>NW_027465894.1:0-300000 GCF_049634645.1 Pelodiscus sinensis
GAGAGGGTGGCGCACAGGAAGCAATGCTGCAGCCCCCCCCGTGTCCTACTCCAGGTACAGTCACAGCACCTGGTATGAGAGGCAGGAGAACCCCAACCCCATCCAGTGACCGGGGAAGCCAGAGCAGGAGTGTAGAGCATGGGGGCAGCAGAGCCAGGAGACCGGGCTGCTGTAGTTGTGTGGGATGTGACCATGTTCCCACCAATCTTTTCCATTGACCTGTGGATTTTTCCATCTATGTGCAGAATACATTTTATTTTGTGCACCAAGGCACGTGTGGATGTGCACCACCACTAGAAACTCAAACCGACCTGCGGGTGCTCCGCCAATCAGTTAGGCAGCTGCAGAAGCTCCCGGTGTCCCCTGAAAACTGGATGAGATGTGGGTGCAAAACAGGAGGTGTTAACTGCTGCCAGCTTTAGGAAGGGAGTGGGGACTAGTGGCTAGAGCAGAGCCTGCTGAAAGCCAGACTCCTGGGTTCTGTCCCCAGCTCTGTCGCAATCTGTGACACCTCAGAGGGGTCACTTCCCCTCCCTGTATCCAATGGGAGCGGAAGTTTGACTGTAACGCACCCTGAGATCCTAATTCCCAACCCCTGTGGCAAGATCACTGCTGGGAACCCACCAGCCCCGCCCCCTGCCGCCAGGAAGAGCCAAGCTTTGTAATCCACAAATATTAATTTAATGGTTTAAAAACATTAAATTATCCCCCAACATTTCCTCCAAAGCACAATAAATAGATTCTGGTTTAATCTCTGTTTAAAAAAACAAACCCCGCTCTGTACACAGCACAGACCCCCAATTCATTCCGGGGAGAGGCTGCTGCAGGAAGAATCAAGCTCAAACGTTTGCAACGCAAAGACAATTCTGTTTCGAACAGGCGGGCGCTGGGGGGGGGGGGGGGGATGTGCTTGCCCAGCCCCGAGGGGCCTGGCCGAGAAGGGGAACCACCAGCCATGGAACCCCACGCTCCGGCTGGGGGACCGCAGAGTCTTTAGGGCCACCTGGACCAAGGCCTTGAGGGGGGGCAGAGGGGACAAACTATCTCGGAGCCATGGGGGGATCCCAGCAGCTGGCCAGCGCTAGGCACAGGTCTGCCCCATAGCCCTGCTCAAAGGCAGCTCCAGGGGGTGCCAAACACCTGCTGGGCTCTAGCCCTCTGCCCCTCCGCATCAGCTCCTTTAACCCTTTGCATGCCTCCCCCTCGGGTTCAGTGCAAACCAGATAATCACGCAGTAACGCTGTACATGGGGGGGGGGGGTCGGGGGAGACCGGAGAGCCCTGTGCACTGAGCTCTCTCCACGGGGACCCACACAATCCCCCGCCCCCGGTGCTTTGCACTGAAGTGGGGGGGGGGGGCTGGGAAGGTCACCGTGCCCTCCCACCACAGACAGGCATCCCCACATGGCAGGGAGCCCCCCATGCAGGGATCCAAATTCAATCACAGGCAGCTGTTTTCCCCAGCCCCCCTTCCACAGCGCAGAACCCAGGAGGGAGGGCGAGGCACCCACAGCAAAGAGCATGGGGGGGAGGAGACCCCCACCAGGGACCATCCCTGCGGGGAGAAAAGCACCCACAAAAATATAAATAGAAACAACAGTGAAAGTTAAAGACGAACTCTGAGGTAGGTGGGGGCGGGGAGCTGCCTTTACGGGGGCTGGGGAGGGGCAGGCAAGTCCCACTGGGACTGTTACCAGGGGAGGGTGAGGTATGTCCCAGGAACAGCCAGCCGCCCCCCCAGGGCAGGGGCTACGCCGGGGGCAGAGAGTGCTGCTCCAAGATGGCCCCAATGTGCGAGAGGCCCAGGTGACGGGCCAGCTCCAGGGGGGTGCGCCCCTCGACGTCCCGCTGCCGCAGGTCGGACTCGGGCGCCAGGTACCGCACCACCTCCGCGTGCCCCTCCCGGACGGCCACGTGGATGGGCAGCGCCCCTGCCCCGTCAGACACGTTGACGTCGGCCCCGTACTCCACCAGCACCCGCAGGGTGTCCAGAAAGCCGGTGCGAGCGGCATCGTGGGCAGGAGCCCGGCCCGCCTCGTCCTGGATGTTGGGGCTGGCGCCCTGTTTCAGCAGCTCTTGGGCCACAAAGGTGTTGCCAAACATCATCACCTGGCGGGAGGAGAAAGGGAGTCACACGCCGCCGGTGGGGGGATTTGAACCCAGGACCAACCCCACCCAGAAGGGGAGTCACCACGCCGCCGGTGGGGGGATTTGAAACCCAGGACCAACCCCACCCAGAAGGGGAGTCACATGCCACCGGTGGGGGGATTTGAACCCAGGGCCAACCCCACCCAGAAGGGGAGTCACATGCCACCGGTGGGGGGATTTGAACCCAGGACCAACCCACCCAGAAGGGGAGTCACACACCGCCGGTGGGGGGATTTGAACCCAGGGCCAACCCCACCCAGAAGGGGAGTCACACACCGCCGGTGGGGGGATTTGAACCCAGGACCAACCCCACCCAGAAGGGGAGTCACACGCCGCCGGTGGGGGGATTTGAACCCAGGGCCAACCCCACCCAGAAGGGGAGTCACACGCCGCCGGTGGGGGGATTTGAACCCAGGGCCAACCCCACCCAGAAGGGGAGTCACACGCCGCCGGTGGGGGGGATTTGAACCCAGGACCAACCCCACCCAGAAGGGGAGTCACACGCCGCCGGTGGGGGGATTTGAACCCAGGGCCAACCCCACCCAGAAGGGGAGTCACACGCCGCCGGTGGGGGGGATTTGAACCCAGGGCCAACCCCACCCAGAAGGGGAGTCACACGCCGCCGGTGGGGGGATTTGAACCCAGGACCAACCCCACCCAGAAGGGGAGTCACACGCCACCGGTGGGGGGATTTGAACCCCAGGGCAAACCCCACCCAGAAGGGGAGTCACACGCCGCCGGTGGGGGGGATTTGAACCCAGGACCAACCCCACCCAGATGGGGCGCTGAGGATCCCAACCCGGAGCCCTCAGCTTGCTCTAGCCGGAGGCTGGCAGGGACCCTCCACCCCACAGACACTGAGGCCGGCCAAGTGTCAGGCCGGGCAGCTGCCGCCCTGTTTGGTCTGCGCCCACCCAGCTGTTACAAACATCTGCCCTTGTCCGGGAGACGCGACGGGTCCGTGTAAACAGGGCGGGGCCGACGGGGCGCCCGGCACGGGAGGGACACAGGCTGGGACCCCGGGCTCCCCAGCACAAAGGAGGGGGGCTCCCCGTTACCCCCCAACTGCCCTTCCCCCCGCGGGCGGGAGGGGGAGGCAGGGCCCGGTGGGAGCTGCGGGTCCCCCCGCACCCCGGCGCGAGGTGGGCAGCGGCCGGCCCGGACCCCCCACCTGCAGCGCCGTCTTGCCGAAGCGGTTGTGCGAGTCGGATGAACCAGCTCCTGGTGCAGCAGGCGACGGACCTCGGCCAGGTCCCCCCGGGCGGCGGCTCCGCTCAGCCGGTCCCCGGCGCTGATCTCGTCCCCCAGCAACATCGCCGGGCCGGCCCTGGGGGCGCAGGGGGGTCAGCGCGCCCGGGACCCCCTCTTCGCACCGCCCCCCGCCCCTTCCCCGGGGCCCCCGCACCGCCCCCCGCCCCTTCCCCGGGGCTCCCGCACCGCCCCCCCGCCCTTCCCCGGGGCTCCCCCCGCACCTCGGCCCGCGCCCGGGACCCCCTCTTCGCACCGCGCCCGCCCCTTCCCCGGGGCTCCCCCCGCACCTCGGCCCGCCCCTTCCCCGGGGCTCCCCCCGCACCTCGGCCCGCCCCTTCCCCGGGGCTCCCCCCCGCACCGCCCCCCCCGCCCCTTCCCCGGGGCTCCCCCCGCACCTCGGCCCGCCCCTTCCCCGGGGCTCCCCCCGCACCTCGGCCCGCACCGCCAAGCACCTTCCCCGGGCTCCCCGCCGCCCCCACCCCCCTGCACCTTCCCCCCCCCCTGCACCTTCCCTGCGCTCCCCCGCCCGGCCCCTCACCCTGCAGCGGGGCGCCTGCGGCCAAGGAGCGCAGCCGCGGGCGGGGCGGGGGGGGGCTGGTGCCGGGGGGGGGCGGGTCCCGCGCTCGGCTCCGCCCACGTGACCGCCCCCGTGTTTGTTTTCTCTCCCAGCTCCGGGTTCGATACAATGTAGCCGAGCCAGAGCCTTGGCCACACCCCCTCTCCCCGGACTGACCAATCAGAGCCCGGCTCCGGGCAAGCTCTTGGAGCCTCCCGCTTCCTGATTGGCCGCACGAAGGCGCACGGCGGGCGGGACTCCCTGATTCAAACGCAGCTTCGGGCGGGAAGGAGGCGGTGGCTCCGCAGTGACCGGGACCCTCCCCCGCCCCTCCCCCCGGCCCGGGACCCCCGCCCCGCCCCCGCCCTCTACCCAGTGACATTCCCCCGCCCCTCCCGCCGGGGCCAGGCCTGCCCCCGCCCTCTGGCCCAGTGACCCCCAGCAGGACCCCCCCTCCTGCCCCTGACCCCCGGCCCAGTGACCCCCCCCAGCAGGACCCCCCCCCCCTCCTGCCCCCGCCCTCTGGCCCAGTGACCCCCCAGCAGGACCCCCCCCTCCTGCCCCCTGACCCCCGGCCCAGTGACCCCCAGCAGGAACCCCCCCCTCCTGCCCCCCGCCCTCTGGCCCAGTGACCCCCCAGCAGGACCCCCCCCTCCTGCCCCCGCCCTCTGGTCCAGTGACTCCCCCCAGCAGGACCCCCCCCCTCCTGCCCCCCGCCCTCTGGCCCAGTGACCCCCCCAGCAGGAACCCCCCCTCCTGCCCCCGCCCTCTGGCCCAGTGACCCCCCAGCAGGAACCCCCCCTCCTGCCCCCCCGCCCTCTGGCCCAGTGACCCCCCAGCAGGAACCCCCCTCCTGCCCCCCGCCCTCTGGCCCAGTGACCCCCCCAGCAGGAACCCCCCCTCCTGCCCCCCGCCCTCTGGCCCAGTGACCCCCCAGCAGGAACCCCCCTCCTGCCCCCGACCTCTGGTCCAGTGACTCCCCCCAGCAGGACCCCCCCCTCCTGCCCCCGACCTCTGGTCCAGTGACTCCCCCCAGCAGGACCCCCCCCCCTCCTGCCCCCGCCCTCTGGCCCAGTGACCCCCCAGCAGGAACCCCCCCTCCTGCCCCCTGAACTCTGGTCCAGTGACACCCCCCAGCAGGACCCCCCCCTCCTGCCCCCCGCCCTCTGGTCCAGTGACCCCCAGCAGGACCCCCCCCTCCTGCCCCCCGACCTCTGGTCCAGTGACCCCCCCCAGCAGGACCCCCCCCCTCCTGCCCCCTGACCTCTGGCCAGTGACCCCCCCCAGCAGGACCCCCCCCTCCTGCCCCCGACCTCTGGCCCAGTGACCCCCCCCCAGCAGGACCCCCCCCTCCTGCCCCCGACCTCTGGCCCAGTGACCCCCCAGCAGGACCCCCCCCTCCTGCCCCCTGACCTCTGGCCCAGTGACCCCCCCCAGCAGGAACCCCCCCTCCTGCCCCCGACCTCTGGCCCAGTGACCCCCCAGCAGGACCCCCCCCTCCTGCCCCCTGACCTCTGGCCCAGTGACCCCCCCAGCAGGAACCCCCCCCTCCTGCCCCCACCCTCTGGCCCAGTGACCCCCCCAGCAGGAACCCCCCCTCCTGCCCCCTGACCTCTGGTCCAGTGAACCCCCCCCTCCTGCTCCCTGACCTTCTGGCCCAGTGACCCCCCCAGCAGGAACCCCCCTCCTGCCCCCTGACCTCTGGCCCAGTGACCCCCCCAGCAGGAACCCCCCCCCCGGCTCCTGCCCCTCCCCCTATGGCCAGGCCCTGCCCCCTGACCCAGTGACCCCCCTCAGCAGAACCCCCTCTCTCCTGCCCACCCCCATGGCCACCCCCACCCAGCCTCTGCTCCAATGGCCCCTCCCCACCAGAGCCCTCCTTTCCACCACCCCCCCAACCTCTGTCCCAGAGACCCCTCCCTTCTGTCCCTCCCCCAATAGCCAGGCCATCTGGACCTCTGTCCCAGTGACATTCCCCCCCAGAAACCCTCCCTGCCTCTCCCCCCCAGCCAGGCACACCCCTGACCTCTGTCCCAGTAACCCCCCCTCCACAAGAGCCCTGACTGTCCCCCCCACCTCTGTCCCAATGACCCCCCAGCAGGACTCCCCCTCTTCCTGTCCCTTCTCCTATGGCCAAGCCCACCTGGCCCAGTGACCCCCCCTTTTCTGTCCCTCATCCCATGGCCCAGCCCCCTGCCCTTCCACCTGTGTCCCAGTGAACCCCAGGCACACGCCCCATGACCATCCCTTCCTGCATAACCCCCCTGTAGCTACAGGGGAGGGCGGACCCACTGACCAGGAGCAGAGGGACAGCATGGGGCAGGCTGCCTGCTCTGCCCCCAGGATGGTCGAACAGGGCAGGGGAAGTGGACCTACCCCAAGGGAGGGTGGGGGCCCAGCCCCCTGTGCTCTAGCCAGCTCGCTGCATGACTAGCTCAGGGCAATACGCAGACCTTGGGCCTAGGCCATGCGGGCACCAGCCAGCACCACTGCTGCCCCCACCCCCGCCCCCACAAGGGGCTGGCCCTGAGCACAGGGCCATTGCTAACCAGGGCTCCCTCTCCTCTGCACCCGCTGAGCCAGGAGATGGGGCAGCAGGCCCGGGAGGAGGCCCGGGGGGGCTTGGACCCGGCCCCCAGTTACTCTTCCCTGCGAGCAACGGCTGGGCCCAGGCAGGGGAACGGAGCTGGACAGAGCTCCCTGGCCCTGCCCCAGCTGGGCACAGCAGGGTGAGTCCGAGGGAGCCCCCTGGCAGGGTCCACGAGAGGCAGGACGGGCCGAGGCAGCAGACAGGGCCCTCTCTCGCCCACACCAGCTTGAGAGGAAGGGCCTGGCCCCAGCCCAGGTACCAGCAGAGCCCCTCCTTGCTCCCATCAGCCCTGCCCCCCCCCGTGGCAGCTGCCACTAAACCATCCTACGAGCCACACGAGGTTTGTTTTCTCTTTATAAGCGACCGACAAGGCCCCGCCGGGGGCAGCGGGCCAGAGGTCCCGGGGGCCGGAGGAAAACACACACACAATTCTGAGGGGCACAGGCCGCTCACGTCGGGCCAGGGCCTCCAGCCTCCTTCGGGGGGGCAGCGGGACCCCTCACGCCGCAGCTGGCGCCTACTGGGTCCGGAGCTGGTAATCTGGAAGGAGGGAAGGGAGACGTGCGTAGGAAACGGGATCGCCCGGGCCGAGTGGCTCACACCAGCACCTTGTGCAACCCGGACCCGTGACCCTTCCAGCTGAGCCGGAATCCGCCCCCTTCGGTGGCCCCATGGCCAGGGCCCCGCTGAGAGGGGAGAGCCCAGGGGAGCTACCCCAGCCAACCCCCCCCTCACCCCAGGCGGTCCCTGAGTGACTCACCCCCACTCTGGGTGATGTACCTCACCCAGGGCAGTGCCTGGTACCCACTCTTCTCGATAATCTTCATGTAGCGCACCTGGCAGGGGAGGAAGACAAGGCAGGTGGCGATGGGGGGGGGGGGGATCTTCCACCCCTAGCATGCCATTCCTCCAACCTCCCTGCAGCTCAGAGCTGTGACCCGCCCCCCCTCCAGCCTCAGCCACCCAGAGAGCTCAGGGGCACGTTGCAGACATCCTACCCTCCCGGCTATGAGGGGAAACTGAGGCATGGGCTTGCCCCAAGGAGCTGGGACAGAGCCCAGCCCTGGCCTCCCTGCGTCTCAAACCCACCCCCAGAGTTGCTGTGTTTCCCTTACCCCTCCCCCCCCAGACTCTGCATCAGGCTCTCAGACCAGCCCTGGCTACAGAGGGAGCTGCGGTTCCGGGGGGCTCCCCCGTCCGGGCCCAGTCGCCCACAGAGCAGCTGCTGCATCCCCAGCCGGAGCGAGCCAGAGCGGCTTAGGGCAGGGGACAGTTCAGGGCCACTGGATCCCATCCCCCAGCAGCTCAGCCCCACGGAGGGGCCAGGGCGGAGGGAGAGGGACACTGCAGCTTGGACTGGAGCGGGGGTGGGGGCGGGGGAATCTCCTCTCCCCACACCCAAGTGAGGAACTGGCTGCCCCCCCACGTCATTGGCATAGGAAAGGGGCTAGCCCTGCTCCCAAGGTTTCTCTAGCCCCTTCCCTCCTGGCCCCGCTCCCCCAGTCAGCCCCCCCCAGTCCCTGCCCCCCCCCACCTAGTTCTCACCTCCCCACCCCCACTCTCCTTACCTGAATTCCGAGACAGTGAAGTAGGGGATCTCAAGCGGACAGCTATGGGCGGCCGCCCCTCCACCTCCTCCTTCTCCACGCTGGCAGCCCAAAGTGAGCCCGCATCAGGAACTCCTTCCCCCCCTGCAGAGATGGGCATGGCCCACATGGGGAAACTGAGGCTGCTGATTACCACCAGGTGAACAGGCACCCACCCGGGGGACTGATTCAGCTGGGGCAGGCAGCAGGGAAAAGACTCACTCAAGGTTACTTAGCAAAACAAGGGCAGAGCCGGGGCGGGGGGGGGGGGGGGTGAGAACCCCAGGAGTCCTGGCACCCAGTTCTCCCTGCTCTAACCACTAGCCACCACTTCCCCTCCCACAGCCAGGAAAAGAACCCGGAGTCCTGGCACCCAGCTCCTGCGCTACCCACTAGATCCCACTCCCTTCCCTGAGCCAGGAAGAGAACCCAGAATCACAGAACCTGCCCCCCTCTGGAAGCCCTTGATGGCGCAGGTGGGAGGGACGCTCACCGGGAAACGACTTGATGCTCCAGACGACCACGTTCTTCTCCGGCATGTACTTGGCGCTGCCCACGCTGGTCTTGAACTTGGGGGAGTCGGCGTCGCTGGGGACGGGCACCGCGATCTCCACCCCGTTGGCCACCGACTGCTTCTTGAACTGGCCCTTTGCCTTCCAGAGCGGGGGGGACAACACGCGGCATCAGGGGCTGCCCCGTGAACTGAGCCACCCCTCCCCCACTTCACCAGGAAGGCAGCCGAGTTAATTGGTGGGGCTCGTTATCAGCCAGGGCCCTGGAGCAGGGGTGGGGGGAGGTCTTGTCTCCGCACCTGTCCCAGCCACGCACGGTCACCCTCCTAGACCCCAGGAGGGAGGAGGGCATGTGAGCCCGACATTCCAGACGGGGAAACCAAGGCACGAACCAACGTCAGCATTAGCGCTGGGGGACCTAGCATGGGGGCTGCCCACCCAGCCCGGAGGCTCACCTTGACCATGATCTCCACACGGCTGTGGGAGAACTTCTCGATGACAGACTCGATCCAGATGAGGGGCTTCACCTGCCCGCAGGGAGAGAGAACTGAGTCAGGCGCCCCCCTGCCCCAGCTGCTGCCTCGGAGGGAGCAGAGGGGTCGCTCCGGGTCCCGCAGCCAGTCCTAGGGAGAGCCAGGGGCAGAACCCAGAAGTCCTGGCTCCCAGCCCCCCTGCTGTAACCCCTCACCCCCTTCCCTCCAGTGCCGTGCCAGGCCCCGCCCACCTGCGTGTTGAGCCGGTAGGACATGAGTTCGAAGTCGCCGTCGGGCGGGATGAAGAGATGGTGCGGTCGTTGTCGAAGCGCGAGAGCCGCACGCACTGGTGGAATTTCACGTCCTCCAGCTCCACCGACTTGTTCTTGCCCCCTGGAACACCGAGCGGAGGGGGAGCTGGCGGGAGGGCGGAGAAAGGCCGGGGGAGGGGGGAGCTTGCAGATATTAAAGCTCTACTGCTCTATAAGCAGCTGAAAACCAAGACGCTGTTTATTGTAGACCTACAATAACTCGAGGGAGCTCTGCTATAGTGTGGGAGAGGTGCAGACAGGGGCCCTGCCCCACCCCATGGCGAGACCCGCCCCTCGTGGGTGCTCTGCCCCAGCCGGGAGGGGGCGCCCTGGTACTCACGCCCCGTCAGCTCGAAGAGCATGCGGTCGTTGAGCCCAGACGCAGCTCGGGCATGCCGGAGAGAAAGACCTTGAGCTTGATGGTGCCCACGATCTCGCTCAGCAGGACGCTGCCGTTGGTGTTCACCTGGGGGGGCAGCGGGGGGCAGGGTCAATGAGGGCCCCTTCCCCCATGCTGGCCAGGCACAGGCTCAGCAGGGGCGTGGGGGGGGGGGGATTGGCTCCAGCTGGGGCATCTGCAGCCCCCGGCTCTGCTCACCAGCAGGTTCACGGACTCGATGACGTCGATGAAGACCTCGTTCTTCTTGTACTTGATGCCCTCGGAGCGCCAGGAGACGGCGTTGGTGACGGTGGGGGGCACCTGGGACTTGCCCGTCTCCAGCTTGTTGCCTTGCTGGGTGATGTACCTGGGGGCGAGGCCCGGTCAGAAGCGCCCGCCTCCGCCCCAGGACACGGCCCCCGTTGCAGGGAGCCCTGGGGACCCGGCCGGAAACGCGTCGCCCTGCGTTCGCATCCCTCTCCGGAGCGGCCTCGTGCGCCTGGTTCTCACTGGCCGTTTCCCGGCCCCGCCCGGCCCCCGCGGAGCTACTCACTCTTGCAGGATTTTGCTGTCGGTCGTCTGGGGGAACCCGAAATCCATCAGCTCGTCCAGCAGCTCGTAGACGATGACGAAGTTGTCTCGGATGCTCTCCTCCTCCAGCTCCTTAAAGTACTCGGAGAAGACCTGGGAGCGGGGCAGGGGCGCTTCAGACACCCCTCGTGCGCCCCCCCCCAGGCCCCATAGGATCCTCCCCCCACGTCTGAGAACAGCGCTTGGCCCAGCTCGGTCGGCTGGGCAGGGCCAGGCTGGGAGCTCCATTCTGGGGCCATGTGGAGCTGCAGGATCATTGGGTCTCCCTGCAGCGGGGCCCCGGCTAGGCCCCGAGACAGGCGGGAACGTGACACGGAGGCTGCATCCCCCTCCTGCCCCAGCCCCCAGCAGAAAGCCCCCCCCGCGCCACTCACCTCCACCACCTTGTAGAGGAAGGAGTAGACCAGCGAGGCGTTGGCGTTCTTCATGGTGGTGGCCACCACTGCGGGCGGGTTAAGGAAGGGGGGTAACCACCAGGGAGCAGGCACACGTTCCGCCCACGTGCCCCCGCCCCATCCCTGGAGGGATTCCTGCCCAGGGGAGAGGGGCTGGGCGGAGCCTCTGGCACCAGGAGAGCTTGGGAAGGCAGAGGGGCCCTGATCCAGCTGGCGGGAAGGTGAGGGGGCGGGCTCCGATCCAGGGGGAAGGGGGCGGCCGGCCAGCAGGATACGGTACAGGTTGCTGTGCTTGATCCAGAGGAAGTGGACTTTGCCGTGAGTCAGCAGCGGCGTCAGGACCCCCTCCTCTTCCCTCTGCATCAGCAGCGGCATGAAGTAGTCGATCTCCGCCATGCTCACGTCGCCCTTGTAATTCCGGCTGATCAGCGGCTGCGGCACAGAGAGGCTGGGGGCGTGCGGAGACAGGCCCTGGGGGACCCCCTCCCTGCACCCCGCAGGACAGCGCCCACCCTGCCCCCCTAGGAAGCCCCCTCCCTGCACTCCACAGGGCAGCACCTGCCCTGCCACCCTGGGGAACCCCCTAACCCCTCCCTGCACCCCGCAGGACAGGGCCCGCCCTGGGGAACCTCCTAACCCTCCCTGCACCCCGCAGGACAGCGCCCGGCCCTGCCCCCCTAGAAAACCCCCTCCCTGCACTCCACAGGGCAGCACCTGCCCTGCCACCCTGGGGAACCCCCTAACCTCTCCCTGCACCCCGCAGGACAGGGCCCGCCCTGGGGAACCTCCTAACCCCTCCCTGCACCCCACAGGACAGCACCCGCCCTGCCCCCCTAGGAAACCCCCTCCCTGCACCCCGCAGGACAGCACCCGCCCTGCCCCCCTAGGAAATCCCCTCCCTGCACCCCGCAGGACAGCACCCGCCCTGCCCCCCTAGGAAATCCCCTCCCTGCACCCCGCAGGACAGCACCCGCCCTGCCCCCCTAGGAAACCCCCTCCCTGCACCCCACAGGACAGGGCCCGCCCTGGGGAACCTACTAACCCCCTCTGCACCCCGCAGGACAGCACCCGCCCTGGGGAACCTCCTAACCCCTCCCTGCACCCCACAGGACAGCACCCGCCCTGCCCCACACAGGGCCCCCTCTCCACTGCGAGGTTTCACCCTGTTCCAACGCAGGCCGAGAACTCTGGGCCTTTCATTCACAACCCACAGCCTGGCTCGGGGGGGGGGGGGGGGGGGGGGGGGGCTGCTCTGGCCTGACTGCCCTTCCGGAGCCCAGGCAAGCGGGCTCAGACGGGGCCTTCCAGAGGCAGCTGAAGCCCCCCCCCCCCCCCCGGTCTCTTCTGCCCTTCACAACAGGCTGCTCCCGGCCGCCCATTTGCTGGGGGGGGGGGGGGGGGGCGGGAGCCAGGACTCCGAGGATCTCCCCGCAGCTCTGGGAGGGGAGTGGGGTCTAGTGGGTAGAGCGGGCGGGGGCCGGGCGCCAGGACTCCTGGGTTCTCCCCCTGCTGGGGGGGGGGGGGCTGTTGCTGGTCGGAGCCGGCCGGGGCTCACCTTGCCCTTGAGGTCCAGCACAAAGACGGCGGAGGCGGACATGCTCCCGGCCTGCGCCCCGGGCCGGCTCCGGGCTGCCGCTTCCTCCTTCCTGGCTCCCCGCAGAGCCACCTGGGCCAGGTGAGCGGCTGCGCCCGCAGGTGAGCGGGGCCCTTAAAGGGGAAGTGACACGCGTCCGCCGACGGGAAGGGGGGGGGCAGGACAGACGGGGCCCGTCTGGGGCGGCATCTGCGGGGGGTCCTGGCCACTCTCCTGCCAGCGTGGGGGAGCCGAGCCCCGGTCTGGGGGAGCAGGGGGACGCGGTCCGGGGGGCTGTGGAAGGCGCCTCTGCCTGGGCCTGGCCTGCCAGGAATCCCCCAGCCAGCCCCACGCCGGGCGCCCTCGCCGGCCAGGACAATGGGGGGCTGTGCTGGGCAGGGCCGGAGTCCAGCCTCCTCTGCTCTGGGCTATGCGCTGCCTCGGGGCTCCGGGCATCAAAGGCTGCTTGTTGCGGAGCCCGAGGGCCGTGGGAGCCGGGCGCCGGGGAAGGCAGGTGGCTGCTGGGCCATGGAGCCGAGTCTCGCAGGACCGGCGTCAGGGCCACAGATAGCCCAAGGCCAGCGGGGGAAACAGGCCCGGGAGGGATGCGGCTGCCCGGGATCACCCAGCAGGGCCAGGACCAGAACCCAGCCCCCTCCCCCCGCTAGGCCACACTGTCTCTGGTGCGGTGCAGCATGTGCTCCCTGGGCCTTCCCCCACCGCAGCTCTTGGCCTGCCCCCCCCAACCACCCGGCCAGCGACCTCAGAAGAGAGACTGGCTCGCTGCCCCCGGACGGGGCGCTGCATGGCGGGGTGGGGGGTCACCGGGGATGCGGTGCCATTGCTAGGTACTGGGTGCTCCCTGCTGCACCAGGCACCCCCCCCCCCGACAACCTGCCCTGCCTGCCTAGGCACTGGGAGGCAGCCGGATGCGGGGGCAGGATTCCATGGCGACCCCCCCACTCCTGCGCGTGTCTGGCGGCCCCACCACGCCCCGGGGCAAACTCTGAGCTTTGTGCCTCCCCTCCCTGGGCCCCCACCCAATGGGGTAACCCCAGTATTGGCCCAGGTTCCCTTGTGGCTGAGCTGTCTTGGGGGCTAGTGGGTGCCCCCCAAGCTGCCAGCAGGGGCCTCGCTCACCCTTTCCAAGGCCCCTCCTGAGGGCTGGGAAAGGAACAGCAGGGGCGAGTTTCCCCAGAAAGGCAGTAGGGGGCGCTGGTGCCCCCTTTCAGGGAACTTGGTCCCATGGCTGAGCTTTGCTTGGCCTGCCCCTCCCCGGGGCCCTGGCTGCTTTGGGGGAGTCCAGTGCTGCGGGGGGTTGGGGTGCAAGGACCAGCCCGGGGCCTGGCAGCACAGAGCGGAAAAGAGGCAGGAGGAAGGATGGGCTGGGAGCCAAGGTGCTGGGGTTGGACCCAGGAGATCTAGGGTCAGCCCCTAGCTCTGCCCCAGACTCTCCTGTGGGACCTTGGGCCTGTCCCTGCATCTCCCCTCCCCCCACTGTCAAACAGGGAGAATGATCCTGCTGTTTGCGCATCTGTCTGGACTATTTAGTTTGGAAGTAGGGACTGATTGTCTGCGCCGCGCCCGGCTCGACGGGCCCTGATCTCGGCCGGAGTCTGGGGGCGCCCGGCTCGACGGGCCCTGATCTCGGCCGGAGTCTGGGGGCGCCCGGCCCGACGGGCCCTGATCTCGGCCGGGGTCTGGGGCGCCCGGCTCGACGGGTCCTGATCTCGGCCGGAGTCTGGGGGCGCCCGGCCCGACGGGCCCTGATCTCGGCCGGGGTCTGGGGCGCCCGGCTCGACGGGCCCTGATCTCGGCCGGGGTCTGGGGCGCCCGGCCTGACGGGTCCTGATCTCGGCCGGGGTCTGGGGGCGCCCGGGTCTGGGGGCGCCCGGCCCAACGGGCCCTGATCTCGGGGGGGTCTGGGGCGCCCGGCCCAACGGGCCCTGATCTCGGCCGGGGTCTGGGGCGCCCGGCCCGACGGGCCCTGATCTCGGCCGGGGTCTGGGGCGCCCGGCCCGACGGGTCCTGATCTCGGCCGGGGTCTGGGGCGCCCGGCTCGACGGGCCCTGATCTCGGCCGGGGTCTGGGGCGCCCGGCCCGACGGGACCTGATCTCGGCCGGGGTCTGGGGCGCCCGGCCCGACGGGCCCTGATCTCGGCCGGGGTCTGGGGGCGCCCGGCCCGACGGGCCCTGATCTCGGCCGGGGTCTGGGGCGCCCGGCCCGACGGGCCCTGATCTCGGCCGGGGTCTGGGGCGCCCGGCTCGACGGGCCCTGATCTCGGCCGGGGTCTGGGGGCGCCCGGCCCGACGGGCCCTGATCTCGGCCGGGGTCTGGGGGCGCCCGTCCCGACGGGCCCTGATCTCGGCCGGGGTCTGGGGGCGCCCGGCCCGACGGGACCTGATCTCGGCCGGGGTCTGGGGGCGCCCGGCCCGACGGGACCTGATCTCGGCCGGGGTCTGGGGGCGCCCGGCCCGACGGGACCTGATCTCGGCCGGGGTCTGGGGCGCCCGGCCCGACGGGACCTGATCTCGGCCGGGGTCTGGGGCGCCCGGCCCGACGGGACCTGATCTCGGCCGGGGTCTGGGGCGCCCGGCCCGACGGGCCCTGATCTCGGCCGGGGTCTGGGGCGCCCGGCCCGACGGGACCTGATCTCGGCCCGGGTCTGGGGGCGCCCGGCCCGACGGGCCCTGATCTCGGCCGGGGTCTGGGGCGCCCGGCCCGACGGGCCCTGATCTCGGCCGGGGTCTGGGGCGCCCGGCCCGACGGGCCCTGATCTCGGCCGGGGTCTGGGGCGCCCGGCCCGACGGGCCCTGATCTCGGGGGGGTCTGGGGCGCCCGGCCCAACGGGCCCTGATCTCGGGGGGGTCTGGGGCGCCCGGCCCGACGGGACCTGATCTCGGCCGGGGTCTGGGGCGCCCGGCTCGACGGGCCCTGATCTCGGCCGGGGTCTGGGGCGCCCGGCCCGACGGGCCCTGATCTCGGCCGGGGTCTGGGGCGCCCGGCTCGACGGGTCCTGATCTTGGCCGGGGTCTGCGCTGCTGTGACCCGTATCTGATACTGAGGGACACTCGGGAAGGAGCCAGCCAGGCAGTTGCTCTGTGCTGGGCAGCGTGAGCAGCCGCGATTGCCAAGCCCTGAGCCTTTTGCCAGGGCTGGGCCCTCCGCACCCAGCCCGTCTCTGTGAGGCGCTGAGTCTCTTTGGCAGGTACAAGCACATTCGCGGGGGGGAGGCGCACGGGCCCCGTGCCCAGGGTAGCCAGGCAGGCAGCAGGCAAGGCCAGTCCCAGGCTGTGCGGGGAAGAGCTGCCAGGACTCGCTGCCAAGTGCTCAGGAACATTCCTGGCTCCCGGGGGCAGCCCCAGGCAGCTGGGCTGCGGCAGGGGGCTGCGGCGGTGAGTTCTCCTGGTACAGCCCAGGTCAGCGGCTGAGCAGCGCTCAGGAAGTGTGGCAGCTCCTTCAGGCAGTGACGTCAATGGCAGCGGTGGGGCTGGGCCGCATGGAGCAGCCGGCTGGGAGCTACAGTAAGGGCCAGGGGTGCTGGGGGCGAGGGGGACTCTACCAGACTCAGGGCCTGGGACCAGCGTGCCTGCCCCCCCCCCCCAGGGCGAAATTAACTATGAGTTTTCATTTAAGATAAGCAAACTGTCCGGAGTGGCTTGGGAGGGGCTGCAGGGCTGACCCAGTCCCATAGGGACACCCGGCTACACGGACCCAGAATAGTCTGTACGGCCTGGCAGGGCCTGGGTACGGACCGGTAAGGCCGATCCACTCGGGAAGAGCTGTGGATACCGAGGCCGGGCCGCCTGGTCCCCTACTCAGCGTCTTAATTTACTTTCCGGGATCTATGGGCTCTTGTCCGGTGCCCCCAGGCCGGTAAGGGGCTGAGGAAGTGGGGGAGGGGACTGGAAAGGCAGAAAGGAGGGTGCTGGGCTGTAGGCCTGGCCTGGCCGGCGGGGGGGTATCAACCCAGGGGCTGATCTGGGGGGAGGGGGAATCTGGGACTTTGTGGGGCGAGGTTGTGATCTAAGGCGGGAGGGTCCCTCCTGGCCGTCGGCGTGTGCAGCGCATTCCTCGGGGGGTTTATGATTATTATTTTGATTGGCGAACATTCACTGAATACTCGACGGAAAGGCCGCGCTGCGCCCGCGGGGCTCTGCGTTTCCACGTGCGGCGCGTGGTGCACAAGGCACCGAGCCGCCCTTGGCACCGAAACGGGCGCATGGCGACTACATGAACCGCACCGCCACTTGTTTTGGAGACATTCGGGGGTGCCCGGCCTGTGCTGCTGGACTGAGGCTGCTCTAAGGAGCAGGGGAGGCGAGGCAGCCTCGGGTCTCATGGGTCCAGTCGAGGGGGCCGGACAGGACCGGCTGGGCCGCTATGGGGCTATATGGCCCTGCCCGGCGGACCCACGCAGGCGAGGGGGGTGTGTCCTCAAGCCCCGCCCTGCGGCGCTCCTCCCCGGCGGCAGTGCCGGGCGCGCTGCGCGTAGGAGCGCGGGGTCCCAGTCCAGCCGCCGCGGGCCGGGGCAGCCATGGGGGAGCTGGGCCGGAAGGAGGCGAACGGGGCTTACGGTGAGTGGCGGGGATCGGGCGCTTCGCCCGGGATCGGGGCCCTCGCGTCGCCGGGCATCTGCGGGAAAGCGCCCGCGGGCGCTGCGCTGGGGCTGCCCGGCACCGGGGGGGGGGGGCTGCAGCCCGGTACCGGGGGGGGGGGGCTGCAGCCCGGTACCGGGGGGGGGGCTGCAGCCCGGTACCGGGGGGGGGCTGCAGCCCGGTACCGGGGGGGGGCTGCAGCCCGGTACCGGGGGGGGGGGGCTGCGGGCCCAGGCTGGTTCCCATACAGCGGGGGTGGGGGCCGGTGGGGAGCCCGCTAGCCGGGAAGGGGGGGCGCTTCCTGCTTCTCGGGCAGGGGCTCCTCACTCGGGCGCGGCCCCCGCCCCCCCCCCGCCTTAGAGCCCCGAGGCAGCCCCCTGTAACCCCCCCTCGCTGGGGTTTGGGTCCCGGAGCTGCTGGGGGGGGGCCACGCCCAGGCCCTGCTCTCAGTCAGGCTGGGGGGGGGCCGGTATCTGCTCCACTGCCCCCCAGGAGCAAGGGGGGGGGGGCTGGAAAAGGCGCCGCCCAGACCCCGGCCGGGATTGGGCCCGTCGGGCGCTCAGCTGCTCCCCCCCCCCCCCCCCCCGGGCAGCGGCCTCAGGCTGGGGGTGTAGCTGGGCACTGGGATGTGACACAGCCCCTTGGCCCCCCCTCCCCAGCTGCCCACAGTCCCCCGCCAGGGCGCCTGCTCCCCCGGGTGTTTATCCAGCCAGTCCCAGGCGTGGCTGCAGCCTCTTTTGCCACCTCCCTTCTGGGCAGCCTCAGCAGGGCCCTCAGCCCCCCCCCCCCGCCCCCCGCCCCGCCCCACTGGGCCCTGGGTACCCCCTGGGGTGACAGGCCAGGGGGAGGGGGATGAGCCAGGGCAGCCCCCAGGCGTGTGCCGACCCCGCTGCCCTGCACAAGCCCGGCTGACAGCCACGGGGGCGGGAGGCTGCAGGGTCGCTCCTGTCCTCCCCAGCCCTGCGTCCACCCGGCGTGTTAAGGATGCTGCTTCGGCCGCCTGCACGTCGCTCGTGGGTGGAGAGCTGGGTCCTGCTACCCGCCCCGGCCTAGGGAGGATGTTTCCCGCCCTTGTGCGGAATTATTTGATGTGCACTGAGGTGTGTGTGAATGTGCACCACCGCCAGAGGAAAACGGGGCTGTGGGCGCTCTGCTAATCCACAGGGAGGCGGGCCGGGCTCAGGGCATGTGGGGCCAGGCGCCTCCTGGGGAACAGTCCCTGCCCAGAGAGCTCACTCTCCAAGCATCCGCCCCCCAGTGCCCAGACCCTGGGCACAAGCGGCTCCGCAGTGACCCCCGATGGTGGGACCAGAATGTGGGCTCCCCTGATTCGCTGGGTGAGTTTGAAGGGAGGAAATGCGGGATGGGGTGCGGGAAATGCGGCCTGCGGGATGGGGTGGGGCTCTTGCCTTCTTGGTGTGTGACAAGCTGCTGTCCTGGTTCGGACCCGGGAGCCGCAGCCTGGCCACAGGCCGGAGCTCACAGCCACGGGGCCCTAGAGCCACTGGGGCGATGCTGCTGGTTCAGCCGGGGCCTGGTTGGGGCTGGCGTCTGGGGCGTTTGTTCTGCTCTCCTGCGTCGGCGGCTCGGGGCTGCCGTGCACAGCACCGGGCTGGCTCTGTCCTCCCCGGAGCCAGCGCTGCCCAGAGACCTGGCCCCGGTGCTGGGCTCCGCTCTGCTGCAGGCTGCGTGGCCTGGCCGGGCTGGGCTAGCCCCCTGGCTGCACCCGGGCACCGTGGACAGGCCGGTACTAGGGGTCTGGCCTGAGCTGCTGTTCGTCTGTCTGCCGCCGCCAGGCCGCTGTTCTTAGCGTGGCAGCTTGAACGGAGCTGGCCCAGGTCTGGCTGCCCGTGCTGGGAGTCGCCTGGCCACGCTGCTGCAGAGACGTCCCCTTGCTGGGCGCCGGGTGGGCCCCAGGGCAGGCGGCGGGCGCTGGAGCAAAGGGGCTCGTGGCCTGAGAGGTGAGATCCAACGTGCCTGGCCCGGGGGAGCCGGATCCTGGCAGCGGGTGGCACCGCAAACCACTCCAGCCACTGCCCCTCCTCCCGGTAGATTCCTGCGCGCTCGGTGGGCGCTCCCACTGCACCCGTCACCGTGGTGTCTGGGCCCCTTCCAGTGGGGCACTGAGCAACGTGGCCAACATGACACGTGGGGTTTGCTCGCTCTCCATCTCTCCCTAGTGGGATCCTCGACCGAACCCTCCTGCCCCGGCCCGGCCCAGCCTGCGTAGGGCCCAGAGCCCGGCCCAGCCTGCGTAGGGCCCAGAAACACCCTGCTGCAGAGGAAGGGGCTGCCGGGCCCAGAGGGCAGGGCAGCCTGGGGCAGGGTGGGCAGGCACTCGCAGGGGGCCCGTCTCTCTCTAGGGGCTCTCCAATGCGGGGTGACGTCCTGTTTCCTGCGCCGGGGGAGGGGAAAGGGGGTGTCATGGCTGGATTCAGGGTCTGGAGTGAGCTCAGAGCTAGTGGAAGGTGCAGAATCGATACCCCGGGGGGGGGGGTGTTTGCCACAGGAACGGCCTGGGGGGGCCATTCTAAGGCAGGGGCTCTTGGGACGGGACGCAGCCCCCAGACACCTTCTGTACCCGGGCTGGTGACAAGCTGCTTGGCGGGATTTTGCTCCGCTTGCTGCCCGGAGGGGCAGGGTCGACTGCAGATGAGGGGTCAGAGATCCCACCGCTGCCTGCACCGGTTCCCAGCCCGCCCTGCTGGGAACGTTTCGGAGCGTGTCCCGTTGGGAGGAGGTATGGAAGGAGGCCGGAGACTGAGGCAGGGAGGTGGCTGCCTTCCGGGCATTCCGGGAGGGTGGGTCGCAGAGATACTTGCTCTCCAGGCTCACGCTGGGTTCTTCGCCCCGGGAGAGAGCTCTCAAAGTTCCCATAGATCAGGCTTTTCCCTCCCAGCCCTGCTGTGGCTAAAGGGGAAGGGCTTTGCAAGGGCTTTGGGGGACAGGGTCCGAATTCAGACTGGAGAAGTGGGCTGCGGTCAACAGGATGCAGTTCAATAAGGACAAATGCCAAGGAAGGACCAATCCCTTTCACACACACAATGGGAAGCGACTGGCTAGGAGGAGTCCTGCAGAAAGGGAGCCGGGGTCAGAGGGGGCCACACGCTAAATATGGATCAACAGTGGGACGCTGCTGCAAGAGGAGCAAACCGGCGTCTGGCTGCGTGAGCAGGCGTGTTGTGAGCCAGGCACGAGTCGTCCTCCCGCTCTGCTCGGCGCCCGCTAGGCCTCGCTTGAGTCTTGTGTCCAGCTCTGGGCACCGCATTGCAGGAAAGACGCAGACACTGGAGACGGTCCGGAGAAGAGCAACGAGACTGACGGCCGGTCTAGAGAACGTGGCTGTGGGGGCGGCTGGAAGAACGGGGCTTGTTGAGCTTGGAAAGAGACCGAGGGGGACGTGACAGCGGTTTTCGAGTATCTAAAAGGGTGTCACAAGGGGGGGGGGGGGGGGATTGCGTCTTGTCCTGGCCTCAGAGGCCAAGGAGAACAAGGGGCCTAAACTGCAGCCAGGGAGGTTCAGGTTGGACCTTAGGAAAAGCTTCCTGCCCGTCGGGGTCAAACGCTGGGATACGCTTCCTGGGGGGCTGTGGAGTCTCCATCGCTGGAGCTATTCCAGAGCAGGTTGGACAGACCCTGTCAGGGACGGTCTAGCGCAGCGGTTCCCAGACTTTTCGGCATCACGCCCCCTTTTCAATTCTTGAGACACCCCCCCCCAAATAGCAGCAAAACTTGGGGGGGAGGGTTGGATTGACCGGGGCGAGGGGGGCTGGGTCGCCTTACCCCCCCCCGGAATTTCTTCATGCCCCCCAGTTTGGGAACCCATGCAGCGGGTGCTGGGTCCTGCAATGGGGGTAGGGGACGGGAGGTCCTTGCCAGCCCCGGTGTTCTGGGATTCTGGGAAAGGACAGAGAGGGGCCGGGTGTGCCCAGCCGGGGCACCCAGGGAGAGCCGCAGACCGTGCCGCACGGGCACCCCCAGAGGGCTGGGTTCTGAGGCCCGGCCCGTGTCCAGATTTGGGCCGGGCCGCCCCAGAACCCGCCGCGTCAGAAGGGCGTTGCTGGCTCAGCCACTTCTCGCAGGCCGGGCTGGCTTGGCTGGCTGGGCGCCGGCAGGCGCGACTTCCTGTTACCCGCCACAAGGGCCACGTGCTTCCTTCCCAGAGGGTTCGTGCCCCCGCGGCACCGTTTCTGCTGCCAGGGCCGGATATTTTGTTGGCGGAGGCAGGTACCCGCCTGGCATCGTCTGGGTGCGCCCGGAGCAGCCCCCGCGGCTGGGGCAGTGTACAGAGGGGTGCTGGGACCCTCAAACCCAACCCCACCCCATGCACTGGACCCCCTGGTGCTGCGTGGCCCTGGGCCGGGGCCTCCAGGCCTCTGTGCCCGGCGTAGCACGGCCCGGGCTGCTGATTGCAGGAAGGGCCCAAGTATTAACGCGGAGCCGGCGGAGCTGGAACAGGGGAACCCGCCTTCCCTGTGTCTGGGGGGCTGTCCTGGCTGGGGCATCTGGGCCAAGCGGGTCACTGGCAGGGGCAGGGGAGGGGGGCCCTGAAACGGGGAGGGCAGCAGCAGGCCCCAGTCTGGCCACCTGGGGCGGGAGGAGCTCTGGGCCCTGCCGAGGGGGGAGCTGGGAGGCTGGAGCTGCTCTGCCGGCGGGTTGCAGGGGGGCGAAGGGGGCTGCAGGGTCCGGATGAAGGGGGCTGGCCGAGTTCAGCTGGGAGGCAGGGCCAGACTATTGGGGAGGCATTGACAGAGCTAGGGGGGCAGGGGCTGTGGGTCAGGAGTGAGGGGCACTGGCAGAGCTAGGGGGAGGGCTGGGCTGGCAGGGGCTGCAAGTCGGAATGGCGGGGGATGGGCAGAGCTGGGGGGGAGGGGCTGCGGGTCGGGATGGCGGGGGATGGGCAGAGCTGGGGGGGAAGGGCTGCGGGTCGGGATGGCGGGGGATGGGCAGAGCTGGGGGGGAGGGGCTGCGGGTCGGGATGGCGGGGGATGGGCAGAGCTGGGGGGGAGGGGCTGCGGGTCGGGATGGCGGGGGATGGGCAGAGCTGGGGGGGAGGGGCTGCGGGTCGGGATGGCGGGGGATGGGCAGAGCTGGGGGGGAGGGGCTGCGAGGAAGGAAGGCAGCAAACCAGTTGAAAAGCAGAAGTTGCCTTTTCTCAGCGTTCAGGCCGGGCAGCAGAGCCCAGGCAGTTTAACCCTTTAGACGCCTTCAGCTGGATGTGGCCTGAAACCCCCCCCCCCCCCCCCCGGGGCAGGCGCTGCGGGCGCAGGGAGGTGCCCGGCAGACTGGGGCCAGGTCCCGCTGGGTAGTTTTAGCCCCGCCGTGCAAGGGCGGCTGCCCAAGGGTCTCTGGCCACAGCCCCCGGCCCCGCACCTGCTCTCGCGCCCCTGGGGCTGAACGGGCCAGTGGGGCCGAGGGGCCGAGAGGTTCCGCTTTTGGGCTGCCGGCCGCTGCGGAAAGGGGCCTCGGGTGCTTCTGGCGCGCTGCGACCTGGCGCCGTCTCTCGCGGGCGCCTTTGATCCTGGCTGACTGGCAGCTAAAAGCTGGCGGCCTCCGTGGCTTTTAATTAGCGCCATTGGCTCCTGGCGATCGCTCTCCGCCCCCTGTGAACCGCTCCTGCCGGGCGGGGCAGCAGATCGCCCCAGACTCCCTGGTGTACCCCTGGCCAGCCTCTTACAGGGTCTCCCCAGAGCGGTGCGGGGTCTGGGACCAGCCCTCCCACTCCACCCTCATTCCAGCCTTTCCCCAGGGCACGGGGGCTGCGTGGGGCCCCAGGACTTCTGGGGTGGTGCCCTCAGGCAGCGCCGAGCGAAACGGGGAATCTGGGGCTTGTTGCTCTGTGTGGCTGGAGACAGCTAGCGCGAGAGGTGGCCTCCTCGCCGGGGTCTGACCCTCGCACCGCCCTGGACTGGGGGGCAGGGCTGGTGCTCATGCACTACAACTGGGACCTGTGGCACGGGGAGACTAAGTGACTTGACTCCAACCACTCAGGGAGTCAGTGGCAGAGAAGGAATTGACCCAAGGCCTAAGGCTGAACCTCTGAACCACCCTGCCCCCCCCGCTGCCTGGGTCTCCTGGTCCCCCGCCCCAGGGTCCCTTCCCTCTGCCCACGGCACTGCAGCTCAGGGACCGGCAAGGAGCATGCGCCTCAGGCTGTGAGGAATGGCTTCCCTCTGCCCTCCTGCTTTCCTCTCCCCCCTCCCACTCTGATGTTTTTCTCAAGCAGCAGCCAGAATGACTCATGGCCCTGCAGGCTGTTTTCCAGCCGCCCGGTCCCAGGGAGCAGGCCTGGCTGCCCCCTCCTCTCGGCAGCCCTGTTGGGGCGTTCCCTGGCTGGAATGGGCAGTGTTGGGCGGCAGCCCCTGGAGAGATGCCGGGGTCCGCCCCCTCCTGCCCCCGTCCCAGCTCTTGTTTCAGAGCCATGAATCCTGGCCTGCCCCGTGACGTCACCGCCAGCCAACGGGCGCGGAGCTGCTGCCTGGCGAAGGGCTCGGGCACGGCTGGCAGAGGCCGCCCGTCCATCGCTCCCGCCCGGTGCCGCGAGGGCCGGCCCAGCAGCGCAGGCCGGGCCGACTTACCCAGCGGGCACCGTGCCTGGGGCCATGAAAACGTTTGAATTTCTTTTAAAATCAGGAGAGAAAAATGAAGCTTTAGGGCCCACGGAAATCTAGGACATTTTGCCTAAAACAGAAAAGAAATAAAATGTTGAAGTATTTAAAGTTATAGCCAATACATTTTTATTTTTTTAATGGAGGCAGGGCCCAGGAAGGCAAAAGTGCCTCGGGCCCACGAACGTCACAATGCGGCCCTGACAGGATGCGGGACAGCAGGGAGGCGGGTTCGGCGCTGGCTTGGGTTGCATGTTACCCAGGGGCAGCCCGGGATCTGACTCCGTTTCTCCATGAAGGAACTTCTGTGTAGTGCTTAGAGCAGGGTGTGTGTGTGTGGGGGGGGGTTGGCTCAGAGCCAGGACTCCTGGGTTCTGTTCCCAGCTCTGGGAGGGGAGTGGGGTCTGGTGGTTAGAGTGGGGGGGGGGCAGGGAGCCAGGACTCCTGGGTTCCGTTCCCAGCTCTGGGAGGGGAGTGGGGGCTAGTGGTTAGAGTGGGGAGGGGGGGGAGCCAGGACTACTGGGTTCCGTTCCCAGCTCTGGGAGGGGAGTGGGGGCTAGTGGTTAGAGTGGGGGGGGGTGGGGAGCCAGGACTCCTGGGTTCCGTTCCCAGCTCTGGGAAGGGAGTGGGGGCTAGTGGTTAGAGTGGGGGGGGGGAGCCAGGACTCCTGGGTTCCGTTCCCAGCTCTGGGAGGGGTGTGGGGTCTGGTGGTTAGAGCCGGGAAGGGGCTGGGAGCCAGGACTCCTGGGTTCCGTTCCCAGCTCTGGGAAGGGAGTGGGGGCTAGTGGTTAGAGTGGGGGGGGGGAGCCAGGACTCCTGGGTTCCGTTCCCAGCTCTGGGAGGGGAGTGGGGGCTAGTGGTTAGAATGGGGGGGGCGGGGAGCCAGGACTCCTGGGTTCCATTCCCAGCTCTGGGAGGAGAGTGGGGGCTAGTGGTTAGAGTGGGGGGGGGGAGCAAGGACTCCTGGGTTCCGTTCCCAGCTCTGGGAGGGGTGTGGGGTCTGGTGGTTAGAGCCAGGAAGGGGCTGGGAGCCAGGGTTTCTGGTTTCTATTCCAGACTCTGAATCCGTGTGTTCAGGGGAGATTTAGTTACAACCTAAATAAAGCCAAGCGGGTGAACCGCGGCCGTGGGGGCCCAGGGGCCGCGGGTGGGGCCGAAGTGCAGCCCCAGTTCAGGACGAGCCCCCCGCATGAGTTGGATTTCAGCCCCAAACAGAAGCGGCACCAGCTGGTTTCTTGCTCTTGCGCCCAGCAGAGAGGCAAAGACCCGGTGCCGGTGCCGTGCCAGGAGGGAGAACTCTGCCCTGCCCTGCCGTGGCCCAGAGGCTCAGGCCAGGTGCTGGGGCTGCTGCTCAGTGCGTTAGTAACAAAACGAGCAGAACCAGCTCCCCATGGCAGCCCAGCACCTGGGTCCCGCGCCTGCAGCAGCCAGTGGGGTGGCTAAGAGAAGGTCTAGGGGCAAGGGCACTAGCCGGAGATGTAGGTTCGGGTTCAAATCTCCGCTGTGCCACAGACTCCCCATGTGTCCTCAGGCAAGTCACTTAGTCTAGGTGGGGGCTCCGGTCCTGTCCGCCCGCTGGCGGTAGCGGCCAGGCTCCTGGCGGCATGTGAGGGTAAATAGAGTCTGAGGGGGGCAGGGGAGCCCAGCAGCTAGACGGGTGTGAAGCTTTTCTTAGGCCCGGTTCTGAGGTCTGGTCTGTACCCGAGGGCTGAGCTCTGCCGGTGAGCGTCACTTCCTGCGTAGCTTTGTGCGGCCCAGGGCGGGCAAGGGGCTGGCGCCGTCGCTCCAGATAGACCCGGAGGCTGCGGCCGTGCAGCGTGGGTCACAGCAGTGCGCAGGCCAAGCCGTCGGCCAAAGGCAGCCAGCCAGGCATGCGCACCTCTTTCCCAGGCTGCCCCTCGGGGGAGGGAGAAGAGAAACGGACGGGTGTGCGGGCCGAGATAAGGGAATCCAGCCGGACTCGGGCGTGGTCAGAGCCCAGCATGGCCTGCCGGGTTTTAAAGCAGTAAAACTCCCCGTTTAGTCGCTCTGTGGTTTAAGCAGCTGCAGCTGGTCACCGCCTGCGTGCCAACGTGCTGCCTGGCCCCGCTCTTCGCGGGGTGTCGACCCTGCGTGTTTGGAGGAGCAGGGGTTCCTGGCTGGGCGTTCTCTGTGTGGCCGCAGGGGTGGTGTGAGGACTGCGGGGATAATTTGGCTACGACAAATCAGGAAAGATCTTGGAGTTATCGTGGACAGTTCTCTGAAAACTTCCACACAGTGAGCAGCGGCGGTCAAAAAGGCAAATAGGATGCTAGGAATTATTAGGAAAGGGATAGAAAATAAGACCCAGAACATCTTACTGCCCCTATATAAAACTATGGTACGCCCACATCTGGAATACTGTGTACAGATGTGGTCTCCTCACCTCAAAAAAGATATTTTGGCCTTGGAAAGGGTTCAGAAAAGGGCAGCTAAAATGATGAGGGGTTTGGAACGGGTCCCATATGAGGAGAGGCTAAAGAGACTGGGACTTTTCAGTTTAGAAAAGAGGAGACTGAGGGGGGATATGATAGAGGTCTATAAAATCATGAGTGGTGTGGAGAGGGCTGATAAAGAAAAGTTATTTATTAGTTCCCATAATAGAAGAACTAGAGGACACCAAATGAAATTAATGGGTAGCAGGTTTAAAACTAATAAAAGAAAGTTCTTCTTCACACAGCGTGTAGTCAACCTGTGGAACTCCTTGCCAGAGGAGGCTGTGATGGCTAGGACTATAATAGAGTTTAAAGAGAAGCTGGATAAATTCCTGGAGGTTAGGTCCATAAAAGGCTATTAGCCAGGGGGTAGGAATGGTGCCCCTGACCTCTGTCTGTCAGAGGCTGGAGAGGGATGGCAGGAGACAAATCACTTGATCATTGTCTTTGGTCCACCCTCTCTGGGGCACCTTGTGCTGGCCGCTGTCAGCAGACAGGCTACTGGGCTAGATGGGCCTTTGGTCTGACCCAGTACGGCCGCACTTATGTGCTTATGTCTGTGCCAGAGGGAGGCCTCGGGCCGGCTTTTCCCCTTTGGGCCCGGTCTGGTTCAGGGGCGCTGGAGACGCATTTGGTGCAGGGTGTGAACAGCCACACGCCAGGCCCTGATCCTCCCTCGCTCTGCCCCCCAGCCCTGTCCTGGAGGAGGCCGCTGTCCCTTTAACTGCGCGCGCTGGGAAGGGCTTTGGCTGTTATTGGCTGCCCATGGTCACACCCAGGGAGGGGAAGACAGCTGCGCGGGGGAGAGACAGGCCAGCCCCAGCCGCCTGCACAGGGTGCGTTTTGCTGGAAGCCTCTGACAGGTTAGACCAGCTCGGCCTGGGAGGAAGAGGCCCCGGCTGCCTGGGCGCCCAAGGGAAGCGGCTGGGGGCCCGCGTGCGCTGCTGCCATGGGGGGAGAGGACGAGAACTACTACGGCAAACACGGTAAGAGCGTCGGCGTCACGCAGCCACGTCCGGTGCCTGTCTCCTCGGGGGCCTCCGTGGGGCCAGCTTATGCCGCCTTCCCTGCCCCCCAGCGCCTGGCGTTTTCTGCCCCTCCTGCGGGCCGGGCACCTGCGCTGGGGGGAATCGGGTGCTGGCTGGCCTGGGGACTCCGCCTGGCACAGTCCGTGCTCGGAGCGGGGAGTCTGGAATTTGGGCATGGCCGGCTCTGGCTGGCTTGCTGCAACCCCCCGGGTGAGGGTCAGACTCCACCACAGGCAGCTGGGGGGCAGATTGTGGCAGTGAATCAAACAGGACAGGGCCGCGTCTCCCTTCGTGGGGAGCCCAGGCCTGCACAAGGGAGCTGCGCCCACGGGGCGGTGGGGCCGGGCGCTGGCGTCTCCTGCGTTAGCTGCTTCGTTACTCGCGTTCGTCTGGAGAGGCCCCGGCAGGGCCCCGGGGAGTCACCGGGCGCAGGGGGTTGGGGGTTGGGCTCCCCAGCCGAAGCTGGAGTCTCGCGCGGCGTGAGCCTCGCCTGTTCCGCAGAGGTTCGGCGTTCCCGTGTGTCTCGGGGTGCCGACGGGGCGTTCCCAGACACTGCGTGGGGGGTGGTTTGGGGGCACTGCCACGGACTTGTAGCTTGCCTGGCGTTTTTAGGGAGGTGAAGGTTCCAGCCAAGTTAGCCCCTTGCTGCCCTGCCGCGAGCCAGGCCGCAAGGGGAGCGCGGCCACGCTGGGGTGTTGGCAGAGCTGGGGGCGGCCGGAAGGGAAGGTGCAGCTGTCAGGACTGGCAGTGTCCCGGCCTGGACCAGCCGGTTTGGCCTGAAGCTGGCTGGCGGAGGGAAGCCGCTCCCCCTCCCGGCAGCAAACTGTGACCGGAAAGAGGAGGGTCCAGGGAGTCGAAATCCGGGGTGTCCCATGTCTCACGCCCCAGGGGTCCTGCCTCCTGGTCCCTGCAGCTTGCAAGTGGCCGTGGCCGACACGAGGCTGGGGTGCTTCGGACTAGCCGGTCCGCGATCCTGTCCTGCCAGCGTTCGGGCATGGCCCACGGCGTGAGGTCTGGGCCCATTCAGGAAGCTGGGGGAGGGGTGGATGCAGGTGGGGGGGTTCTTGTTTGTTGGTTGCTCCAGTTGCATTTTTTGCCTATTCTCTAAACGCAGCGTTACTCTGTGCCCCCCCCCCCCCGAGCTCCGTGCGCAGGATTCTGTCCTAGTCGTTTGGGGGAGGCCTGCTCGGCGTATGGCGCGGACCTTTCAGACTGCCCGTGCGCCATGCGTCTGCTGTGCCATTTTGCCTGCTTAGAGGGAGGCTGTGGCCGGCCCTGGGGGCCTGCTGGAGCTGTGACCTCGCCCTCCCCAGCTCCTGCAGGAATTCTCTGCCCTGGTGGGGGCGGGGGTGCAGCTGGCTGTTGGCGGAGGCAGTTCAGAGAAGCTGGCAAGAATCCTGCTGCATAGATAAGAAAGCCGGGGGCCTCGTGTGTTGTTTTAGCAAGGGGAGAACCTGGGGGCTGCTGGAGTGTGTGAGAGACACCGAGAAGGAACATTGCACAGTCGCATCCCTTCCACAAGCGTGTGCAGGTGTAAGTACAGGTGTAGCTGGCAGCTGGAATTTGGGGTGTGTGTGTGTGTGTGTGTGTGTGTACAGGTGTAGCTGGCAGCTGGAATTTGGGGGGTGTGTACATACGTACTGGCGCTGTCCCTAATTCCAGGATCAAAACTTGGGATCTCAGCAACTCCTGTGAGTGAAATCTGTGCCTGGGAGTGAAATCTGTGCCTGGCTCCTTCTCGGGGCAGAACCCGATGGGCCGGGCCATGTGGCCCGGCTGCCAAGTGGTTGGTTTAGGGCGGCTGCAGCTCTGGAGTGAAGGGATGTCTGGGTGAGCTGGAACTTTCCATCCTGCTCCGGGTACCCGGACTGAGGGCCCCGAGACCCCTTCTGAGATGCTGAAAACATTTCGGGTGATTCTCTCCCTTGGAAAATTTCCTGGAGCGGAAAGGAAACGTTCCCTGGAAGTGGCTGAAGCTCAGTCTGGAAACTTGTTCTCCAGTCAGGCTCCGAATTGCTGCCAGGCCTGGACGCTGCGAGCCGAGGCAGGAGGAAAATGGCGCGTTCGTTGGTCGATTAGTTTCCTCCCTGGCTCGGGGTCTGCAGGGCTTGTAAAGGTGAAACCCGCTTCCAGCCGCCTCCTGCAGCGCCCATGGTGCAAGATGAGGTGCCGTTGCTCCAGGCATCTCTCGGGCCACCCTGCGGCGTTGCTGCCACTGCGCTCAACTCGGGAGCCGGGTCCAGAAAGAAAAGACCTCGGGGAAGGGGGCTAGAGGGGGGCACGTTTTCGCAGGCGGAGTGCGCGAGGGGAGGGGACGCCCGGGTCTGTTGATGAGTCGCCGTCTGACTCCGAGGAATTCGATTCTGTTCCGCCGTCCTTTCTTCAGCTGTAACACTCCGGTTCCGACTGGCATCCCCGAGGGGCTGAGGGTTACGTGGTAAATGTTTTGTTTGCAAAGTGCTTGGAGATCCTGGAATGGAAGGCACCAGGGAAAATCTGGCCGCCCGGGCAGCTGGCTCAGCTTTTCCATTACGAATTGTTTTGGCGCCAGCCATTTGTCTCTTTATTTTTAAATTCCCCGCCCGCCCCGGTGGCTTCCAGCAGGTCTCCGGCTGAGGAGGTGAGACTCAGCCCTGGGAAGCGCGTGGCGCTGGCTGTAGTGAACTCTGGTATATTGAAATCTGCCGGCAGGCGAGGGGGGCCGGGTCCCTGCTGCTGGATTGTTTCACTCGTGTTCTCGGTTACCCCTTTTCCTGGGGGCAGCCAGCTCCAGCCCAGAAACCGGAGGTTGCCTGGGATTTCCTGTTTGTAACCGGCCTTGCTTGCGTCTCCTAGAAGCAAAGGGTGAAGGAAGCTGGTGCACCCCAGTGCAGCGCCGCAGGGAGAGACTGGCCCGCTGAGGGCTGGGCTTTGGATGCTGCTGGCCCCCAGGCTCCGGCCCCAGGTCTCCGGTGGAGCCGTCCCCACGCTGTCCCGCCCCTCCCCCGACTCCATCCCACACTTCTGTTTCTTACAGGTACTATTCTGTTGCAAAAAGGGGGCCGTGATAGGACGGTACCTGTAAGAAATGTAAGTTACTTTCGCCCCTTCAGTCCTGCGCAGAAGAGCCCCAAGCCCGTTACTAGCCCCACAACTTCCTGAGTCCACCTCCCCTGGGATGAACTTCAGCGGCCACCAGCAGGCCACTAGCTTCAGAATTGGACTTTCTCAGCACACGTCCCCCAGGAATGCCTCGCTCGCTCTGGAAAGTGAAAGCGAGGGGCCGGGGACTGCCCGCTGTGATCGCTCTGGGCTGCGTGGGGGCGATTGGTTCAATCTGTGTCTCCTGGCTGCAAACACGGGGCAAAGGGGAGTGTTGCCAAGTAGCTGGAGCCATGGAAAGGTGGGGTCCCTTTGGGCACATCCCTCCCTGCACAGCTACCCTGCCACCTGTACCTGACTCCGCCGTGTGCCAGGTTCCCGCTGCTCCCGGCTGGGAATAGCCGGAGCAGGCCCGAGCAGAAGCCAAAGGGCAGAGAAGTTTGCTCCCCAACTCTCCCCCGCACGGATGGCCAACTCGGTGTCTTCTCACCTTCTCTTTAGGGACGCCGCAGAAATACGATCCGTCGTTCAAAGGTCCCATCTATGACCGGTAAGAGCAGCCGCTCAGCAGGCACCCAGGGGGCGGGGGGGCCCCGTTCTCCTCCGACGCTCTGGGGGGGCGCTAATGTGGAGGGGAGCCGGGCTGCCGAGAGCAGGGGCCGCGTCTCAGCCGGCACAGGAATGCTCTCAGGTTCTCCATCCAAGTGCCCTGGTCTCCCTGCTTTTCTGGCACTGGTGCCTGATCCTGGCCTCCTCCTTCCTCCCTCAGGAGCTGCACCGACATCATCTGCTGTATCCTGCTCGTCCTCGCCATCCTGGGCTACATCGTGGTGGGCTGCATAGGTACGCAGCGTGGGGCCCCTCGCCTGGGGGGGACTGAGCCACCCTGGGCACCTCTAGGCTTGGATCCTGGCAGGGACAGGCCCCGAAAAGGCAGGGGAGGTGCAGCAGGTACTGGAGGTGGCAAAGGTTACCTGGGAAGCAGCACCCTAAATGGGAACTGCTCCCCAGTACCGGGTGCCTGGGAACCGGAGCAGCTTCCCGCCTGCTCTGGGCCAGCCCTGCGGGGGACCCGCTGTGGACAGGGGCGCTCTCACCCTCTCTCCGCTGTGGGCCAGGGCGCCGAGGGCCGGGTCGGGCGGGAGTGAGCAGTCAGGCTGCTGCGGTGAGGCGGCCGTGCGTGGAAGCTGGGGAGCGGCGCCGCCACCTTACAGGGATGCTGCCTTGGGGAGCAGCGGCCGCCCCCCTGCAGGTTCTCGCCTCTCGTGGCCTCTTCTCGCGCAGCTTCCTGGCTCCAGCCAGCTCCCTTTCCCTTCCGCCGGCGCTGGGGTGACCCCCCCTTGCTCCAGGGACCCGCCCCCAGCTCTGTGGTTCCTCAGCCACAGCCTGCGCCAATCGCCCCTCTTCTTCCAGCCTGTGACGGGCCTTGGTGGCCTCCCTGCTCCCCGGAATGGGCTTGGCTGGGCACAAGGGGCCCGTTCACAGGGCCCCGAGACCTGGGCCAATCCCTTTAGCTCCGTGGCAGCTGCCGACTCCGAGGCAGGTTGCCCTTCCGTGCCCTGGCTCCCTTTCCGGGTGCGCCTGTGCCCCGGTCGTGGGTGGGGGAGGGGTGTTTATCCGAGGTCCCTGGTTCGCTGGGCAGGGCAGCCGGGGAGGCGGGAGAGGGGACGGAAGACTGCTTGGTTAAGTGCTGCTGGCTTCCCCTCTCTTCCAGCATGGGCGCACGGCGATCCCCGGAAGATAATCCACCCCACGAACAGCCAAGGGGAGTTCTGTGGCCAGCCTGGAACTTCCAATGAGTAGGTGTCTGAGGCCTCCTTGGAAAGATGGCAAGGAAGGGCCGCCTGCCGTTGAGTGGGAACGCGGAGTTCGGTCCTGCTTTTGCTCCGCACCGTCCGGAGAAGCAGTAGAACCTCCACGTGGGCTCCCCTGGCTCCATCCAGCTCCTCTCCCTTCCGCTGGCTGCTAGAAAGGGGGAGACGGGCCCCCCACAAGCTCCAGCGACTGGGCAAAGTGCGACCGTGCCGACCAGAGCAGCAGAGATCCCTGGAACGGCAGGGAGAGGCCGGGCAGCACGGCCCTTCAGTGTCTCCGGGCCCCGGGAGGGGTCGCTGCGCGCTTCCAAGGGGGCCTCCAGCTCTACGGAGCCGGGAAGCGCATGGAGGCGACTCGCTCACCCCAAGAGATGACCCTCAGGTCACTTACCAGGGAGCCAGGCACCAGCGCGGGACTGGAGCTGCGCTCTCCCGCCGCAGGGTCCTGCGCCAGCTCGTGGGAGTGCGGGAAGGGAGGTGTGCGGCTGCCTTGGCTGGAGGAGGCCGAGCCCGTGGCAGCTTGTCTGCCGCTGGCCGGGCAAAGCAGCTCAGGCTCTCATGTCAGGCCTGGGGGGGCGGGCGGTGTTGCTGGGTTCCATGCCCCCCCGGACCAGGAGACGCCAGACACGGAAATGCCCCCTTGTTTGCAGGAAGAAGCCTTTCCTGTTCTACTTCAACATCGTGAAGTGCGCCAGCCCCCTGGTGCTGCTGGAGTTCCAGTGCCCGACCACGCAGGTACCGCCGCTCTCCGCAGCCCATCGTGCGGCTCCTCTAGCGACTGCCGTCCCAGGGGTCGGCGAGGACTCAGCCCACGCCTGGGGGCTAGGGAGGGAGGAGCTGCTTGGGGCGGGCTGCCCTCTCTCCGTCACACCGGGCAGCGCAGCGGCCACGGCGCCGCAGCAGGGAAAGGCGCAGCAATCCGTGGCTACTGCGGGTGAGCCGTGTTTTATGGCACCGCTCCAGCCTGAGGCTGAATGGGCAGGATGCTGGTGGGCAGGCTGCTGCCCTCTGGGAGTCTGCCCCATCCGTGCCTCTCCGACTGGGAATGAGATTTAGCTCTTCCCCTGCGTCCCCCGAGCGCCCCCAGTTCCTTCAGTCTCTCAGTTGCCGGGTGTCTGCCTCTTTCAGATCTGTGTGAGTAAATGCCCAGACCGGTACCTCACCTACCGAGCTGCCAAGAAAGGCTCCAAGGAAGAGCTGGAGTACTACACCCAGTTCTGCGTGCCGGGATTTAACAACCTGCACATGGTGAGCAAGGATCGGGCTGGACTGGAGACGTGACCTGTTCGAAACCAGCCCCAGAACGGTGCCGCTTCAGACTCTGCTGTCTCCGAGGTTAACCGGGCGCTTGCCGGTTCCTCCAGAACAGCAAATGGCGTCGAGCCGTCTCAGGCCGAGAATCTCCCTTAACTCGGTCTCTCTCTCTCTCTCTCTCTCTCTCTCTCTCGTAGAGCCCCGTTGACGTGGTGAAGAATAAAGAGTGTCCGGCCATGCTCACGCCCAGCAAACCTTGTAAGTCTGACGGGGGACGGAGGGAACGAGCTGGGTCCGGGTCCTAGGAACTGAATGTGGCTAGCTCGTGTCTAAAAGCTCAGACCGGCTTGGTTGCGTGTGGTGCAGCAGCGCGTCCCCGTTGGCTTTGCACAGGCGTGTTCCTGCACCGCTGGTCTCCGTGTGTCCGGGTCCCCCTACCTGGGATTTTCTCCCGTTCGTTCCCTTGCGGCTCACTTGGAAGGGATCTCCCCATGTCCGGATACTGTCTCCTTCCGCCAGGGTTGGGGCTGAGCAGTCCCGCCCCCCTTAAAACGGCTGGCTAGGAGCAGGAGCCGCCCAGCGACCGGGAGCGTGGCTTGGTGATGGGGGCGAGGGAACCAACCAGCCTCGAAGCCGGCTCGCCTGCCCCTCACTGTGTGGCGGTGGCAGCCCAGCCCCAGCCTCCGCTGCTGTGTCACCTGGGGTCAGTGCTGCTCCCTGCCTGCCCCTCGGAGGGGGCTGGATTTTCCTGCGCCGGCGGGTGCTGAGGAGGCCGCTGGCTCGCCCGCACTCACCTGGGCCTTTTGTGCTCCATTCCGCAGTGGCCCACAGGTGCCTCCCGGCGATCAGCACCCGGAAGGGGGTCGTCATGGTTGGGAACGTGACCTCCTTTAGTGACGAACAGGGATTAAAAAAGAACGTGACGGAGCTGGTGGAGGGGACCAAGTGAGTCTCTGAGGAGAGGTCTCTCCGGCACCTCTGGGCTCGGTTGTGGTAGAACGTGACTGGCGGGCGCCCTGGTACATAACGTCGCGACGTGCTGCTCAGCACTGCGAGTGGCCTGGGGCTGTCCCGGCAGCTGGTCGTGGCTAACCCCGAGGTCGAGGTGTCCCTTCTCGCTGCGGTAGGGGGCACCCGAGACGCGGCTACAGGCTGCAGCGGGCCCAGGCTCAGAAATGCAGGACTCCGCGTTTACCTCTCGTGGTGAGCTCCTCCGCTGTTGTCTGCAGCTCAGAGCGCTGATCGCCCCAGCGCCTCGTCGACTTGGGCCGCATGAGATGAGAGCGGTTTCCTTGTTTGGTGGTAGCAAAGTCCTGGCCCAGGAGCCCTGTGTGCCAGGCTCTGTGCGCAGCCAGGACAAACTGGGTCCCTGACCTTGCAGTCCAGGTATGAGACCAGACTCAGCTGGAGGCAGACAGGCAACGGGGGGAGTGCAGGGAAACCACCCTGGGCACAGCCCCTGGCCAGTCACTAAGACTTTCCGAGGCATCGTAGCGAAGTTCTAAAAAAGAACCTGAGGAGGACAACGAGGTTTTTCAGGGGCTGTTCAGTGATGATCCCGGTACCTGCCAGGCATTGGTCCACCCACAGAGTATATGGGGGGGTGAGAAATTGATGCGCCTCCCTTCCTCCTATAACGCCCGGCTGCTTTCGATTCCAGAAAAGTAAATGTGGTTCTGGAAGCAAGACAAGTGGCCGTGAAGATCTTTGAGGATTACACCGCTTCCTGGCACTGGATAATGCTGTAAGCAGAGAACCGAGCGGCTGAGCTGAGGCATACAGAGAGCATTATGACTGGCCTTCCAGGCAGAGCTGACGGGCACAGTGCCGGGAGCAGCTAGTGCCCAGTGGGTGCAGGACGTGGCACACGTTCTGTCTGAGAACAGCGCTGCATGTCGCGGGCGGGAGGCCCTGGCCCTGGCCCTGCCCCCACTTGCAGCCCGACGCGACTCTCGGCCGGAGGACAGAAGGTTTATTGATTCCCAGGGGCACAGCGCAGCTCAGTCTTGTTACAGCCGTCAGCACCATCCATCTTGGGGGTGGGGCCCAGAGCCCCAGCTCTGCCCCCTGCCCGGCCAGCGAGGCTCCCTCCTCCCCCACCAGCTGGAAATGAATTCCCAGCCCCCCAGGCCTCCCCATCTCCTCCCCTGCATTGTTCAGATTCTGGGGCAAAGTGTCACCTGCCTGACTCCTCCAGCTAGCTCAGGTGTCAGGCTGGCCTGGGCCATCCTCTACGGCCTCCCCTCCGGAGTTTTCCCCCAGATCCCATCCCCGTCTGGGTGTGTGCCCCCCCCCCACAGACACCCCCCCTCCCTGCAGAGCAGCACCACAAAGCAACCAGCGAATGCAACACCAGAGAAAACACGGGACCACAAGAGCGACCGCAGCCCCCACTTAAGTCTCTCTGCCTGGGAATGAACATGCATCCGCCCCTGCTCGGGGAAGCTGTCGGCTGTTTCTGCCCCGAGCAGTGAGGGGCGGGGGGGGGATTTTTCACTCTCCCCGGCCGATGGCAAAAAGGTGGCCGTGGGATTGTGTTTTGCCTGCTGACTCGAAGGTGGCAGTGGCCGAGCCCCTCCCCTCTGAGCGTCCTGCTGCGTTGGCCCAGGTCTCAGCCGGACGTGTGCACCAGGACTGCTGCCCCCCTTGTTGGTGCTGGGGCCGGAGCTCTCCTCTTCCCCTGCCTGGCAGGGGCACCAGGAGAGGGCGGGGGCGCGGGCGGACGGGGGTAAAGCTGCCGGGCCTGGAAGGGGGCAGCTCCGTGGTGCTCATGGACTCGCCCCTCTCCCCTTTGCGCAGAGGCCTGGTGCTCGCCATGGTGTTCAGCCTCATCTTCGTCGTGCTGCTCCGCTTCCTCGCAGGGGTCATGATCTGGGTGATGATCGTGCTGGTGATCTTGGTGCTCGGCTACGGTGAGTGGCGGGGGGCCCAGGCCTTCGCTCCCTCTCCCCTCGCGTCCCCCCAGCCCGGGCACCACTCCGCCCCCGGCACAGTCATCGCCTGCTGGCAGGCGGCCCCCGCTCAGCCCGGACGAGGCACCGGGGGGTGTCCAGGGGCCGGGCGCTGGCAGAGGGACTCCGACGAGACCAGACGTTAGTTTGAATGAAGGAGGAAGGAAGCTCCCGGAAGGAGGCCAAGTTGGGGCCACATCCAGTAGCGCAGGGGAGGACGTGCTGCTGGAGGAGGCCTGGCCGGGCTGCCCACCGGGAGCATTCCCTGGGTGGGGCCGGAGGTCCTCTCCAGGGACAGGGCGTCTCTAGGCCTGGGCTCCCCGACGACCACAGAGCAGCAGGGGGAGGGGGCCGTGCTCTGGGACCCGGTGACTTGAAAGGGCCTGGGGCTCCTGAGCAGCTGGAGCCCTGGGCCCTTTAAATCGCTGCTAGATCCCGGCGCAGCGGGCTCTGGGGACGGCGTGGGGGGAGGCGTGGGGGACTCTGGGAGGCGCGGGGGGGTTCTGGGAGGGCACTGAGGGAGGCGCGGGGGGCTCTGGGGCCAGTGCGGGGATGCTCCAGGAGGACACTGGGGGAGGCATGGGGAGGTGGCTCTGGGAGGGCACTGGGGGAGGTGGCTCCGGGAGGCACAGGGGACTCCTGGGGGGCTCTGGGAGGGCACGGGGGGCTCTGGGCGGCGTGGGGGGAGGTGTGGGGGGGCGGCTCCGGGAGGGCCCTGGGGGAGGCATGGGGAGGTGGCTCCGGGAGGGCACTGGGGGAGGCATGGGGAGGTGGCTCCGGGAGGCACAGGGGACTCCTGGGGGGCTCTGGGAGGGCACGGGGGGCTGTGGGGGGAGGCGTGGGGGGGCGGCTCCGGGAGGGCACTGGGGGAGGCTAGCTCCAGCTTCTCTTCCGCCCTGGCCCTGCCCCTTCTAGGGCACGGAGCTGGTTCCCACCCTCCTTGCCCAGGGTTAGTCTGTCCACGGAGAGCAGCTGTTTCTGTAGAGTTGCCTTAACTAAAGCGTCCCAAAGAGCTGATGGGCTGCCCTCCCCCTCTCCCTCCCCGCTTTGCGGATGGTTCCTGCTGGAGAGCAGATGCTCTGAGCGAGGTTAATCAGAGGCTGCTAACGGTCGGATCTCTGCTTCCCCCTGCAGGCATCGTGCACTGCTACTTGGAATATGCCCAACTGAGAGGACAATCCGGCTCCGAGGTCTCCCTGATGGAGCTGGGGCTCCAGCCGGACTTCCGCCTCTATCTCCACCTGAAGCAAACGTGGCTGGCCTTCAGTAAGTGTGTCTGCTCTCCGGGCCCCGGCGCAGCGCAAGCGCACGTGGGGCTGTGGGCAGACAGCGTCCCTGTGCTCTTGCTCGCGCGCTTGGCGGAGGCTCTGGAGGAAGAGGCTAGAAAGTGAGACCCCGTGTCCCTGCTGTGATCCGTGTGCAGGAACGGGAGGTGGGGGGCCCGAGTGGGCTCTGTGGATGCTTAGCGAGAGCTCGTCCGCCTCTGTTCATGGCTGCGTGTAACCGACAAACAGGCCAGGGCGGGGAAGGGGGAGTGAATTTCAGTGCTGGACTGACTGCCCCGGAGACAGGAACCCTCCGTCCCCGTAACCAGCCACCCGCGCAGGCAGTGGCAGGGCATGTGCCTTTTCGGCCCTCTGGCTTTCTGTTGAGGCTGCCGAGATGGCCGCTAGTTCGTGTCCCTTTTGTGGCCCCGATACCCGGGAACTGGTGGGAAGCGGGGACACCTCTAGCACAGGGAAGTGGATGGTTAACCAGTGATGCTTGCTGGTTAGGTTCATCAGCGGGCCCAGCCTGGCCGCAGCAGCCCCCCACCCACTCTGTTGAAGCGGCTAGCCAGTCCAGCACGATGGTTAACTGATTCAATGGGATTTTACGTCCCGACTTGAGAAACCCACGTCTAGGAATGGCAGTCGTCGTACAGCTGCCCGGTCAGATCCTGGAGGGAACATGCAGCTGGCCCCCTCCGAGGGGGAGGCTGCCTGTGCTCCAAGCCTCGGAAGCGTTTAAACCCAGTGACGGGGCTTCCTCCAGCCCCAAGTGGGTGGGTTTCCTTAGGACTCTGTGGGAGAAGAGCTGGTGTCTGGTGGGGCTGCTCCCTTGACAGGGGAGAAACGCCGGCCCCCAGAGCTCTGGTCCCAGTGCTGCCTTGGGTCCCCCCCTCTCTCAGTGATTATCCTGTGCATCGTGGAAGTGATCATCATCCTCCTGCTGATCTTCCTCCGCAAGCGCATCCTCATTGCCATCGCACTCCTCAAGGAAGCCAGCAGGTGAGTGCTGCCCTGGCTTGGAGGCGTGGTGAGGACCAGTGTGTCCCTCTGGTCCGTGCCGCAGACGGCTGTGCTGGGGGGGGGGGCCTGCGCACAGCCGCTGCCCCCGGTGGGTGGCTGCTCCTCCTCCGGCTTCCCTCGCAGTGGGAGTGTTTTGTGGCGTTCCTGACTCTCTCTTCCCTGGCAGGGCTGTCGGTCATATTATGATGTCGCTGCTGTTTCCTCTGTGCACCTTCTTCCTGGTGAGCCTTTGCATTGCTTACTGGGCCAGCACCGCTGTGTATCCTTCCGTCGTCTCGCCTCGGGGCGGTGGGGGTAGGACTCACACACCCCGCCCCCGGCTAGAAATTTCTGGAATTATGTATTCGGCCCACTCAGTCCCTCCGCCACATTTAAAAACAGAGCCATACGCTGGCGGGTCGCAGCAGGTCTGGGGGGATTGGATCCAGTCTCCACAAAGTTGAATCCCCTTAACTGTTGCTTTCCAGTTTCTTATCTACCTCTAGTGAGGCCATCTACAAGGTGTTTAACGAGTCCGAGTGCGCGTTCGCTGGGCAGACCTGCACACCACAGGTGAGGGGCACTCCGCCTAGGCACTGCCAAACACGTTGGACTTAATGAGATTAGTTTTCTTGAGCAGACGTATTGTGCAAAAGCCAATTTGGCGGCTCCTGTAGCCTCCATCCCTGGGAGCATCATCTGACTCCTCCTTGTTGTGACAGTCTCTCGGGCTAACATAACTATACCCTCTCCTCCCCATCCTGTGCTGATTGCTCTGATAATCCTCCTTTAACCATTCTACATCCTTAACTCTCTCCTGGAAATACATATGCCCATTTTCCAGAGCAGAAACTAGGGCACAAACTTGGCTGAGCTTACAAAGGCTGCACGTCCTGTGTCCTGAGTCCAAATTAGAACTTGGGAGTTTCTAACTCACTGTCTTGCGCTAAGTTTGTGCCTTTACCCTTCATCTTTGTGATGCAGAGAGACCAGAGATTTTCGCAGTGCTCCCAGGGTAGACAAGTTATTTTACCCGTCTGAAGTTCAACTGCTTCTGACGGGCATTGAACCAGGTGTATGAGAAGTGAGGAAGAATTTCCTGCACTCCAACTCCAGAAGTGGCTTTTGAATTGGCGAGAACTGCTGTCTGTCTGGGTTCTTGTATGGTGTCTCATCTCTGCAGCGTCTGACTATCTCTGATTCTCTCTAGACATTCAACACGTCCGAAATCACTAAGCAGTGCCCACAGGCCCGCTGCCTCTTTGCTTTCTACGGAGGGGAGACAGCCTACCACAAATTCCTCATCGCCTTCCAGTTCTATAACCTTTTCATGTTCTTCTGGCTGGCCAACTTTGTGATTGCACTGGGTCAGGTCACGCTCGCTGGAGCCTTTGCTTCCTACTACTGGGCCTTCAAGAAACCTGAGGACATGCCAGCTTTCCCTCTCTTCTCCTCCTTCGGCCGGGCGCTTAGGTGAGCACTGGTGCTTTTCCAAAGAAGGGTTTGGGCTACAGGAGAGAGAACTTCAAAGTAAAAAGGCCAAGGGGCTGCATCTAACCAAGGCCGTCTCCTCCTCTTCCCCGTGCAGGTATCACACTGGTTCGTTGGCCTTCGGCTCTCTGATTCTCGCTATCATCCAAATCATCAGGGTCATTCTGGAGTATCTGGATCACAGGCTGAAAGGTACCCAGCTGAGAAGTTGGGAAAGGGCCGGTGGGGGGCAGATGAGGTGAGCCAGGCTGAGGGGGCAGCTGCGCTTGTCTGTCTCCACAAAAACAACGAGGAGTCCTGGGGCACCTTCGAGATCGGCGGATTTATTTGGGCATCGGCTTTCATGGGTAAAACCCCACGTTGTCCGTGGAGGAGGAGGTGTGACCACCAAGGGTGGGAAACCGGCTTTTCTAGTGAGCCAGCCACACAGCTCAGACGTCAGAAATGGTAACAAAAACCAGTAGGAGAACCCTTCGATTTCCCTGGACGCTCAGTAACAGGCTAGAGGCCATCCCATTTATCTGCACGCTTGACGCGATGAAGGTGGGTTTGAACAGGGGCTGGGAAGGGCTGGCTGCTCAAGACACGAGGAGTCATTCTCCTGCTCTGCTCTGCACCGATTAGGCCTCCGTTGGAGTGTTGCGTCCAGTTCTGGCTTAAACTGCAGCAAGGGAGGTTGAGGTTGGACATCAGGAAAAACTTCCTGCCTGTCAGGGGGGTGAAACACTGGGATAAGTTGCCTGAGGGGGTTGTGGAGTCTCCATCCCTGGAGATATTGAAGAGCAGGTTGGACAGACGCCTGTCAGGGATGGTCTAGCCGGTGCTTGGTCCTGCCATGGGAGCAGGGGACTGGACTCGATGACTTTCGAGGTCCCTACCAGTCCTAGTCTGCTATGATTCCATGAAAAGCCACTTTCCCTTTCACACCTCCTCCTCCCCGGCTGGGAGCGGCCGTGTCCCCCCGGCTGAACAGGCCTCGTTTGCTCTGCTCCTCCCGGGGTCAGGTAACTCCCTTCTGCTCTTGTGCTGCCTCTGGCCTTCCCGCTCCTGCACTGACAAACCGGTCTTTGCCCACCAAGGCTTTTGCCCAAGTAAGTTGCCACGGGGCTCTGTGTTTTCAAGGTGAGCAAAGACCTTCCAGGTCGCATGACGCTGATTTGAGCTTCGTAAGCAGGTGGGATCCTGGCCCTGCTCCCAACATTCCCCTTTCCTTTCCCTTTGCTATCTCCGTATGGAATTTAAACATAGGTACTCCTCGGCACTTCCTTTTGAGCTCAGTTGTCTTCCCTCTAGAGCTTTCTGCCTTCGCGGGGCGAGGGCCCTTCCGTGCGCCTACCCGACCTGCCTGGCAGTGAGTCTGTAGAGCAGCTCTGCCTCTCGGTGCAGAGTTGCACCTGGCACCCTCGTACAGCTCAGTTCTGACTAACTGGCACCAGCGTTGCTGTGACTTGAAGCGCACGAGCAACGTGTGAGGTTTTCATTGGTCTCCAGAACATCCTCTTTGTCCAGTGGGCAGGGCTCTGGCCCCAGATGTGAGGGCTGGAGCTAATGGGAATCCTCAACCTAACACTGCCATGGGAGGCAGAGGAGGAGGCGAAGGACTGTTCCTTGCTTTCTCGGTGCATGCTTTTGACTGTGGCTGCCCAATAAAGAAAAATGGTTCATCTGGGCAAGAGAAGGCAGCTGCCAGCTACATCTGTCCCAGGGAGGAAGCTGCCACAATGAAGCAAGGAGCTAAGAGAAAGGGCTGGAGAACTGGTGGGGTGGGAACTGCACACAGGATGCGGAGGGGGGAGGGACGTGTTGCAGGGAGCAAGGTGTCTCGTGCTCAGATTTGTGGGGCTTGAAGAAATGCTGTTTCCAAGAACGACTTTTTCTCCTGCTCCTCACGCTTTCCCTGTGTCTCCCTTGGGCTTTTAGCTGCAGACAATAAGTTTGCCAAGTTCCTGCTGACCTGTCTCAAGTGCTGCTTCTGGTGCCTGGAAAAGTTTATCAAGTTCTTGAACAGGAACGCATACATCATGGTGAGGACGCCAGTGTCACTCAACAGCCTGTGAACGGGGGAGGCCACGGTAGATTTGGAGATTCTCTAAAGAGCCTGCTTCTGAACACTGCTTGCCACCCTAGCACTGGCTGGCGTCCCCTCGCTCCATGACCATCTCACTTACGGCTTAAGAGTCTTTGGCTCTCCTATGTGCATGGGTCTGGACTCTGGGGCTACGTCCAGACTGCAGTGCTATTTCAGGATATCCCGACATAGCTATTCCTTGCCTTTTGAGCACGCCAGATTTCGAAATAACGGGCGTGCTATTCTGGTGTCCCTGGGTTAAGGGACATTTTGGAATAGCGCTTCGTTTTGAAATTTGGCACTCTGTGTAGCCAATTTGGCCCCATTTCGAAATAGGCGATTTCGAAGGAAGGGTGCAGTGTAGGCGCACCCTGAGTGACCCAACATCCAGCAGTGTCCAGCAGCGCAGCTCACAAGGGGCGTAGGTCTCAAAGAGCAGCCGCGTGGCACATCTGCCCTGGCGGTGTAGTGAAAGGAGGGAGGCTTTTACCTTAATGCAGCTATTCCCATAATAGAAGAACTAGAGGACACCAAATGAAATTAATGGGTAGCAGGTTTAAAACTAATAAAAGAAAGTTCTTCTCCACGCAGCGTGTAGTCAACCTGTGGAACTCCTTGCCAGAGGAGGCTGTGAAGGCTAGGACTATAACAGAGTTTAAAGAGAAGCTAGATAATTTCGTGGAGGTTAGGTCCATAAAAGGCTATTAGCCAGGGGATAAAATGGTGTCCTTGGCCTCTGTCTGTCAGAGGCTAGAGAAGGATGGCAGGAGACAAATCGCTTGATCATTGTCTTCGGTCCACCCTCTCTGGGGTACCTGGTGCTGGCCACTGTCGGCAGACAGGATACTGGGGTAGATGGACCTTTGGTCTGACCCAGTACGGCCGTTCTTTTGTTCTTATGAAAGACCAGCCTGGAGGGTGGCAGTTAGTTGGCAGATCTTTAGCAGGGCAAAATCTTCTGGACAAGACGTAGCGAGTAACCCCATTTCTCCTCTGTGTCTGCCTTTGCGATCCATCCCAGATTGCCATTTACGGCACCAACTTCTGCACCTCTGCCAGGAACGCGTTCTCCCTGCTCATGAGGAACATCATCAGGTAAGAACCTGGAAACGGGTGGAATCCTCCCTCCTCCAGGACCGCCCGATGAGGAAGGAGCCCCCTCTTCCCCAAGGCGACTATTTAGCAGGCTTAGCCGGGGTAGCTGTACTGCCAAATCTGTGAAAGTGGTCTTGGACGTCTTGTCGCGGAGAGGTAGGTGAGTTGAGAATAGGGAATACGAAACAGTCGCTAGATAAGCGGTCAGGGAGATAGTCGAGTCCCTCTTGGAAATAGCCTCTCTGGGGATATGTAAAGGTGGGAATTTGCACCCGAAACCATGTCAGAGACCCTGTGAACCGCTGACTCTCACTGCAGATCTCCAAGGTCTCTCTGGGTATGTCTACACGGCAGAGGTTTTTTTGGGAAAACAGCCATTTTTTCTGACAAAACTTCATTTACGTCCACACTGCAATTGTGTTCTTTTGGGGGGGAAAAAAAATCGAAAGAACATATGGGTTTTCCCAACATCGGTAAACCTCTTTCTACGAGGAGGAAAGCCTTTTCCGAAAGAGCTCTTTCGGAACAAGGCGTGTGTGGAGAGGGAAGGGGGAGTTCTTTCGAGAGAAAAGGAAAAAGCACAGGTGCCCTGGTGGCCGCTCCGTCCATAGCAGTCACAGCTGACGCGAGAGATTCAGTGTGGACGCTATCTGTCGAAAACGCAGATGGCTTTTTTCGATGCGCTTGGGCAGTGTGGACACTCTTTTGGAAGACATTTTTTCGGAAGATCTCTTCTGGAAAAGCTCCTTCCAAAAGAAGCCTGCAGTCCAGACATAGCCTCTGTCCGCCAGGTATCGGGTAACGCAGGCTAGCTCTAGGTTTGCACAAGCCATCGTAGTGACGCTCGTCCTGAGCTATCCTCCTCCCGGAGTGGCTGGGGGCAGGTAGGAGCACTTAGCCTCTCCCCCACATTCCGAAGGGGGACAGAAAGACATTAACATCTCTCTGTTTTCAGGGTGGCTGTTCTAGATAAAGTCACAGATTTTCTGCTCTTCCTGGGTAAACTCCTCATTGTGGGAAGTGTTGGTAAGTTCGGGATCTCAGTGGTCCTCCAGGGCTCACTTCAGCTACAGCCCTTCCCCCGAACCCTGTTGTTGTAGTGACCTGATGAAAACTGCATGTCCTTGCATCTTCTCAGCTCCTTCCAAATCTCCCAGCAATTCTGGGAACCAGCTTCCTTTCATGAGCCCGATTCTCCGTCTCTGAGTTCCCCTTCCCGCCCCCTTGCTGCTTGTCACTGGTGCATCTCCCACACCCCTGCATTGTTGTTCTCTTCTCTCTAGGGATCCTCGCCTTTTTCTTCTTCACTCGCCGGATACAGCCGGTTCAGGACACGGCACCTCCTCTCAATTACTACTGGGTGCCTATTATGGTGGGTGTCTTACTTGCCTTACAGTGCATGTGGGGATGTCGGCTCTTCCCCCAATTGCTGCCCTCCAGGGGCCCCCCTTGGTAAAGGAAGGCGAGTTCGCTCCATTTCCCCTTCAAACCTCTGCCGAATCGGCCGATTAACCGCAGGCATTGCCAGGCAGATGCCCTGCGCCAAAGCCTGGCCAGCCTCCATTCACGCTGCCGCTGAGCTCCGTGGGCCTGTGGGAAGGGAAGGGCGACGGTGAGCCGAGTTTGGCAGGACTTGTCTCTCTTTCAAGGGACAGACCTTCTGCTCTCCACACTGGTATCCGGTTATCGATTCCCGGGGCTAGAGGGAGCTGCGTGATACCCCCTCACGCAGGGCAGAGGTGCTGCCCCAAAACAATTAGGCTCCGCAGTGAGGTGACAACCTGGTTTCTTTTGCAGACTGTGATCGTGGGCTCCTATCTCATCGCGCACGGGTTCTTCAGTGTCTACGCCATGTGTGTGGATACCCTCTTCCTCTGCTTCTGTAAGTAACGGGGCCACCGTGGGGTCGTGCTGTCTTGAGTGTTGTTCTTTTGTCGCTGCACCCCTGTCCCCCCAGAGGGCCGGTCTGAGGGACTGTTCTCCTGACCTTGGCGCACACGGCTTTCCTTTCACTTCCTGTCCCTTCACATGGTTTGCTTCTCCTCTACTGAACTACTCCACCAACAAGGCTTCTGCTTCCAAAAAGGCCCATCGCCCCAGCAAAGGGACCCTCATAAGAGCGGCCAGACTGGGTCAGACCAACGGTCCATCCAGCCCAATGTCCTGTCTGCCCACAGTGGCCAATACCGATGCCCCAGAGGGAGGGAACACAGCAGGTAATCCTCATGGGATCCCTCCCCCATCACCCACCTCCGGAGAAAATGGGGTCCCTCCATCCTCCCCCTTTCCCTGAGTTGGTATCATACTTTCCCCCTTAACCCTGGGGCTTCCCCACACTTCTCATTGCTATTATGGGCACTCACCTCCAGCCTTCCTCTGCCTTGTGCATCGCAACTCCATGACTCTCGAATGCTCCTCTTGCGCATGGGCTGCAATGGGAAGGGTAGGCCTGGGGCTTAGAGCACTTGGGCCCGTTTTAAAATGCCCGGGGATTTAGGAGCACAGGTCTTCAAATCTCCCCCTAAGGGCTGCTTACAGAAATGCACATGCACCAACTTTGCCTGGGTGATTGAAAACGGTGAACGCTAACTCCTCCTGTGGTTTCAATAATTGTGACGTTCTCTGTCTTCCCCCGTTCACCATCCCCACTACCGCTCTAACATGCAGCTCCTGTGACCCTGCATGGTAGCACTAGACTGTTGTATCCCACAAGAGTCGTCTCTGGAATCTGTTTTAATCACTGATGTTCTTGGTGTTTTGACCTCAGTGGTGGAATCTAATTGCAGCTAATGTCTGTTGTTTCCTTCTTTTTTTCTCTCCCTCTGTTGTTGTTCTCTCTTATTTTGGCTGCGCTGCTCTCCTTGCTCCTCTACTGCTTCTCATTCATCTACCTGGGCTTGCACAAAGGTGAAGACCTGGAGAGGAATGATGGATCGCCTGAGCGACCTTACTACATGTCCCCCGAGCTGAGTGAAATCCTGCTGAAGGGGAGCTTAGAATCGCCCAAAAGTGCTGATAGCCAAGGATAGGGCTCAGCTTTCTGAGCAGAGGGGGCTAGTGCATGTGAGTGTCTTGTAGAAGACGCGTGCTCACTCGGCCAGCCTGTAACCGTGGGCCATTCTTCCAAGCTGCTCCCTGGGGCCACTTGCCCTGGGAATTCCGGAGGGGAGAGGGGGTGCTGAGTGTGGAAGGACCGTGCAAATGGGCGAATGCTGTGTCACTCCTTCCCCGATTGACATTCTTGTACCAAAATGGGTGGAACTATAATTGGAACACTTGTGCATGTGACAGAATCATCTCTTAGAATGGAGCTGGAGTCCTACCTGCCTATTAATGCATGAGCGGTAACAGTCTACTGACCTACCCAACAAGGCCCTGCCGCCACAGAAGCCAAAGCTGGGTTTATATCTACACAGGATAGTGTCTGTCTCACTCGCTAAAACAATGACCTTGCATCCACCCCTAGAGCAAAAGTGCCATTGTAGCTGCTTTTGGAATGTCCCTTGAAAGTCGCCTGACCTTTGCCCCGTCCTTTTCTAGGGTCAATCTGCAAAGAGAAACAAACAACTCCGCACAGTTGGGGAGATGCTAGTTTGTAGATTGACCAAGAGGTTTACAGCTGTCCACATGCTAGTCTGTTCTGGGGGCAGCTCTGTTTTCCTCTTTATTGCTCAGCCCTCCTGCTAGCTGCAAGGAGAAACTCAGCACTTTCCTCACTGTGCTCTCTCTCTACAAAATGCAGCCAGCAGATTTGGAGTTTTCTTTACTAGGTGGCATATGCTTCACTTTCAAATATGTTGTGGGATCCATGTGCGTCCTGGGAACCTATTTGTCCCGTGGTGGAATTCTCTCTATTTAAAGCAGGAAACTTGTAGCTGCTGTTTTTTCACACTGACTCTTTAGAGGGGTTATATTTGGGGAATGTTCGAGCTGGCAGGATCTATCGAGTGAGAGAGAGAGATGAAGTTGAAAGGTCTAATCGATCTTTTCACTTGTACGTAGTTTCACTTACATAGAATTCTTCCCGTCTGTCTCCCTCTTCACGGGTGGCTACTCAATTAACCAGTAACTAAATGGAAGGTGGTGGATCTCCGTGGTAACCGGCTTACATAGTTCTGCTTGTTCCTGAGGTAGCCGGGCTGATGTTTCCATGGGAGAGGTAGATGGAGGGAGTACAGCAGCATTGCAGGGTTAAAGCCTCAAGGTGTTTCAGCTAAGACCCTGGCACCTTCTTAGCTTGCAGACCACTGCAGTGATGGCATTTGAGTGGCAGATAACTGGCTGCAGGTGTAGGAAACTGAGCTATATAGAACAGGGAGGCATTCCTTAGCTACTATGACTTCTCTTTGGCCACTTAGACCAGTCAGCAAGTCCAGGTGCCAGAAGGATCTGTGATCACCTACCCAGTGTGAATGCTTGGCAGAGAAAAGGGCCCATTTTAACTGGCAGATATTGTATCTGGGAGGCGTTGCAGCACAGTGGTGGAGAGAAATGCTCTAACCTCTCTAGGTTCAGTTGTACTGATGGCCACGTTTTAAAGTTCTTGGCATCTGAAATGTGCCCACAAACACCCGCTGGATCTTCACCGTATTTTCTGCTTAACATACCAAGAACCAGAAGGATATTGAGAGATTTGTCGTCTTATTTTGATTCATTTATTTAGGATGAGTCCTTTCCTTGGGGATTTGATTCTGTGAACACTGCCAAATCTTGCGTTACAAATTCTCATCCAAATAAGGTTCCTGTCTTTGGAGTCTGATCCTCCTAGGTCAAAGTTTCTATGCTCATGCCCTCATCGCGATGCCGTTAACCTCAAAATATTCCAGGATCGTTTCACTCAGCCATGAAAACTCATGGTCTCAGTGTTTTTTGGCTGCTGTTCTCCTATGACTTTTGGTGGAGCGGCTGCTCTGCTCTCAACAGCCAGGGACAGACCTCATTCTTCTGTATCTATTGTGTGCTAACGGGTGTTGTACGCTAGGTGGCCTGGGCCAAACACATAGCAAGTGGCTTGCTTTACAACCAAGTCATGAGCAGTTACTCCTTGTTCTTCAGTGCAGTGTGGGCACCGTCTTGCCACGCTGTCCCCAAGTAAGGATCATCTCTGTGTTTCCAAGTAAGGATACTACTAAGCAACCTGCTCTGTCCACCCAGGAACCCCCTGTCCAAACTGCTTTGTAACCTGACACCAGACCCTCTGCTCCCAACCCTCTTTCTTCCAAACAGATGCTGATAAACAGCCTCACTTCAGAGTCCAATACTCTGCCCTTAAAATGGGGGTGGTACAAGTGTAAGTCTGACTTTGACATGTGGAAGGGGCGTACATTAAAGGCTGCAGAAGACTGGCAGGCTATACACACGTGCACTGCCTGTGAAAAGCATCCTAGCTGGGTATTTAACAGATGTGTATTGCATCTGCTCTTTCAGTACTTCTGGCTCCTGTCCAGTTACTTCACCTTCTATGACCATCGCAGGCACAACAGCAACTTTCTCCAGAATCCAACTCCTGAAAAGATTGTGCATGTAGATGTAAGAGCACCTGCTCTTTAGATGGCCAACAGATGTGTATGTAAGAGGGTTGGCACGCCCCGTAACTGGATCTAGTGTGAGGTGTTTACAACCCTGCGATACTCAAGCGCTGTATTTTAACCCCCTCCCCTGGGGGGGAATTTTCTCATTGCAGTGGAAGACCTGGAGCGTAACGATGGGTCCACCGAAAAGCCTTATTTCATGTCGACGAATTTGAAAAAACTTCTGAAGAAGACCAACAAAGGTCAAGGGGATGCATAGCGCCCCTCTCTTTGCTCACGGCCATCTTCACTTCAATTTGTCCCTTCCGTTTTCATTTCAGGAGCAAATCTGCATGGATAAATAACAGCATTAAGTGCTATTAGTCCAATATGCAAACCTTGTTAGTACCTTGTGAGCTGTAATATCCTTTACTCAAATTAAGGTGGACAGCTTTGGTTGTCAGCCTCTGCATTGGTCAGGAGTTTGTCAAGAGCCGTGGAAATGGTTTCTGGAGAGCATTTTGCTGGATTTTCCTGCCTCTGATAGAGACAGGATTAGCATCAGTTTTCCTACTAAAGATTGTTAGACGCTGCTCAGTAAAAACCGAGACCACTGCACTAATGGACAGGTATCCACTGCTGCAGAACCCAGCAGTTCCGGGACCCTCTTGGTCTCAGGAGATGAATGGGTCAGTTTATAGCCGAGGCCCACTGATGTAAAGTTAACTGGCCCTGCCTTTGCCCATCTCTATCTGTTCAGAGACAGAATTCCGTCTACAGCACTATGAAGTCAGCACCTATCACAGATTCACACACCCCAAATTAATTTTAAAATTAATCAGCCATGCCAGTAGAGCTACATCCTTACTTCCTCCATTAACTTGCTAAAACATCACTAACATACTTGAGTGCACTCCAATACTACCATGCTGGATACCTTAAATACCTTAATAGATTTAAGAAATACACCTACTAATGCCTTGTTTTCATGGATGATGGTAGGGGCAGGAGAGAAACCCTAGTGTTAACTAAGCTGTAGAACTTGAAGAGCAAAGGAAATGTGAAATATTCAGCTGAGCACCTGGTAGGGAGCGTGGGTGTCTAGATAGAACATTATCCCTTAATGCTGATGACTGTTTGTTTCATTTCTTCAGGGAGATTGACAGTCCAGGAGTGTGGTGCTTCTGTACCTTTAACCTGTTTGGTTTATTGGAAAAATCCAGCATTATATGCAAAAACTCATTTGAATGCATGGGAAAGAAAGGTTGCTCATTGTTGCTTTATCCATGTACATATGTATAGAAAAAGAGCTGGCTAATGTAAAAGTATTGTTATCTGTACTGAAACAAACCAAAGGGTCTAACAAAGAAACTTGCCTCACAGTTTTGAAAGCCACTGCATCCTCTGAACTCTACCATCAGCTGGGATGCTCCAGTCCCGTGGCAGCTTCCACCTAGAGAAACAGCAGCAGTGTGTCTGAGACTAGGGGCTACTGCCCCTGAACATTAGAAAGCCCAATGTTGCAAATGAAGTTATCAGGCACGTTAAGAATCACTGTAGTTCTGTTTAGTCACCTCTCTGATTGTGTCCATTGCTGGCAATACTGGTAATGTACCACAAGTGCAATTGTACTTGCACCAGCAACAGAACAAGCTGCAGAGTAGACAGAACTCAGGTTCTTACCAGTGAGCAGAGTTGGCCGGGATGGTGGGAAGAAAGGACAGGCCTCAGGCTGCGCTAGAGTATCCATCGTTGCTACTGCTAGTCGTGAATTCCAGGTTTGATTTTCACTAGGCTTTTGTGAGGCTTTCTAGGGGCTAGAAAAGGTGATCCACCTCATGACTTCATTTTATTATTTTTAATATGCTTAAACAAATAGAAATGGGGGCTATTTGGATAGTTTACAACCTCCAAAGGGTGCAGGAGCACAGAGATGTAAGGCGAGGTTTTCTGGACTCTTTACTTTTTTAAAATAAAAAGGAATTCAAAATATTTTAATTTGGCCAGTTTATTGTAACTCTTGCTTTGTGCTAACTTTTTTATGCCTATTTTTAGAAGCCTTTTGCACCTGTAGTATTTTTGTAAGATATGAGAATTGTTTTATATCTGAAGTATTAAAGGGTTTTGATTTTGCACATTTTGTTGTGATGAGTTGCACCCCCCCTAGCTCCAGTATTGTTATTGGTCAACACTGCTTCTCTGGTTTCAACAGAGATCTTTGGTATTGCCATAGCAGACCTTAGCCATAAAGTCACATCAACCTGAAGTGCAGCATAGATCTCATTGCAACCATAAATTTGTGGCAGATTTTTTGTATATCTATAAACTTTTGTTAAGTTTTCACCTCTCTCCAACTGCTAAGGGGCTTTGCACATTCAAAGGGCCATTTTTGTTTTAAAATAAGTAAATAAAAGCGACCACGTTGTTGTTGAGTTTGCAGAGGCAGCTCCGGCTACTCTTTTAAACCAGTCTGCAATGGAAACAGCTCACCTGAATAATGGTGTTGCTATTTATTTAATACTTAGAACGTCACAAGTTCAAAGCACTTGTCAAATGCAAGAGCCCCCCCAAAGTCCTGTTTAGGTAGGTGTTATCCCCACTGTACCAGTGGGGAACCGGTGGCCGAGATGTATTGTGCCCTTACCCAAAGCTTCCATTTGGTATCAGAACTGTGCACTGAAACTTAGTCCTAGAACTGGTCCTTTGGACCACTGGTTCTCAAAAGCAGTGTCTACAGTAAGGGTATGTCTAGACTAAAGGCTTCTTTCAAAATATGCTTTTTCAGAAGAGTTTTCCGAAAAAACTTCTTCCAAAATAGAGCGTCCACACTGTCCAAGCGCATCGAAAAAGCGATCTGCTTTTTCAAAAGATAGCGTCCATTCAGTGTGAACACCATGTTGCATTTTAGCTGTGATTACTATGGATGGAGTGGCCACCAGGGCACCTGTGCTTTTTCCTCTTTCCTCTTCTTCTTTCGAAAGAACTCCCTGTCCCGTCCATGCACACTTTTCTGAAAGAGCTCTTTTGGAAAAGGCGTTATTCCTTGTAGAATGAGGTTTACCAGTGTCGGGAAAACCCCTGCAGTCTTTCGATTTTCTTTTGAAAGAACGCAATAGCAGTGTGGACGTAAGTGCAGGGTTTTTTTTTTTTTATAAACGGCTGTTTTTCCAACTAAACCCTGCAGTCGAGATGCACCTTAAACTGATTTGTTGCTGACAATAGCAGGCCGTCACCAATCACCTTGGTGTGGAAAAAGCTCTGCTGCTGTCGAAGGAACAAATTATTCCTCATTTCTGTGTTATAAGGAAGTCTGACCAAGCTGTACCAACTCGCAGGCCAAAAAAACCAAACCAGCCCCGAACACAGCATGAGAGAATCTCACACAATCGATTTTAGTGATGCCACTTATCTCAAAGTGCACAGATGCTACAGTTATAAGGGCAGCGTAAGAATCTCTATATAAAAAGAAAAAAACCTGAATGTGCCAAGCTGGAGTTGCCCCCTGCCAATGAGTCATTGGCTGAACGTCATCTTTGAAACAATGACAGCCTGTTACATAGATCACGAGGGTGCCGTGAAGTGAAATCCCCAAACCTGACACCATCTACCTGTCTCCTACAGCTGGGCCTTGCCAGACAGCTAGTGATCCCTTCAGTGGGATTATATATACCAAAAATGTCCACAGCAGCTGTATTAAAAGATTTCTCATTCCACCCTTGCATAGACTCCTGGTGCCTCCTTTAGAATTCCCTTTCCATCTAAAATATGTCTGGGTATGTCCAGTTTATGTATATTTACAGTGCCACTTTTTAAACTAATTATAAAGAGAGGGTAACCTAACTGCATTTCTAGGAAATAAGACAATTGCTCCTTAAAAACCACCTTTTCCTCTACTACATGGCACAAAATCCTAGACTTATAATGCACGCTCCTTGGCACGATTATTAGCTGAAAACTGACTAGCTGAGCAAATGCTGCTTACTGCAGATGGGTTGTGGGACAGTAAGCACCAGATATGGAATGTTTAGGACAGGATAAATGCTTACCAAAGTAAGGGAGCAGGAGTGGTTCTAGAAACTAAACTACAGATTTGAGTTAAAGATGTCCAGGCATCGAATGGAAAATGTTTTCAGAATGCTTTGTGCAAGGTTTCTCTGTGGCTTTTTCATCTCTTCCACGTTCTTGTGCTAGGGGTGTTTGCATGACGGCAGGCTCTGTGGGTGGTCTATGTCTGCTGCTTGTTTCTCCAGCTCAACTGCTAATTATCTAACAATCAGCTGGTTGCTGTAGAAATAAAGTTCTAAAATAGCAGGTGCCCAGGAAGACTAGCAGCAAAGGAGGTCTCAGGACCTTTCTGTTAGATTATTCTCATAAAATGGCTCATTTTAAGCCATTATGGAAAGTAGATTTGTGTTGTCAGACATAGAAGAGTTGACGAGAAAAAATAGTTCCAGCAGAAACCATTGCTCAGGATTGTGATTTACTCTGCAGACTCAGCTGTGGTCTATGTAACTATGGAATTTAAGAAACTGGATGAGGAGGAAATCCTAGTTAAATTTCCCAATGGAAATCAGATTGAACACCAGAAAGCATCTCCTTCTGCCTTCATAGTCGTGATTTGTAATGTATCCTTTTCCTCTTTTTAAAGATAACTACACTTACACTACGCTGTGTGGATCATGCTTCCTTAGTCATCCTCGTGTATTAGATAAGCATTGGCAGTGTCCTGCCTTCTACAGCAAAGGGACCTCTCTCTTTTTAAGGGGCCGTTGAGAATCTTAATGTTGCCAAATCACTCAGCCTGGAAAGAGGGTCTAGTTCATTTACACAGGCTCTGTGTAGTGAGATGCTCATGCCCCAAAATGAACTCCAGTGATTGACTGGTAGGTTGTGACTTGGTGAGTCTCACTATCTCCTGCCGGAAGCCAGTGTGATTAACTTTTTTCTCCCATCTACCTGAGCTGCTGCTTAAAGCCATAATTGCTCACCTTACCTTTAAGAACGGTCCCTGACTGCCTTTATGTGTCTACAAACCACTCATGTTCCTCCTCTTTCCCTGGATCCTTTACAGCTGATCCTGCAATGGTATGTTGCCTGTACACAGACGGCAGGATTGTCCCTCTATGTTGTTGTGAGGATTGTCCCTTATGTTGATTTCCCAACGATGCTCCTTCTATGCACGGAGGCTTTTTATACAAAATGAAATAAAACCCCACAACCTTAGGCTGGGGGTAGGTGTATATTTCCAATGTATGTGTGATGTTCTGTTCTTGATGTCAGCATTCCAATCACAAATAAAGTGCCTACTTGGACTGGAACTAGGCTTTTCTCCGAGTGGATCTTTCTGGTTTGTGTGACTCATCCTTTGCCAGAATAACTTCACTACTTTCCTATCACAGTAACTCTACCACATGCGGCACTGACTGGTGCCAAATGCCCAAGTTTTCTCTGGGAAAGGGAGAACACAACCAGACCAACGCTTGGCCCAAAGTAAATGTAATAGAGCGTCAGCCACTGTGGCCTTATCTAAACAGATAATTTTAAGGAGTTCCTCCACCACCGGACCAATGCTGATACTAGAAACACGTGGAGCACTTGTGTGGATGAGCTGCTTGCTTTCTTTGCCAATGAATTGTCTAGGCTGCTGAGGTAGACGACAGTGTCTAGCGGTCTATGTACGACACCTTTTATCTAGCTGGAATGGCTAAAAATAGCAGTAAAGATGCAGTAGCATCCATGATGTGGCAGCTTTGCTGTGATTTAGCATTGTGCACGTTAAAGGTAGTACAGGTTAGAGATGTAATAGTGGAGTCGATTAACCAATAAGCAAAAGCTTATAGGTGAATGCTATAGACTACACACATTCCCCCCCACACACACCACCAGTAAATTTTTTAGCAGGCTGGCCAGCAGCCCGGCTCAGTCCTGGCTTGGGCCAAGTCCAGTACCTACCCTCACTGCAGCTCTGCACTTCCGTGTATTAGGAGCCAGGAAGTCCAGTTCAATTCCGGCTCATGCCAGATCCGGTAGCTCAGCCCCCACCCTGGTCAGGGGCTGCTGCCACTCAGTGTTGCTGCCTCTATCAGAGGAGCAACAGGCAACTGGCCCATGAGGGGAGCCGGTTTTTAAACTGGCTCCCCTCGCAGACCAGCTCCCGCCTGGCACCCCCCACTGACACAGAGGCAGCACCGTGGAGTGGCAGGGGGTTCCTTGAGAGTGAGGCTGGGTGCACTGGCTGCCAGCCCCACCCCGGGGACTATAAATTGAGAAACCGATAAGAATTCATGAGGTTAATCGACTATTCAGTTAACCAATATTTAACATCCCAACCACAGGTATGCCTATCTAGGCTACAACTGCACTGTACACATACCCAGAGTCTGGATCAAATGGCTGCTAATACCATCTTATGGCTGTTTCCTGACATTTTAAGGACATTAGCACTCAGCCCCAGGGACTTGGTCACTCTGCTGTTTGCCAAAATCATCCTAAAGCGTTACAAATTAACCTGGCAAATTTCTAGACAATGCCATAATATTTCCCATAAATGGTGCAACACTTTCTTCTTTCCCACAGTTGCATTCTCCCTTTCACGTTGATACTTGGACTTAGCAAATGCAAAGAAACCAAACCAAAAATTCTACCACAGCACCACTGTGAAAGAAAAGCACTAAGTTCTTCACCCTATGCACTGTTCAGCTGCTCGGTGGGTCACCCATCCATCCAAAACCAAACTCACCATTTTCTGCCTTTTCTTTACATGGAAGACCTCTCAGCTACAGTGGGTAGCAGGATCCTCTTTTGTTGACTGCATTGAAACAATATAATTTATTAAACAAGTGCATGTAGCGCAACCAGGCTAGTAACACACAGGTCCTGTGTCTGTCTGCATTATAAAACTAACAAGTAATACAAAGATAAGCGATTAGCCATGGCTAATATCTTCATGTCATGGGCTCTCAAATGAATTCTTTGGAGTAATGTCGTCATGGTATAAAATATTCAGTGGAACAGTTCAACCAAAGATTGCTGTAGCAAAGGAGGCACCCTTGTAGTTGTTATTTGTCAACTTGCCAACAGTCTGGAACCTGCTCCAGGTGAAATGTACAGAATTTTAAAAGCCGCTAAGCACCCAAGCATAATATTGGCTCTTGCTTGCTTGGAAGCAGACTACAAATGGCTTGCTTGGTGAGTTCATAAGACTGGCAAAGCCTGGATTTGACCCTGCAAACCTCACATGACTTCAGTAGCCTGAGTCAGCAACACAGGACTGTGCACTTGACCACTTGGTCACTGGCTGTTTTTGTTCATGGGGGGACCCCACCTGCGGCCAGCACTGAAGGAGAACGTAACCACTTCTCTCCTCCTGTCCAAGTATGACTCTGCAGGATGGAGAAAGGTAACAAGACAAGGAAGAATGGAGAGCATTGAAGGAAATGGCAACTTTTCCTACTCTTCCAACTTGGAGATATAGTCATCTGGGCTCAGCAAAGGCAGACACCCCCCACTGGTGCACAATGCGCCTTCTAATCTTTTCCATCCATGTGCAGATTATTTCCATCCAGGTGTGGGATAATTTTTATGTGCAGAGGCTTATGCAAACGTGCACCACCAGTAAATGCAAAACCTACCTGTGGGCACTCTGCTAATCAGCTAGGCAGCATGTGAATCTCTCCTGAGAAGTGACAAGTGCCCAGCTAACAGGGAACGCTGCATGGGCCTCAGTCCTGTCATCTGTGCCTTCCTCATTCTGCTGAAGATCCTCACACATGCATGCAGTGACCGAAAATATCTGAGACCCTCCATACCCCATCTCATAACAGGTGTAAGACAAGCAGCCATCCAGTGATCCTTTTCATGCTCCCTTTACGAAAGGATGGACAACTGCTGTCAGCTTCCCCACCATCCTTTCTACTCACATTTCATCCTTCAGGGCTTCAGATTCTTCCCTCTGTGCCCCCCTGCCATCTATTCTGTATTTGTATTTTGTCTCCTTCCGCTGAAGCATCGACAATGGCTATAGCTGCCTGGTTCTTGTTCACATCATGCTTAGAGTATAAAGGTATGCCATATGCTAATTTGGGAAGATTTTTCCCCAGGTAAACTTGCCAGTGACCTTTGGGTTTTTATTTCTTCCACTGTGGCTTGGGGCATGGACTGCTTGCCAGGATCATATGGGAATCTCTCATTTAATCAGCTTCCTGCCGTAGGCATTGATGCATCACCCTCATTCTTTGTTTCTTCCCACAGCACATTACAGTTTAGCCTCCTGAGGGCTGTAATACATGGGTCTAATTTCAGTGGTTCAGAAGCTTCAGAGGGTAGCAGAGTTAGCCTGTACAAGATAAACTTCAAAAACAACAAATGGGCTGGTAGCACTTCAAAGACAAACAAAACATGTCGATGGGATCATGAGCTTTCGGGGCCACAGCCCACTTCTTCAGCTGACCGGAGTTTGTTTACCATGCAGGTGGTGGGTGACACACCGGCGATCAGACTGGACAATCAGGTGGTCCCTTCAGCCCTTAAAAGTACTGTGGTTGCTGTGCAATCCCCCATTTCATGCTCCCTTTCCCTCATGGTGAATATATGGCTGCCACTCACACCTTCCTGTTACTCACGGGGCTGCTTCCTGCCACCCCTCATCACCCCTTCTCCTCACAGGTATCAGGGAAACTACCTCTTAGGCCCCCTCCCCTTGAGGCGGCCATTCCCTGGTTACTTCATGTCCCCTTCTCCTCAGGGGCCCATGCCCTACTTCCACCCCCTTCCCACCGGGGCACTCATCGCACATTACTGCCCCCCACCCTCCTTATCTCCCAGAATAGCCACCCCCACTGCCTCCTTCCCTTCAGGGCAGGCCCCTCAACCCCCCCCCTTCCCCTCAGGGCAGCCTGTTCTCTGCCCCTTACCCCCCCTTGCCCTCTGGGCGCCCCCCCACTGCCCCTCACCCCCCTTGCCCTCTGCACCCCCCCACTGCCCCTCACCCTCTGTGTGCCCCCCCACTACCCCTCACCCCCCCTTGCCCTCTGCACCCCCCCACTGCCCCTCACCCTCTGTGCGCCCCCCCACTGCCCCTCACCCTCCCTTGCCCTCTGCACCCCCCCACTGCCCCTCACCCTCTGTGCGCCCCCCCACTGCCCCTCACCCCCCTTGCCCTCTGCACCCCCCCACTGCCCCACACCCCCCTTGCCCTCTGCACCCCCCCACTGCCCCACACCCCCCTTGCCCTCTGCACCCCCCCACTGCCCCTCACCCTCTGTGCGCCCCCCCCACTGCCCCTCACCCCCCCTTGCCCTCTGCACCCCCCCACTGCCCCTCACCCTCCCTTGCCCTCTGCACCCCCCCACTGCCCCTCACCCTCTGTGCACCCCCCCACTGCCCCTCACCCCCCCTTGCCCTCTGCACCCCCCCACTGCCCCTCACCCTCTGTGCACCCCCCCACTGCCCCTCACCCCCCCTTGCCCTCTGCACCCCCCCACTACCCCTCACCCTCGGGACACCCCCCCACCGCCCCTCGCCCCCCATGGCCTCTGGGCGCCCCCCCACTACCCCTCACCCCCCCTTGCCCTCTGGGCGCCCCCCCCCACTGCCCCTCACCCCCCATGGCCTCTGGGCGCCCCCCCACTACCCCTCACCCCCCCTTGCCCTCTGGGCGCCCCCCCACTGCCCCTCGCCCCCCTTCCCCATCAACGCCCCGGCGCGGGGGGGTGTCAGCGGCTCTAGCCCCGCCCCGCGCACCTGCCCCAGCTCCCGCGCGCCGCGCCGCCACCCCCTCGTTCCGAGCCCGAGGCGCCGCGCTTCGCAAGGGAGGCGGAGCCAAGCCGGGCGCGCAGGTGACGTCACCGCGCCGCCCGGCACCGATTGGCGGGGAGAGAACCCGGCGGCCTCCACACGTGACCCCTCCCTACCCCCCCCCACTTCGCCCTCCCCCCTTCTCCCGCCGGCTCCTCCCCCCTCGCTGCAGTCGGAGCCGAGGAGCGCTGCGCACCGCACCGCACCGTGTGGGGAGCCGGCGGCGCGGCGGAGGGCACGGCCCGGCCGGTGAGTGCGGGCTCGGGGCGCCGCCGGGCAGCGGGGCGGGCCGCTGGGGGCCGCCGGGCCGGGGGGGCCGAGGCGCGGGCCGGGGGGGCGGTGCTGGGCCGCGGGGCGGGGGGGCGGTGCTGGGCCGGCTCCGAGGCCTGGCGGCCCTCCCCGGCGCAGGCCTGAGGCGGGCGGGTGCCTGGTCCCCGCCGGGCCCGGCCCGGCCCCGCGCTCCGCTCGCCCCATTGTGCTGTGGAGACAAAATGGCGGCGGTGGCGGTTGGGCCGGGAGTAAAAGCGAGGGGGGGGGGGGAGAGCGGTACCGCGCGGGCGCGGAGGGGGGAGCTGCGCGCGCACCTCGCGCGCGGCCTCTCGCGCGCTGCCCGGCTCGCGCAGCGAGGGGGGGGGGCGGATGGCGCGTGCGGCGGCTCCGCGCGCTGCTCGGGGCCGCTTTGTTCTCGCGCCCGCCTTTGCAAATGGCGGCGGCTGCTCGCGTGGGGGGCCCGATCCCTGCTCGCGGGCCCGGCGCGTCGCGGGCGGGGGAGCCGCGCTCCGTGCACGCGGCGGGGGGGGCGGCCCCAGGCCGCGCGCCGCAGAGGCGGGCAAGCCTCCGCCTAGGCCTCATTGAGCCCCCTCCCCCATGGCGGCCATTCTGCCCCCCCCCCGCAGGCGCAGCCCGGCCGTTCCAAAGCGCCCCCCCACGTCGCCCCTTTGTTCCTCTCCCCGCCCGCTCGCGGCGCTGGGCTCAGGTTACCCGCCTGCCCGCGCTGGGAAATCTCGGCCTCCCATTCGCATCCTCTGCGCGGGCCGGGCCGCGGAGCCTCCCGCCGCGCTGAGCGAGCGGGGCTCGACACTCACTGGCCAGAAGCGGGGAGGAAACGGCCGCCCCGCCCCGCGCGTTTGGTCTTCTCAGCCCGAGGAGCTAATGACTCTACGCGGGGAAACAGAAACATTTTCCTTGTGGCTCCTAGGAGATCCGAGTAGAGCATCTTTGGAAACACAATTTCTTTTTCACACACATTGAGCCAGTTTGGGCATTACTTCGGAAGGCAAGAACCCAATGCCTGTGTAGTATTGGAATCGTTATTGAAACCGTGGTTGACATGGAAATGATAGGAACATTTTAGCATGATGTGATTTTTTGAAGTGTTACCTTGTTTTACTCCTTTTTCCCACATGTTAATGATTATTAATTTTGTGAAACTTCGTTAATCGTTCACACACCATTAATAGTGGGCTGTGCCCACTAAAACTCGTGATACCATCTACATGTTTTGTTAGTCTGGTAGCACTTTAAAGACTATTTGTTTATCCTGTATAGACTAAACTCAGCTACCCCTCTGAAGCATAAATAAAATGTTTTTACCAGTTCCATGGTTACCTTTCCTGAAAGGTCTGAATCCTGAGGTACTGCAGAAGACATTAGTAGCTCTTATTCTCACATTATATAGGAGTCTCTGTGATTGTAAGTGCATGTATATTATTAGTCTTAAAAAATAGGAAATCTGTGTTTAATCTGCAGGATTTTCTCAAGGTGACTTTTTATTGGCATCTTTCAGAATTGGTCATCACTGGGGAGGGAACAATAGTGTCAATAACAAATATTAACTTATGGCGCTCAGCACTTACAAAATTAATACTCAGAGTACAAATATATTAAAGTGATTTTTAGTAAATTAAGTAAACATTTGGCTAACAGTTGAGGAAATATTAGAGTAGCGGTCAGCCAGATAGGGCCCACCAAGCCTTTCAGTTCAGGTTGTAACTTGCCCTATTGGACCCACAGACAGGGAGCAGCCTCAGGGCTCAGCAGGGCTGGCTGCTCCATCTGTGTCTCTGCACCAGTTGGGTGAGGGAGGAGCTTTACACATACACACACACCTCACCCAAATTCCCTTTCAGACCCAGCACCTTTTACTGCATCCCAGTCTTCTACCACAAGCTCCTTTCTGCACCCAATCTCCATCCCTGCACCCTCTCCATAGAAAAGTGTGTCCTTATGATCACTTTCCAAAATTTTGGAGTGGCTCTTCTCCCCCCCCACCCCCATATAAAAAATTATTGCCCAGCCCTGTATTAGAGTAATGGTACACATACTTTCAGAAGCAATCCGAATTGAGATCTTTGGATGGGGCTTGGGAAGGTTAGCATTTGCATGTGTTCCTAACAAATGACAAGATATGTGACTTGCAGAATACCAGCATATCTCTGTATTATGGGATAAGAATGAATCCTGGAATTGTTGAAGACTTGTAGGATTCAGTCCTGCAAACATGTACACACATGCTTATCTTTCTTATTGCAGGTAGTCTCCTTGAAGTCAACTGAACTGCTCACAGTAGGAAAGTCTCAGAGGGGTAGCTTTATTAGTCTGTAATTGAATAAAACTTAAAAAAACAAGTGGTTCTGTAGCACCTTAGAAATTAGAGGGGAAAAATTGTATAATCACCTTTTCTGGGCACATCTGAAAAAGTGGCTTGTTCCCATGAAAGCTCATGAGATATATCTATCTATCTATCTAGTTTTCACAGTAGGAAAGTTAATTGTTTGTAAATATTTGCAGATCTGGCACCTCTAGCTGTTTGTTACAATATGCTATCACAAGAGGGCTGTATGGTGACAGTTCTCCACTTGCTGTCACAAAGGATTGATGAAACTGCATTGTCTCTGTCAGAGTGTATTACTTTGGGGTTTGGGGGACTGCCTTCTTCTGTATTGGTATAGCATCTAGCACAGTAGGGTCCTGCTTTAACAGTGTTCCTAGACACTATGATAATGCAGCTCATAAAATATTTACTAAAGCAATGATACTATAGTTGAATACTGAGTGTTTTACCACTTCATTGCTTGTATTGTTTAAGTGTAATAAAACTTAAACAACAAATAGTTCTGTTGCACCTCAGAGACTAAAAAAATCTAGATGGTATCATGACCTTTCTGGGCACAACCCACTTCTTCAGATGAAGGAAGTTAACTCCATTCATCTGAAGTGGGTTGTGCCCTCAAAAAGGTCATACCACCATCTATTTTTTGTTCATTTCTAAGGGGCTGCAGGACTATTTGTGTAAGTTTTTTTTTTCAGTTACAGACTAACACAGCCACCTCTCTGAAATTTTAAATGTAATATGTTTAAGATTAATTGCAAATCAGTGTTATTGAAACAGTGATATGGCATCCTGAGTATATTGTCAATGCTAAGTATTTTTGTAGTGTGTGTCAGGTGTTCTTGTTTTCACTGTCTCTTAAGATACATATCTGGATGGATTCCACTGTCGCTTCATGTTATACAAATTAGAACATAACTTAGTCCCCTTTTCGTGAAGACATGTTTATTTGCAAAACACCTGAAATTCAAGAGATGTATTTGATTCTCGTATGTAACATACAGATGGCACACAATTGTCATGTAACTCTGAGGTAGAAAGAAGATGCCAGACAAGGTTCATATGGATGCATTTAATATAAAAACTAACTACATTAAAGAGTTTGACAAAATCTGAATTGAAATTAAGCAGAGTCCAATAATGGTTTTAAAGTTAAGGAAGGGTCTGCAAGCTCTTGTTTCCAGCTATAATTTCTGTTGAAAACTTTTACACATTTATTCATTAGATTTGAGGCTTGATAACTTTGCATTGCTTGCTTAATTTAGCTCGGTAAGAATTTCATGTTGGAGGTGCCATTTGCTTAAACATTTTTAGCCAGCACCTAATAGGTAATCTAGTTCCTTGGAGTTAGTAGAAAACTAGGAGTTTGGAGGAGTAAAATGAGGTAAGGTTTTTCTGAGATAAATCAAGGAGACATATTAAAGATAAATGTTTCCAAACTGATTTTTGAATTGCTGTCATTACTCAAACTGTCGATTCTTGTAATACTTTATACATTGTCACTGCTGTTTAAAACTAGTTGAGTAAAGCCATTTTGGTGCTAAATTGTATTTTGGGCTTCATGCCAAAAATCACCTGCACATTTGTAACATTCTTGGAAAATTATCTCCTTTCACAGAGTAGACATGTATCCTTAGGAGATGAAGTTTACTGCCACCTATGTACTATTAAAGAACAATCCAAAGGGGTTGAAGTTTGAGATAATATAGAGTTTACAACTGTTATGGCATTTTTTTGTTCCGTTCTAAAGATGACCTCAGAATGGTGATGAATAATTCCATGGAGATTCTCGTATAACTGTAACATATATCAAAACTCTGGTATTCCTACACAAGAATTAGTTAATTAGAGGTGTTTAGTTTGCGTAAGTTTTCCCTCAAAATAAGAAATTTTTTTTAATTAGGATTGATTATAAAGCTACTTGATATATTTTGACCTAATGTTGACAATTTGTATCTTAATGGTTATAACGCTTTAGTTTGTTGACTTTCTGTGTCTGCTGACATGAATTTGACCCTGACTATAATTTCCTGCAACTGGTGAAAAGTTAGATTTATGCACTGTATTCAATTTTTATCAAATAGATATCAGTATTATCTGTCAGAAGTATAAAAAATCAAATTCCGCCAAACTTACTCATAATGCAAATAATGAAACAAGGAGAACTAGCTAAGGAAACCAGTTTGCCTTATAGGCACATCTTGAATGTGCAGAAGGGGCAATGGTTGTCAAACCTTTATTAAATGGGTATATTTGATATAGCACTCTGGCATATTTTCATTCTTCCCCTCAGAGGGAGAACTTTATGAGCAGTCCATACATGTTAAATGGTATCTGCATGGCAACTACTATATCAGTGTCTACTTGGTCATCTTTAAACTGTTTGTGTGGTCCTAATGTAAACCGAATGCTTTGGTACCCAATTGCTTTGGTAACTAATTTGAGTTATTGTTACAGCTATGCATTTTCCAAAGAGGTGATTTTTCAGTCCATTTATTATGCATTGGCAATTATTTTTCTGTTTTCAGATTATAGGAAGCTGTGGTATTGGTGTAGTTCTTGGGAGGAGGAAGCTAGATAAGGTCTTTTTGAAAGCTTCATCAAAGTTTCGGAAGCAAAAATGGTAAGATGCTGAAATTTTCACTGTTCAGAAATAAATATATATTCTTAGTCTATTATTAAATTGCATCAAACTTTGTCTTTTCAGCGACCGATGCGTATTTTTGTGAATGATGACCGCCATGTGATGGCAAAACATTCTGCTGTTTACCCAACTCAGGAAGAGTTGGAGGCAGTTCAAAACATGGTCTCCCATACAGAACGTGCTCTCAAAGCTGTATCTGACTGGATTGATGAGCAGGAAAAAGTCAGTGGGGAGCAGCCAGAACCGGAGACCATGGATACTACTGCTGAAGAAGAAAACAAAGAAGGAGGGTAAGTAATGTTACTAGTCAGCTGTTTTACAGGGACTGTCTGCTGCTTCAGTAGTACTTTGTTTTCCTCTAGACTAATAGTAATGAGCTCTTAAGTTCTTGAAAAGGCATTATTTATCACTCTCCCCCTAATTTTAATATTCCATGGCCAGAGGACATAAACATGGAATTCAAATAATTTTCCCTGTACATGTGTGTTTGTTTGGGATCTAAACCTTTGCTGCTTTGTCCTGTGAGCTTTGTTAACTTAAACATTTAAAGTGTCCCTTTAAGTGCACATCAGCTACCGTAGCTGCATTTACATATCTTTTACAGGGATCAAAAGACTACAGAGCATTTGACTAGGACCCTTCGTGGCGTGATGCGTGTTGGGCTTGTAGCAAAAGGCCTGCTACTCAAGGGAGACTTGGATCTTGAGCTGGTTCTCCTGTGCAAAGAGAAACCCACAACTGGTCTCTTGGACAAAGTAGCTGAGAATCTTGGAGTACAGCTTGCTGTGAGTATAGTCCTATTATTGTGTATGCTTGTCACAGTGAACGCGTGCAGGCACACACAAATGGATTAAAGGGACTAGAACTTGAGTGGGATTTTGATTAGGCTTCTTACTAAGACCAAATGGGGAAATGTGGTAGTCTTTAAAGAACCCCCTTGTAAAGTAGATGGATGTCATTTGCCACAAACAGTAATTCTATAATTTCACTTTATAAACTAATTAAACTGAAAGGCAACTCATATCGTCTAGTTCATGCCTTAGGAGAAAGGGCAGTGCTGTACGCTTGGAAGAAATGCATGAATCCAAGAAGAAATTTCTAAATGGTAAAATTATTATATTGTAGGCTATTACTGAAGATAAATATGAAATAATCCAGTCTATTAGCGAAGCTGCAATTATCATTAAGAACACACAGGAGCCTCCGTTGACACTGACAATTCACTTGACATCCCCTGTTGTGAGAGAAGAAATGGAAAAACTGTTAGCTGGAGGTATGGAAGACTGAAAACGGCTAACAGTCAGTCTGGAAACTTACGTTGTCTGTTGCTAATCACTGTTCAAATGTGCTATTCAATTTCAGATTAGGTAGCTCAAGTTGTTTGAGACAAAAATATTTCATTCAGACAAATTCAATTTTCAGATTGTAATACTACAAGAAACCATGGATGTGGATAATCAGAAACAGACTCCTAAAATTGAGTAGCACCTTTCAAGTGGTATAACTTGGGCCTTTAGTTTACTAATATGTAACGTTGTTTAATTCTTTTTTATATCTAGCCATGTTCATGGCCCACACAAATGACATCAAATGTAAGCTCGTACTTCAAAAAAAAAATCGAAGGCTTCTTGTAAATGACTTTTGCATGTATATGAAATTGGATATGTTATATAAAATGGTTTGAGTTGCAGCAAAAATGATAGGTGCACTGTTGGGTCCCTTTGGCTGTTTTATCAGCTAAAGTTCAGAATTCCAGGACGGGGTGCAGAGTTTTGGATAAAGTTAGACACCATCCATGATCTTACTCAAACTTACTCTTTGGAATAATATTTCAAAAATATCTTCACTTGAAGAATCTCTCACTGATCAGTTCTGTGTCACAGACAGCACACACTTTGACTGATGAACTTATATGCATAGCAAACGTTTGAACTAGCCTTATCTAAAACCCTGGTCTTCAGACACTTCAAAAGTATTAATATATATCTTCAGTTTTGCTGCAGCACAGACTGGAGAATATTCTTGTGCTCTATTGATTGTCTATGGTTCTGATATCTGACTTCGTCTACCAAGCCTTCTAGTTTGTCAATTTTAGGGACGCTGGACCTTTGACCAACAGGACGCACTCTGTCACGGGCCGGGGCCAGGGCAGTCAAGCCTTGTGGGCGGAGGGGGTTCCCTTGGCTTTAGAAAAGCCTTTACCTCTGCTCTGGATGTAGAGTGAGGGTTAACATCAAACTTCCCTTCTGTTAGATACTGTAGGGTTCTACTTTCTGTAGCTTCATTAAAGCACTGTAGGCTTTCTGTTCCTCCTACCTACAATTCCTCTTTCCCCTCATAACATAGGATTTAGCCTATTCCATTACATTACTCTTCTCCTTCTCTGTAGAGTTAAGTTCCAGTTAAGGGTAATAAAGTAAAGTGTACTGTAGGCTATCCTTTCAGGTAAAGGGTATAGCGCTCGATCTTTTGGGAGCCTCCGCTGCCCTTTAGGAAGCTGCCTCATCCCCTCTCCACCTGACAGAACCCCCTTGGTCAAACTGTGCCTTGTCTTCTTATTCCATCCACGAATAGAAACGCTATCAGTCAACGACACCCCGGACGTTCTGGACAGGCAGAAATGCCTTGCTGCCTTGGCGTCACTCCGACACGCCAAGTGGTTCCAGGTTTGCATTTTGTTCTTATATTTGTCTTTAAGTAGCCAGTTAAAGTTTACAAATTATCTAACTTTATATTAAAGTACTTTAACATTGGATGATAGTTGTGCTGAACTTAGCTTCTGTCAACCATACAGTTGCTAAAGAAGCACTTAAGCGAACGTAACGTTCAAAGAGGAAACTTTTTAAATGAGTAGATGCATAGCTGCTGCTTTGTGTTAAGAGTAATGTCACTTTTGTACACTGTAATACTAGTAAATTATAAAATGTAATGTAAATATATATTGTTTACCCTTGACAAAGTAGCACTGCAAAAATAATATTTGTCTGCAAATTAATTGGTTTTGGTATTTTTATTGAATGTGCCTTTGCTTGATTACTTATTCTAGGCCAGGGCTAATGGTCTGAAATCGTGCGTCATAGTCATCAGGGTCCTGAGAGATCTGTGTACTCGGGTTCCTACTTGGGGACCACTAAGAGGATGGGTAATGCTTGCTTTTTTCTGAATTGTTTGGTTTTTTTCTTTGTCACTGGAGAGAGCTGTTCTTCAGTCTGAAATTCCATTTTTATGAATTGCAACTTCCTTTCATTTGAATAAATTATTTGACGTATTCTGTTTTTGAATACATTATGTGTGATATAATCACATACTTTGGATATGTGGGGAGAATTTAAAGTAACTTTTAAACTTATGGCAGTACAATCCTCTGCTTCTTGTATCTAATTTGGAGACTCTTTTGCTGTTGCTTGGCGTCTGTTGGACACTTTCCCTAAAGCAGTCCTGTGTTTGCATCTCACTTCTTAAAATCTCAAATATCTTACAGCCTCTGGAGCTGCTGTGTGAAAAATCCATTGGAACAGCTAATAGACCAATGGGAGCTGGTGAGGCCCTGAGAAGAGTACTTGAATGTCTTGCATCTGGAATTGTTATGCCAGGTTAGATGGTTCTCTGTATATACATTTCAAAGCAAGAAATCACATGGGATGCGATTCAAGTTTGGTGCATTGTAGTATTATGTGGTACTTGAAAGGCCCCCACCCCCATGTCGTTGTCAGAGTTGCTTTGATCCTGCCTCAGCGCAGGGAGAAGGACAAGATGACCTTTCAGTCCCTTCCAGCCCTGCAGTTCTATAATTCTGTGTTTGCAGTTTATAATGTGTAGTGTGTATGGGTTTTACAGTTCATAGTTTTATTTAGGGCACATGGACCCATGATGTTAAGCCCTGCAGTGTGAAGTACCAAGTGCTGCAAGTGTTAAATGGATTGTCTTTCTAAGTGGTTTTGACCAACTTCACTTATAATTGTACTTGTAAAATAATCCAAATAAATTTCAAAATGTTGGAAATTGATCTATTTTACACAGATGAGTGTTGAATGATGCCAAGGGAATACTTAGTTTAGATTTTTTAGAAACACTAGGATAATTCTCTGCATATCTTCCTTGTTTCCTGCCTTCAGATGGTTCTGGTATTTATGATCCTTGTGAAAAAGAAGCCACTGATGCTATTGGGCATCTAGACAGACAACAAAGGGAAGATATCACACAGAGTGCTCAGGTATAGTTTTGACTACAGATGTTGCAAAAACTTAATGAGTTCAATTTATGTTGAACTTCCATATTGGTTAACAGTAGTCTAGTAACCTCACCGAGGTTGGTTTTAATATTTTTAATACTTAGTCATGTTAAAAAATGGGTCTCACACTAATAAAAGGAATTTATAGTTTCATCTACCAGAAGCAAAAGTATCAGGTTTTAAGTAGTGATTTACCACTGTGGCCCAGGTTTTGGATTGAACTTAGAATTCTAAGGAGCATCCTATTTAAACGGAAGTGTGTTCTTTTGATGTGTTTTTGTTGGTTTTTATTTTGTGCAGGGGTGGGTAGAAGATTCCTCTTTGAACCTCTGCAGTGAGCAAATGTTGCTTTAGCACCTTGTGCATCCCATTAACACGTGTTTCATCTTTCTAGCATGCCCTGAGACTTGCTGCTTTTGGCCAGCTTCACAAGGTCTTGGGGATGGATCCCCTGCCTTCCAAGATGCCCAAGAAACCAAAGAATGAAAATCCAGTTGACTACACTGGTAAATATTGGAATAAATGTCTACATTCTTTGTGCCCAGTACTTTTATTGCACCGTCACTGTGTAACTGATATATTTCTTACGACTTTTACAGTCCAGATTCCCCCCAGTACCACATACGCCATCACCCCGATGAAGCGTCCTATGGAGGAGGATGGAGAGGAGAAGTCTCCCAGCAAAAAGAAAAAGAAGATTCAGAAAAAAGGTATTGAGTTAATCAGAGGTAGGTAACAAGTAACAGGGTGCAGCCTAAAAGCTGTTTTCAGACTAAAGGCAAAACTTCAGAAGAAACTATTTCACGTGGAATGGCTTACTACAAATCTAAGGCTTTCTCTAGAGTAAATGATACTTTCAAGTCCCTATTTCTATTCAAGACATCCACAGTGGCAGATTGTAACCTCTTATTGTCTGAACGCAGTTGTCAAGTTTGTTTTAAAATAAATGTGCATGTCTGACACAGAACAAACTGTGTTTCTATTTAGAAGAGAAAACGGAACCTCCCCAGGCTATGAATGCACTGATGAAATTAAACCAGCTAAAACCTGGTCTCCAGTACAAACTTGTGTCTCAGACTGGTCCAGTTCATGCTCCTATCTTTACTATGTCTGTGGAAGTCGATGGCAGCACGTTTGAGGCATCGGGGCCTTCCAAAAAGACAGCCAAATTGCATGTGGCAGTAAAGGTAAGAGCCTTGTATGCATGTAACACTTTTCTTTTTCTGAAAATATATTAGTACCTGAAGACTTACTCCCTTAAACTTGATCTTCTAGAAGATCATGTTTAAAATATCTGAGGTCTGTAGGCCCTTATACATGGATACAGTTTTGTGTAGAAGTTAAAACACTGAAGGAGTAGCAGCCCGTGACAGAGTAAGTAAATCACTAGCCAGAAGACTCTTCTTACTGCCAGAGTTCAAAGGGACTGCAAAGCTTGGGGGGATGTTTCTAGCCCACACGTTCCAGCTCCATCAGTGGAGATGGGTGAAGCTTGGTCTAATACTCTGGAATGAATGTGTGAAGTTGTAATGTCAGGGACAGGGGATCCATTTCTGCACAGCTTTCTCAAATAGCCATATCACAATATGGGTATGAGAGTCATGGGGGACATAGCATCAGTATGTGACAGTGGCCTTTTTCTCTTCCCACACCCCCAGGTGCTGCAGGATATGGGTTTACCTACAGGAGTGGAAGGCAAAGAGTCTGGAAAAGGAGATGAATCGGCAGAGGAAACAGAACAGAAACCAGTGGTAGTTGCCCCTCCTCCTGTAGTGGAAACTGTCTCTACACCCAGTGCTGCTTCTCCTCCCTCAGAGCAAACTTCAGAAGTAAGCACAAACTTTTTACGTCTTTTGAAATCTGATCTTTCCTCCAACCTTCAGGAGTGGACTGTTGTGATAAGCCTGCTCAAATTATTTCCTATGAGTCGGAAACACTCAAGCACCATTCTAAAAGGAGTGCCATGCACTTGAGTGTCAGTGGAGTTTTTGGAAGAGCATCTGTTAAATAGCATGTCCTGAAACTCCTTACAATCCTGTAAAATATCTAAGGATTTTTTTTTCTTTCCTGTTTAAAGGGAAGCAAAGAGTACACTTGACTACACATTGCTGACAAATGCAAAATATAACTGATGAAATAATCCATTTCCTTTAAGGCTAACATTTTCCTTTACTTATAAAATCCATAAACTGGTAATTCCTGAATCCAGCAGCTTTTTGGAACTTTAACTACGTTTCTAATGTATTTTAGAATGTGAAACAACAGGGACCAATCCTGACAAAGCATGGCAAGAATCCAGTGATGGAACTCAATGAGAAGAGGCGTGGTCTGAAATACGAACTGATTTCAGAGACAGGAGGCAGCCATGACAAGCGCTTTGTTATGGAGGTGAGCTGACTTTGGTCATCTGCATACAAGATTGCATTTATAGACATTCGGTGCAGTTTGGGCTTCTAGGCCTAGTACAGTTCCATGGTTCTGTCTGACACTGTGTGGAAGTAACAAGCTATGCCATGCTTTACCAGCACGGCTGTGACAAAAGTGACTTCTCTTCTGTGAATAGTGCTGATCCATACATGATTATTTAATCTGTTTCCAAGGTTGAGGTTGATGGGCAGAAATTTCAAGGAGCAGGCTCAAACAAGAAAGTGGCAAAAGCCTATGCTGCATTAGCTGCTCTGGAGAAGCTATTTCCTGATGCCCCCATTGCTATTGAGCCCAATAAGAAGAAAAGAGCCCCTGTACCTGCAAGGGGAGGACCCAAGTTTGCAGTAAAGGTAGGTCGACTTGCTGGTGATTTAGTGTTTGTGTGAATGAGCTAAGAATCGTTGTCTAGTGTGTTTACCTTCCACTGTACTAACTACTCCACCGCTGAGAGAGGCGGGGAAAGGGTGGGTATATCCCAGTTGACCTTTGGAGAAATGGAGATGGATTTTTATCACTAGTGGTAGAACTAGGACCAGACACTCAGATGCGAGGGTTGGTTCTACTTGCACTGAACTTTAGAAACACACATCTGTTTCATCTTGGACTTTAAAAATAGTTAGTAACAAGTCATCTCTCTTTTCCACAGCAACATAATCCAGGTTTTGGAATGGGAGGTCCCATGCACAATGAAGTGCCACCTCCCCCAAATATGCGTGGGCGTGGCAGAGGTGGCAACATCAGGGGCCGTGGTAGAGGCAGAGGTGGATTTGGTGGCGGCAACCATGGTGGCTACATGAATGCTGGTGAGTTACCATGAATAGTTCACTCTACCAGCTTGAAGCCTGCTGTCTCATGCTAACATGGACAGGGCTCGTCGAACCGCGGCCAGCCCCGCTCGCCAGCCGTGCTGTCCGGCTCTTCCGGGTTACAGTCTACTCACCACGGGCGAGTAGATTGTAGAATTTGTCGAACCCTGTTCATGGAGGTAAAGAGAAGGAGCCATGCAGAGTGTTACGCTTTTAAGAAGCACATGGGATCTCTTTCGGGGGGAGGCAATGCGATGTGTTCCTTGAAAATACAACATGAAAAGCAGCAAATGCAGCCCTTCCAGTATGGCTACGGGCTTTCCATTATGGCTACAGAAAAAGTCTTTTGTACTTTTACAAAGATTGCTAGTGTAGCCCTTTCTGTTAAGGATGTTCGGAAGCATGCCATTCAGTAATTGTGTAGGCGACAAATGTCGGTTACACAATTAACCCAATAAACGGTTCTGAATGTAAAGAAGCTTGGGAGCTGATGGGCAGGCACTCTGGCTCAGTCCTGGCTCGTGCCATGTCCCAGAAGCTATTCTTGCTGTAGCTTCACATTTAAATAATTTGTGAGATCTCTAGTTTTTAATTGTTTGTCTAGGTGTAAATCAGTTAAGGTGGAGGAGTATGATGTTAGGGTTGGTTGGTAAAATTTGAGTAAAATTATTAGATAAGGAACAGCTAAGCTGAACTTTATACGGTTTCCCTCTATAAACTGGGGCCCAAAGGGAAGTTCTTTGGGAACTAATTCCAGCGCACAGCTCCAAGACCAGAGCAGCCCTGGGTCAATGACATTGTGCAGAAACTGGAGTCCCCCCCAGATGGATCTGATCTTAACTTTGACAGACCTATCTGGGGTTGATAGGCTTTCATGGTTTAAGCATGTAGGTGGCATCTGTATACTGTTATATAGAATGCAGAGTTCCTGTGTTGCATGTTGCACTGTAGTTTATTGGAAATGAAATTTGTTTAAAAGCTTTTCATTCCTTTAGTGATAGAAAATGAATTTTTTAGAGTACTTGCTTTACTTCATTCTAGGAGCTGGATATGGAAGCTATGGTTATGGAGGAAATTCTGCAACAGCAGGCTATAGTAAGTGTTAAAGTTTTAATCTTTGAAACACAGCACCATACTGGGGTTACTAAAACTCTGGGTTACACCATACAGTGATATACCTGTACCTGAACCATCATAGCATGCTCATTTTTTAAAAAAAATGAGAAATAATGAAAGGTAGCTGAATCTGATGTTTAAAACTTAAACTCAAATCCAGGTGACTTCAGGTTTCCTCTTCAAATGTGAATATTTTAAATTTCTCTGCTTTAAACCATGTGAAGCAATCCACCACTCTTGTGAATGATTTTCCAGAAAATACACAGCTATTTGTCTTGAGAAGAAGCCTTCATTGGGGGGTGACAGGAGCAGAGAAATCTAAAACATGACTTTCAAATGTGGCGCATTTTGCCATCTTCAAAAGAATTCTAATTTTTTTCTCTGCTCTGTCTCCCCCTTTTGTAGGTGACTTTTTCACAGACTGCTACGGCTATCATGATTTTGGGTCTTCCTAGATCATCTAAAAGTATTGCACAAAAACAGCTTTTTACTCCAATTTTCTCGAACTCCAAAACCCAAAGTGTCCGTGCTGTGTCCCTGTGCTTCACTGGGTTTCTCAACAGTGGCTTTTCACCGCAGCTTGTCTGAAACTATTAGCCTGCAGAACTTAAGACAGTGGCAGTTTTTATTGTGATTTGCCTTTGAACTTGGTCGTAATTGATGTACACAACAGGGGGAACTAATTATCCACGAACATTTTTGTGCAGTTTGCACAAATTTTAAAGTCAGCTCTGTTCAGCATAAAGGCAAAAAGCCCACCTTTGCTTTTTATGGAAAGCATTACTTTATTTTTAAGAAACCAGTACTGAAGTGTTTTAATCTACCTTTATCTTAATTTACAACAGGTTTTTTACAAAATTTAAGCCTTTTAATAAACACCAGAACTTGGATAGATGGCTCTGACAGTAGGGAAGAGACTTTCAACACTTCTGAATCTAGTGCAGCCCAGCTTTTTAAGCATGCAAAATGATAACTTGTATGTGGAATCATATGTGCTAAATTAATCTTTACATCCTTTGTAATACACTGGTGGATAAATGCTGGGGGGGGGGGGGGCTTATTGTGGCTGATAGCTAGGTATACTCTCAAAGGTATTGTATTGTGCTTCCAATACTGGTACACAAAATAGCCAGGCATTAAGGAGTTGGTGTAAAAAATGTTATTTTTGATTACTTTTAAAATGCATGGGTTCATTAGTTACATTAAAAATGGGCTTTTTTAAAATAAGCATAAAGGGCCTAAAACACTTCAAAAACTAAAATGTCCAGGGTTTGTAAATCCAGCGGGCCATCTGATACTCTATAGCTTGTGCCTCTTGTAAAATGCACAATGCCCTATAAGCAGAAGTATTTAATAGCCCGGACAATTAAATGTTTCTCAGAGAATAAATTTCCCCTTGAGACTCTCAAATCTTTAATAATAAACGTGTTCGGTCCTTTATTCTTGCTGTGATGCCTATGTTTCAAAATTGTATCTTTGTCACTTCTTTTTGACTGCAGAGCTTGCAGCATTGCATTGATTTAATATGTGAGGCTCAATACCGTTTGAGTTAACTCAGTCATTTAAACTGGTGAAAACAGGAATCTGTCAAACATCAGGTTGTAGAAACCTTCTTGGGCAAAATTTTAAATTTCAGTGTGAACACTTTTTAAAAAAATAATGCATGTCCTATTTTTTTTAGAAAGTTATTGTTTGAGATAATGTCTTTTTATACAAGGGAATAGTTATTGTTCTGAATGAGGTGAAAACTGCCATTTTTTAAAATGAATACATGTTACAGTAACTTGTGTGTTGGATATTTTTTTTTCAGTAGATTTAACTGAAGGGGGGTTCAGATGCAGTGTTAATGCTTGCTTAGTTCAATATGAAGGGGTCATCTAGGAATGACTCCCAGCAGCTGTCTTAACTCGCTTGGGAAAGGAGTCTGCTTCCACCCTTGGTTTTCAGCTCAGGTGATGCAAGTTTTCTCCCTGACATCCTGTTCGGGAGAAACTCTCTTCTGCTTTTTTTTTCCCTGTAACTCTGGTTCTCTGTACCAAAACTGGAGTTCAGTGCCACACTACAGGCCTATTTTTATTGTGGTGTAGGTAAGGCCATAATCATGTTATAATTTTTGTTAGGTTGAAAGAAACATGAAAGAACTGTGTTTCTCCCCTTTTGAAACATGGCCTTTTGCCCACAGAAGAAACACATGTTATAACAGGTTTATTTGAAAAGTTTTAGTCCTTGACTTTTTAACCTTAAATTCTCCTCTATTTGAGAGATACTGAGTACTTCTTACATCCCTTCGTTTCTAATGTAGTTTAAATCGGTAGTACTCCAGCCACCTGTGTCTGCAGCAGCACTTACTCTCCTAGAGCTGTGGGTACTCTACTGTGGACACTGATGCAGGTTTTTTCCTAGATCCTAGTGGCGGCTGATTCTTGGTAAATAAGAATTGTGATCTTTATTAAAAAGTCAAAATGCAACATACCTGCTCTCATCTTTTAAGTTACTAAAATAGGCCAGTTATCTGGGGCCTGAACAGAACAATCCTGTTAAACTTGAACAAGTTTAAATTTGACAGCAAAGCGGTTACTCAGCAGTGCAAGCCCTAGTCTGTAAATGCCACAGGCAGATTAGAAAATAAGTTTCTAGTTGCCAGAAGACTTGGTACAGTGTTATTCCAGCTATTCCTTTTGAGGCCCTCAGCCGAAACACAGGGTTCTGGTAAACTTGTGAGTTTGTGCTGTTGGCAGAATTTGATAGTGAGCAATTTAGTACAATTGAAATAAGCGTTATAAAAGGCATCTTTAATTTCAGTCAAATTATTGCTACATAAACAGCACTTCATGTGGAGAGTGCTCTTTATTTTAGAGTGATTTGCATGGGTGTTAACTCTAAGTCCTTGTCTCTGGGTTAAGATTCTTCCGTATTGTCATTCCTTTTCTGTGGAGAATGGACTTTGATTATCACTGGGGGCTAGCTTGTCTCAAATGTAATTTGAGCACTAGAACAACTTAACTCTGTAAAACATGAAGTAATAATTGTTAGATATTGTAAAATGCGTTAGAAAAACCACTAGTCACCTTGAACTTAGCTCTAAATTTGGTGTAGATGCTTACAGAAATTAAATGTGTGTAGAACTTTGACTTGGAGAGTTGTTAAATGAACAGTGAGAGTAACTGGGAGTTCCTATGTCAATGTGTGTAGTAATTCCTTATTGACTTAAATGAACAAAATGTTACACCTGTTGGCCTTGTCTGGAATTACTTAAATCTATCTTTCATGTATTGGTCACAGTCGTCCTAGATTCTCAAGTGCTGCGTACATAATGACAAAGCATCATGGTGTGATGCAGCGCGCACAGCCGTTGACATTTGCGAAGCGGCGAAGTGACTGTTTCCACAAGCCTGCACGAAACACAGTTTGATTTACTCTTCCTTTGTTCAGGCCAGTTCTATAGCAATGGTGGACACTCTGGCAACACGGGAAGTGGTGGAGGTGGAGGCGGCGGCGGTGGCGGCGGCGGCTCCTCTGGCTACGGATCGTACTATCAAGGTGGTGACAACTACAGCTCACCAGTTCCACCCAAACATGCTGGAAAGAAGCAGCAGCATGGAGGACAGCAAAAGCCTTCCTATGGGTCAGGCTATCAGTCCCACCAAGGCCAGCAACAGCAGTCGTACAACCAAAATCAGTACAGTAATTATGGCCCTCCACAAGGCAAACAAAAAGGGTACAATCACGGACAAGGCAACTACTCTTACTCCAATTCCTACAACTCCTCTGGCGGAGGATCAGACTACAACTACGACAGCAAATTCAGTGAGTTTCTCTTTGGGAGTATGGGATTCCCCACACGGTGTGTTCTTGTCACTGCAGCGGGCGGAGGGAGAGAGCCCATGGAGTCTCTGGCACTCCCAAGCAACCAGGTTGACTGAACTTGGGACTGAAAGGATCACAGTAGATACTGTGCGTGTTTGGGGCAGTGATGTTAATGGTTAAACTGCGGGGGGGAGGGGGGGCTGCCCCATCCCGGCTGGAGCAGCCCCGATCATAGCAGGGGGGCATTGCAGCCCAGTTGGGCAGGCATGGCCCACCCAGCCACCCCGTTTAATTTAACCTGTTAAACGGTATCTCAGATCCCTAGTTGGGGGGGGGGGGCAGACAGATTTCCACAGGGAATCTGAAGCGTTTTGGGGATGAGCAGGTGGCACTGCCTTAAACATTTGTGTTGTGATGGAACATCAGTGCCACACTGGCATGAGTGTCCATTATGGGGATGCTTTGCTCTGCTGCATCTTCCTAATGAGCAGTGTCATGGAATCAGGGGCTTGAACAGGACTGGAAGGAATCTTCAGGGCCTGCAGCGTTTCTTCATGGTGCAGAGCCCAAATGACCCAGCCAGGTGTAGCTGTTGTGAAAAGCTGCACTTCTGTCTGAAAGCCAGGCCCTAGTCCCTCATGTAGACAGTGCTGGGTCAGTGGAAGAATTGCCTCTTGAGGAGGTGGAGAAACTACAGCAAAGGGCGAATCACTCCTCGAGTGAAGTGATGCAGTAGTGCGCTTGTACCTCAGTAACCTTTTAAGCCTTAGCTGTTAGCTGCCGAGTGTAGCAGATACCATATTGGCCTCCTGACCTGTTAGACCAGGAGCACAGAACCTGTGGTGTGCGGGCCAGATCCAGACCCTTGCTTGTTGGCCTGTTCATGGGCCTCATGTTCAGCTCCCCCGCTGGAGAGAGGTAGGGTGCAGAGGCTCAGGGCTTCCCTGGCAGTGGGGTGAGCTGGTACTCTCAGCTCTAGCCCTGTAGGTGGGAAGCCCTGAGCCTCGGTGCCACCCCCAATGGGGCTGGAGCTTTGGGCACGGGCTGGGGAAGCCTCGAGCGTCTGCGCCCCCCCATGCAGGTGAGTTGACTGTGCGTGGTTCCAGAGGGTCAATGCCCCTTATATAAAAAAGGTTCCCCGCCCTGCATTATGCTGACACTTCCATTCTGACACTGCGAGTCTGTTACAGGCAGTTCTCCACGGCCTGGCACGTTGGGTGGGTCTGTGTGGATTATGTCCGCCGCATTAACCCTAATGCGATCAGTTGGGCAGCTAGTCTTGAGTAGCTTTAGAAGAACAAACATTTGTGGTGGAAAGAGCAGAACTGTCAGATGAAGCTGCTTCAGGGCACTTATCCCGAAGCCAGCTGGCCTGTTCACATCCAACAGTCATGTTGGTTTTGGCTTGGCAATGCTAACTGAGGCTACCCATGTGACTCAGCCAAGAAACTGCTCAAGCCCCCCCTCTCGACAAAAGGTTATCGCTTTACGTGCATGAGCTGTTCTTGCAGCTCTAGGCCAGATGCCCCCCCACGCTCCCAGCGCCCTCGCAGCCACGTACAATTGTACCGGCTGTGGAGATTACCCTGCTATTACACGCTGGTCTCGCTTTGGTACGGTTTTGACTGCTTAAGCCTCCGCTGCTCTGGCAACTAGGCATGTGGAGCTTTTACCGGCCAAAGGCTTTTCTGTAATTGAGCACTTGCCCAGAAGCCTTACCTTGCTGGGTCAGACACCTTGGCAGTTTCTCTTAGGAGCTCTGCGTTCCACATCAATAGTCTGGATATTGTTAAGGGCTCCTAGTCTAAGAGCAGAGTTGCAGATTTCATTGTCGGCCTTGTTCACTGGGTGTTCTCAATTGCAGGTTACGGTGGCGGCGGCGGCGGCGGCGGTGGTGGCGGCGGCCGTGGTGGAGGTGGAGGAAATAACTATGGGTCAGGAGGTTCCTCATACAATACTGGTTCCCACAGCGGCTATGGGGGAGGATCTGGGGGAGGAGGGTCGTCTTACCAAGGTAAGCAAGGTCAGTACACAACCCTCTCTGTCTTTCCTTTGTTGAATGGTTTTGAGTGCGGTGCAAAGACGCAGTCACCACTTCCGAGTGGTGTGTGCACGCCACTGGAGGGCAGCCCAGATGGGACAGTCGCTCCTGTCCCACAGCCTGGTTTACGTGACCTCTTCTCTCTCCGTTTCAGGTGGATATTCTTCTCAGACAAACTACAGCTCTCCCGGTTCAGGCCAGAATTACAGCGGACCCCCAAGTTCCTACCAAGCGCTTCCCAAGGTGGCTATGGCAGAAACGATCACAGCATGAATTACCAGTACAGATAAGCCGGCCCTTTCTCCTGGGGTGTGAAGTTTTGTTACCTTCCGCACTGCGCACCCTTTGAATATTGAGTTTTATTGCATCACAGTAAACATGTAAACCCCCTGTTTCCATGTTGCAGTGCTCTTTGTGATCTCCGTCACTAATGGTTGAGTACCTGTAATTCCATACGTAGCTGTATTTTGGACATCTATGTATTTAATGGTTTGTTAGTTGCCATTACCAACTTTGTCTAAATAGAATTTTTGAGTTAATAAAATTTCTGTATCCTTTTTCTATTTAAAATTGTCATTCAAGTGTTAACCCAGTATGGCTTTAAATAGATAAGGGATATGTCATCTGTTAATGCTTTTGTGAAGTGAGTTAAACAAGCTTTCTGTATTTTAATGCTTTAGTGTTTCAGTTTTATAAGTGAAGATTTTATTTTAAAAACCAGTGGGAAAGAGTGGGTTTTGTATGTCTGGATCATTCAGGCAGTACATCTGGATTAAGCTGAATGTAGACAAATAAACACAAACTCTTGATGTCTTTGTCTCCAAACATGTAGTTTTGCCTTGCATACAAATGTCAGCTAGAATGTTTGTCTGCAGCAAAATAACTGTTTTGTCCTCCCCTAATAGCTGCACTGGCACAAATAGTGCAAAATGGTCAAAGCCAGTTTGCAGAAATACAGCCAGCAGCCTCAGAGATATGTGGCCGATACTCATGTTAAGTAGCTGTTTCTAGCCAAATAGAAAGCAGAACTCAGTTTGTTCACAGTTATAAAAATTGGCCACAACTGTCACTTTAAATCTTTCAGTGCTATTGGTTCTCTCCAGAGCTGCCATTCTTGCTTTAGGGTTTTCTGCTGGACAGCTGAAATGGGGCCAGACTTGTCAGCCACCAGATAAGGTGTCTTGCCATTCCCTTGGGAACCTGCAATGCAGAGCATAGTGCCTCCTTCCTTGGGAGTTGCTGTGCTCCTCCAGCAGAGCCCTGCCAGGGCAAAGAAAATAGCTAGACTGACACTGTCTTGCCAAAGGACGCAGTTGAGAGGAGCGGTTCCTGGTGGCTCCTGTGCCTGCCCTTGGAAGCAGGGAGAGAAGAGCTTTGATTCCTCTCCTCTCACCCCCCCCCCCCCCCCCGGCTCTCTTAGATGTCAGTGCTGCCCTGGGTAGAGGAAAGAGTCCGGCAGCAGCAGTTGTGGAATAGGTTTGGTGAGGTTCTGGTGTCCACAGGGCTGGCCTGCCAAGTGGTAGATCACTCTAGTGCCATCCTAACCCTTAGCTGCAGACGTGACCACGTTTCCTGCTGTGGTCACGATCCCTGCCACACAAGGTGCCCCAGCCCTTGAGGCTCTGGCAGCTGGAGAGATCTGCAGCTCGTCTCCACCTGGCCATCGCAAATAAACTCTTGCCAGAGTTAAAACCTGCCCTGGGCCTATGACTTCCCCGGGTGGAAGCAGAGAGCCCTTGCTCAAGCAGGCATGTCTGAAATGCCTATGGACAGGCACTGGGCTGGGGGATGTCAGGCCCTGGCTCGTTGCCTGCAACAGGCCTGTCTCTTGCGGGGGAGGGGAAACACACGGGTCTGTGTGCTGCCCCCATCCTGAGCGCACTAACCACTCCCATTGGCTGGGAACCTGCCGCTGGCTGCTTCTGGGCACAACGTGGTCAGTGGGGCCAGGAAAGGCAGGAAGCTGCCACCACTGCCTGAGAGCCCCTCACGGTAAGTGCCTCCTGCCCCAGCATTGACCCCTTCACAGCCAGGGGGCCCCTAACACCTCAGCTCCATCCTCAGCCTCACCCCGGAGCCCACACTCCAGTCTCATTCTGTCTGGCTCTGGGCATCAGCACTTCCACTGGCTCATGAGAGCAAGTTTGCAAGCCCCTGGCCTAGTGAGCACTAGATGGCGCTGCCTAAACTGGCCAGGCCCTCGTCTCCTGCTTCCTGGGAATGGGAGGAGCCTGCCTTGGCCTAGCGCGGCTGGATTAGACCAGAGGCTTGGCCAGTGTTGGGCTAAAATCGCCTTGAACCAATTCCCCCCATGCTGCTCACCCCTGCAGTAACCTCCCCTCTGGCTCCCAGAAGCAGCGTGACAGAGACACAAGCACGTCCCCAGAGGAGACCTTTCCCTGATCTGCCCATCCGTCAGTCTGGTATAAGTGGCAGACACACACATGCAGAGTGTTAATCTGCTGGACAGTAGTGGGATGCCGCCAGTGAGCCGGGAGGTCAGGCAGTTTGAAGAGGGCTGCACCTTGCTGTCTTTAATCATCTCGTACAAGTGGCACAGAGGCAGGCAGCAATCCCTCCCAGCTCTGCCAGACTGCCCCTCCTGGTCCGGTGCCAGGCAAGCCCCTTTGTGCCCTGATGTGTCTAGAGAGGGTGGGGTGCTGGCTGTTGGGGGGGAAAGGCAGTGAGGACCCCCGGCTGCTCTGCTGTGGTGGGGAGTGGGCTATGATCCGACATTGCTTGGTGCCAATGGCTCGGTAGGTAACCACAGGTAAATGCACTCCCCCTGGTTTGGGGAATATCTGCTGTTAACGAGCATCTGATGCTTTTCATCTCCGTTCCCCTCCAGCCTCCCTGTACCGCTGTGCCCCTGCGCCTTGCAGGCCGGGTGCTCCTGGCTTCACCACCCCCACGAGGGCATGGCTAATAACCAATGTTCCCTCTAATTTTCTCCATCTCTGTGTAGAATAAATGTTGGTCTGTGCAGGTGTGCACCACCAATGTAAACATGCTTGTGGGTGCTCTGCTAATCAGCTTGGCAGCATTTGAATTCTGGGTAGCTGCCCAAGTGCTCCACTTGCCAGCAATGCCCTGTGCTTGTCTGGGAGGCAGGTGTGTGCTATGGTGGAAGCAAATCCCCATCGACTTGGATGCTTGCTTCAAGCCACGAGCCCCTCCGTGGACTGAGAGCTGGGCTGTGGGGGAAGGTGCACCAGGGAGGTGTACGGCTAACGCAGGCCCCCAGAGCTCAGTGGGTGACGGACTGGGAAGGGGGGCATGGAGGAGCTTTTTCCAGGGTTCCGATGCTGGGGGAGCTGTTACTTAGCCCTGGGGGGGGTAGTGGCTGCTCGGGCGGGAGATGGGTGGGATTGCAGGAACAGAGAAAGCTGCCTCTGGCTGCAGGCAGCTGGGCGCAGCTTGGAAACGGGCCGGTTCTGCTCTTCTGGCGCTGGCTGCTGGGGGAAGAGGGTTCTGGGCTGGGCTGACCCGGAGTGGCTGTTCCCAGAACTGGGGAATTCTGGCAAGCAATTCCAGCGGGAGGGGGGAATGGCCTGAGCACGTCCCAGACATTTCCAAGGGGGGTTGCTGGCAGAGCCTCCCCCAGCCCTGCGGTGTGCGAATGTCCTTGCTGAAGCAGGCAGCTTGCTCAGAGCCTGGTGCCACAGCGGGGGGGGGGGGGGGGGGGGGGGGGCTGGCTGCAGGAAGCTGTTGGCTGACGTGCCTGGAGCTGGCTTTTTGCCTGCAATTTGCACCACAGGCCCCTGACTCGGGGAGATACCCTGGTGTTCCTGCTCTACTGACTTACACCCGGCCGGGTTCCGTTGATCTAACCCCACCGGCCCTTAGCGGCGGATCCCTGGCTGTCCCTTGGCAGAAACGCAAAGCACTGTTACCAATCCGGGGCCAAACAGCTGTGCAGCCTGCTTCTGGAAACGGCTGCTTTTCCCACGGGGCTCCGAGGCTTCCTGCCGTGGAGCAGCCTCCTGCTGTGAGGTTTGGCATAGCTGTAAATCCACTCATGCCCCAAACAGCCACTCAGGCTAATGGAGGAATCCCCGGGCCAGCCCCCCGAGGGCCAGCCTCACTCGGACACTCACTACTAGACACACGTGCTCCCCGTGGCGCTTGCTTCCCCGGGCCCGACCATTGAACAGACTCGGGTCTCGGCTGGCCCAGGGCAGCAGCCGCTAGCTGACCTTCGGCCTTGGCCGTTCGCTCCCTCGGACGACCTCACGGCTGTGTGAGAGTAGCTCCGAGCCCAGCAGGCGTGGACACGGCACGGTGCAGCCCGGGCCGGAGGAGGATGTGAAGGCAGCATGTCTGCCATGCTTCGCTGGGGCTGCAGGAAAGAGCTGCCGCAGGGCAGTAGCTTTGCATGCCAGCAGCATGGGCAAGAGCCCAGCCCCAGACCTGCACCCGTTGGCGTGGGCCCAGGTTGGGAGAGGGTGCTGTTAACCTCAGTGGCCTTAGCGGGGGGCGGGTCTCCATTCTGTGGGGACCTGGAGTGGGGGAATGGAAGCTGCTTTCTCAGCCACGGGAGGGGGTAGCTGCTGGCATCCCGGGGTGCCTCTTGGAATGGAGGCTCTCCCTGTCAATCAGGCTCTGGACTGAGGCGGGACTAAAAGGCAGGAGAGCTGAGAGCGAACCGTGAGTTCGTTTTGCAGCCCACCCTCCCGCCCAACGTGCACCTGCCTCCATGCCCCCTGCCACTGGCCCACACGTGTCTGGGGCCCCGGCAAGGCTCTACTCTGCTCCAGGGCCCCAGCTGGGTCGATGAGTTTGTCTCCAGCCCAGCTCCCCGTTTGGAGCAGCGGGGAGCCAGGGGGCCCTGGGACCCAGCCTGCACCACTTGCTCTGTCCCTGCGCGCTCGAGGGCGGCAGGCCGAGCCTTCCCCGCTGCCAGCCCAGCATTGTCCTGGCCACGCCGCTGGTCTCCATGGGGAAGGGTGATGGGGTGGGGAGGGTGCTATGGCAACCAGCGGGCACCGGGGAGACGGGAAGAGGAGTTGCCTAGCAACAGAGGCAGTGCCAGGATGTTCTGAGCTAACTAGCCTCGGTGTCTGGGTGGAGGAAAGCGACAGGCCGGGCTGTCCTGGGCCGAGGAGGAATTGCCGAGCGCCTGCACGTAGCGCTGACCAGCTGGGAGCAAGGGGTGGGTGCCACAGTGGGGGGGGGGGCTGGGCAGGGAGGGTTCTGGGGGCAGAAAGCACCCACTTTTCTCCTCCCCCGGAGAGGGAGGGGCTGCCAGGGCTGGAGATGATGCCTGCAGGTCAGTGAGTCTCAGCCACTTGGGCTGGATTCATTCCAGGCAGTCTGGGGGGGTGTTCCCTGTAGGAGGCCAGATCCCCTCCCTTACCCCAGGGATGCGCCGAGGGTACCAGGGCTCGGCCAGTCGGTAGCTCCGGGAGAGGCGAGCGGTGCATCACAGGGCTGGGGGGCAGGGGCCGTGACGGAGGCGATGCCCCTGGCTAGCAGCCGACTCTGCCCCCCATGTCCTCCCGGGGGGGGCTGCTGCAGGGTTCTCCGGCGGCCTCGGCACTGCCTCAGACTCCAGCCCAATGACCCAGCTGCAGGTGCCGCTTTGAACATCAGTTGCAACAAGCTCCCGGTCCCTGGCTCGTCCAGGCCCATTCGCCAGTGGGAGCTGGCAGAGCCCTGGCTCAGCTCACCTGCGAGGAGCCCTTCGCAGGTCTCTAGCTGGGCCCTCCCCAGCACAGCCGCACGGGGCTGCCATCGGCTCGCAGGGTGCCGGGTTCTCAGCAGTGTGCCTGAGCCCCTCTGGGTGCGCCGCCCGTGGTCCCCGGCTGGCTCCAGCCCCCCACCCAGCCCTGGCCACATTCTCCTGCCTGCGGGCTCCATGTGGGCCCAGCAGCTCGGGGAGGGGTCACTCGGCCAGCCAAGGGTCGGTGTGTTTCCGCCTGGACCACCCAACCGGTGGGGTATGCGTAATGTCCAGGCCAGCTGGCCGCACGCCAGATCGTCTGTTTCAGGGACTTGCAGCGTCTGGCTTAGTAGCAAAGACCCCCAGAGGGATTCCTTCTGTGGCCCCCGCGGCAGCGGGCCCCTGACGCCTCCACGCCGGGGGACTGAGCCAGCTGCTCCTCCCTGGGGAAAGCTGCTAGCCACCCGCCCAGCGCCCCACCCACCCCAGCCCCCTTTGGGGTCCCCGTAGCCCGGGATGGGGCTGAATTCCCCCCCCACACACACGCAGGGTGTTTGGCCCCCCCCACCAAAGGCTTCGGAAGCCTCAGCAGCAGCGTTGGGGGGGGGGGGGGGTGAACCGTGGCTGAAGCAGGAACCGGCCAGGAGCAGGGGCAATTGGCGAGGCAGAGGAATAATGTGCCTGGAGAGCCGGCCCCTTTATTATTAGCAGTGCGGAGAGCAGGCTTTCCATCCCAGCCCTGGCCGAAACCCAGGCGAGGGGACTCTCCCTGGGCATGGGCAACGTGCCCGCTGGGCAGCCGGGGCGGGGCATCAGGCCCTGCACGCAGCACTCGGCGGCCAGCCTGGGGGGTTATTGGCTGTGGGCCAGACCTGAGGTTAAAGTGTGTGTGTGCTGGGGGAGGTGTACAAACCAGTGTGTGTACTCGGCGCGTGAAGCCATCGGCCTGCCTGCCTGTGCAGACACTGGTGTGTATGTATACGTGGGGCGGGAGCTGTAGACATTGGTGTTGGTGGGGTGTATAGTCTAGCGTGTGTGTGTGTATGCACTTTGGGAGTGTACACACTGGTGGGTGGGTGTGGACCTGTGGGTGTATACACTAATGTGTGTGCTTTGAGGGGTGTATATATTTGCATGCATGTGTGGGTGTAGTGTATACATTGGGGATGTATGCAGGTGGATGTGTGTACACTGGAGAGTAAGCAATGGTGTGTGTACTTTGGGGAGTGCACACAGGATGTGTGTGTGTGTGTACACACTGGATGTATAACTGGTGTGTGTGTACAGGGGTGTGTGTGTGTACTTTAGGGGGTGTTAACAGTGGTGGATGTACTGGCGTGTGTGTACTTTGGGAGGGATGTGTGTGTGTGCATGTACACTGGGTATATAACTGGTGTGTGTGTATGTGTGTGTGCCTGTACTTTGGGGGGGGGTGCACACGGGGGGGTATACACTGGTGTGTGTGCGCTTTGGGGGGGGTGTTCGCAGTGGTGGATGGGTGTATGCGGGGGTGTTTACACTGGTGTGTGTGTATACTTTGGGGGTGCACACCGGGGTGTATGTGTGTACACTGAGTGTATACACCGGCGTGTGTGCGCTTTGGGGGGGGTGTTCACAGTGGTGGATGGGTGTATGCGGGGTGTATACACCGGCGTGTGTGTGCTTTGGGGGGGTGTTCACAGTGGTGGATGGGTGTATGCGGGGTGTATACACTGGCGTGTGTGTGCTTTGGGGGGGTGTTCACAGTGGTGGATGGGTGTATGCGGGGTGTATACACTGACGTGTGTGCACTTTGGGGTGTGTGTGTACACTGCGTGTATAACTGGTGTCTGTACTTTGGGCGGTGCTCATGGGGGGGTGTACACTGGGTGTATACACTGGCGTGTGTGTACTTCGGGGGTGCACACAAGGATGGGTATATGTGTCCATTGGGTATAGACGCTGGGGCACACACCCCGGGGTGTCAGTCTGGGTGAGGCTCTATGCCCAGCCCAGCGTCCCTGCCCGAGCCCCATCCTGCTAGCTGGGGCAGGTCTTGTTCCCCGCCTGGAAGTCCGGCCAGACCCTCAGCAGGTCCGCGGGGCCGTAGTGATGCACCAGCACCAGGCGGGAGAAGCGGCACGTCTCGTACTCCAGCCAGCCGACGTTGAAGAGGCCCCAGGGGCTATTGGTCACGTTGACGCCCAGCTCGTACAAGCAGATCCCCACGAAGGCGTCCTCCATGTTGATGACCCGCAGGGTCTGGGCCACGCCGTACACCTTCCTGGCCAGGTCTCCGGAGAGCACGTAGCCCGGGCCGCCGCAGTAGGGCGGGTAGGTGTTGTTGGGGTACACCTCCCGGGGCACGTACCACTTGTAGGCTCTGCTGCGCAGCGGGCCTGTGCCCCGGTAGATGTAGCCCGTCATGTAGTCCTGCCTGGGCGGCTGCAGCAGCTGCCGGACCAGGTAGCCCAAGTTGAGGAAGACGTCGCTGTCGGCCTTCACCACGTAGCTGGCGTTGGGGCAGTGCCGGGTCACCCACTCCAGGCCCATCAGCGTCTTGAGCGTCAGGTTGTTGTAGGTGTCCAGGAAGTCCTGCTGCACGATGTCATGGTGCAGGGCGCTCTCCTCCTCCAGCAGCCGCTGCAGCGGGGCGCCGTAGCGCGGGTGGACCCCGGTCAGGAAGAGCCGCACCAGGGTGACGCCGGGCACAGAGCTCTCATTGCCCCAGGTCTGGCGGATGGCGTTGCGCACCTCGATCTCCTTGGGCTCCGTCACCACCAGCAGCACCAGGAAGGGCGCCCGCTCCCGGCACTTGTCCGGCTCGTTCAGCAGGAAGCGGTAGGGGTAGGGGTAGATCACCTGCAGCGGGTGCCTGGTGGACGCGGAGCGGGCGGCTGGGCACCGCCTCGGCTTGCCACTGGAAGGCAGGGCTGCCCTGGGGCTGCTCGGTGGGGGCAGGCTCCCCCGCGAGCCCCAGCTGCAGGGGCAGGGGGCCCGGCTGTTGGACCACGACAGCCAGCAGGAAGAGGCAGGTGGAGAAGGAGACCAAGAGCAGCAGGCGCGGGGAGCTCGCCCTCATGCCGGCACAGCGGTCTGGGGACGGGCGTCTGCAGCGGGGCAGAATCGGGGCCTCCGGTCCAGCCCAGACCTAGAGAGAGGGAGGCCCAGTTGCGTTAGCGGGAGAGTGGCCAGGCGCCCTGGGGCAAGAGGCCACCTGGGCCTGTGACATTCTCCTGGCGGCGCAAGGCAGGGCCGGAGCATCTCTGGGACCGGAGACCTCCAGGTGCTGCAGGGGCCGGGGGCACGGACCGCAGTGCCCATGCGTGGCACTAGGGGGCGCTGTGCTGCAGCGAGCGGCGGGCGGGGGGAGAGCAGGGGGCGCTCTCCCCTTGCAATCAGAGCTGACCCCAAAGCCCACATATGGCACTAGGGGGCGCTGTGCTGCAGGGAGCGGGGGCTCATAGGGGGGCTGCGCTGGGGGGGGCTCAGTGGAGGGGGCTCAGTGGAGGGGCGCTGTGCTGCAGGGAGCAGGGGGTTTATAGGGGGGCTGCGCTGTGGGGGGCTCGGTGGAGGGGTGCTCGGTGGAGGGGCGCTGTATTGCAGGGAGGGGGGGCTCAGGGGGGCTGCGCTGTGGGGGGCTCGGTGGAGGGGCGCTGTGTTGCAGGGAGGGGGGGCTCAGGGGGGCTGCGCTGTGGGGGGCTCAGTGGAGGGGCGCTGTGCTGCAGGGAGCAGAGGGTTTATAGGGGGGCTGTGCTGTGGGGGGCTCGGTGGAGGGGGGCTCGGTGGAGGGGCACTGTGCTGCAGGGAGGGGGGCTTATAGGGGGCTGTGCTGTGGGGGGCTCAGTGGAGGGGCGCTGTGTTTCAGGGAGGGGGGGCTCATAGGGGGGCTGCGCTGTGGGGGGCTCGGTGGAGGGGGGCTCGGTGGAGGGGCGCTGTGCTGCAGGGGAGGGGGGGCTCATAAGGGGCGCTCTCTCTCCTCTGACCCCAGCCCCTGTAATTCTCAGTGGGTGAGGCTCTAACCCCTAGGTGCCCTGGCCTCTCTCCCGGGCCGATGCTGCTCACCCTGCTGCCAGGGATGCACCTGCCTCGTTCCATTTTCCTTCCCTACAGCCCCCCAACAGTGGAAATGCCCCTGGACTCCCCACACCCGTCAGTGCAGCGTTGCTACACGGCTGCTGCTCCACCCCAGAGGCAGCTGCATGTCAGTGGCGGGGTGGGCAGCGCAGTGAGCAATACCAGCATGCACTGCAGACACGCCAGGGGCTGGCAACGCTCGTGGGGGGGGGGGGGGGGCTGCTCTCTGGGCTGCGGGAGGCAGGGGAGCCCGAGCTGGGAGAGTGTGAGACCAGCCAGCTTCCTCCTACGGCAGCTCCACGAGTCAGTCCTGGACCCTGTGCCCTCCAGCCGCCCCGGCATCCTGGAACGCGAGCGCGCCGGGGGGGGATGAAAGGGCCCCGCGCCTGCCGCGTGGCCCGGGCAGAAAGGCACAGAGCCGGCGGCACATGGGCAGCATTGTGCCTGTGCCCAGAGCAAACAGGGGTGGGGAGGGAGCCTGGCCCGAGATTAGCACCAGGGCACCGGGCCAGGTGTAAATGGCTTGGCAGGTGCGGGGTGGGGGGGCAGGTTTGCCCCTGAAGCTCATGGTCTGATTTATTTAACCCTCTGCCTCTCCAGAGCTGGTTGGGAACAACAAATGGGGAGGCTGGGGGGGAGGGGAGAGTACAGGGAGGACCCAGGATGCCTGGATTCCAGTCCCAACTCTGTGAGGGGCTGGGCGGGGGTGGGGAGTGGGATCCAGGGCTCCTGGGTTCTAGCCCTATTGTGGGGAGGGGAGCAGGGCCTAGTGGTTACAGCAGAGCTGGGAGCCAGGATTCCTGGTTCTCTCCCTGCCCTGCTGTTACCAGAGAGCGGGGTCCAGGCCCTGTGCCTGGCGGGGCTGCCTCCTGACACCGGGCTCCCGGCGGACTCGTTCACCTGAGGGCAGCCCTGGCTGCGGGATGCAGAACTTCCTCCCCCACGGGGGATGCCTGGGGCAGCTGACCCCGCACAGGCCTAGCGTCTGGGCAGGGGCCAGCCGTGCCTGAGCTTGGACATCGCTTAGTGCTTGGGAGCCCTGGGATAAGTCCCTGCCCTGGGGGGTTCTGTGCCTCAGTTTCCACCCCTGTGCATTGCCCTGCCCCCCACGGGGGATTTTGGGGAGCAGCGCACTGCCGGTTTGACTCCGCTGCCCTGGCCCAGCTGGGAGGGGGAGAATCACTCCCCGATTCCCCCCTCCCCGTACTCCCTGGGCAGCTGTACTGCCGACAGGGGGAACTGAACTCGGGCCTCTGGTGCCTCGTGCATGAGCCCCACAACTTGAGTGCAAGGCCGGCGAGCTGACCTTCCCCTGCCCCAGCGGGGTGGGAGGAGGGGGCTCGGCTCAGTCAGGTAATGGGTGACTTGGATTGGAGGCCCGGGGGATGGGGACGGGGGAAGAAAGGACACCCCCCCCCTCCATTTGGGGTGTTTGCACCAGCATGCTTTACCATAAATCACCTAATAACATACAGTACAATGGGGGGGGGGGGGGGCTTTGCTACCATAATACATCTAATAAATGCGACTACTAAAATGGCCCTTAGGAATTTACAAGACAAGCAGTTCACAGAACCGAGCACTGGGGAAAGGGGCCAGGGGCCCACACGGCTGGCACTGGGTTCGTCCAACGGAGGGACAGCAATGGCCAGCCGGGTCTGTTTGCCCCCCAGGATCTCCTTGGTAAGCAGCAATCAGCAGGGAGCGGAAATGCCCACAGGGCACCAGGGCCAGGCGGCTGAGTGCGACCCAGGGACCGGGGTGGGTGAGCACCTCCCTCTGCCTCACTGATCAGCGGAAAACCAAGCCAAGTGGCCCTGCTCAGCCTCCTTTGGCTCCAGCCAGAAAGTGCCTGGGAACAGGGCCAAACATCCGGCTCTGGGTCCCCAAGCCAGAGCCGGTGCTCACAAGGTGGGGGGTGGAGAGGGGAGTCATGTGAAGAGAAGGAAGAGGTGTTTTGCTCGACCTGCCCTTCATTCAGTGCCGGAACGAGCTAATTTTGCGCCTGAGGCAGGAATATACAATTGCTCCCTCTCATGTTTATACGTTCATAGTTAGTTATTTAGTAGAAAAAGGGAAAATACATACATAACAGCAATTCATTTGTTTACTGAAACTTCTGTTGTAAGAAGCCACAGTCACAGAAATATTCGCAGGGCGCTGTACTCAAAAAATGAGGTTTCCAGGATCTTTCGAAAAAGGGGTTTATTTTCAAAAGATCCCCCTCTAAACTGCTGTTTTTCTATCAAAAAGCCCCATTTTGAAAAAAAAACGCAGCTGCCATTATGCAAATGAAGCGCAGAAAATGTAAGTTCCAGCTTCATTTGCAATGTGGAAGTGTCTAATTTACATCCCTTTTTTGAGCAAAGAGATGTGGTCTAGACACAGCCGTAACCGCTGACAAAATTTCCCAGGCAGTCAAATGTTTCAAACTTAAATCTGCTGCTGCTTTTTGAAGACGTGCAGGATCCGCGAACGAATCCTGCTCCAACTCTTAAACCTAAATACAATGGTCCTTTGCCTCCGGGCCCCAGCCCCGCACACCCACTTGTGGAAGTATTGCGTCAGGCGGGAGGCCAGGTCTGCGCAGGACTCCTTAGAGTCCTCCTGGACCTTTTTCCTGTATGTCTCGGGTCAGCCCGAACTTGTGCAGCAGGGCCTGTTGGACCCATTCGTAGTCCCCCAGCTGCCGCTTCTCCAGCTGGCCGAGCACCCCTGCAGCCTCCTGATCCCTCAAGGGGTGAGCGGCTGGAGCCGGTCAGCTGGGGGGACCTGGTGCAGCTCGCAGGCTCACTCGAAAGAGTTAAGGAACCCGTCCATGTCCCCCACATCCTTACACTGGGGCAGCACGAGCTTCTCCAAGTGACCATCAGTCCCGAGACCCCTGGGCCCCTCCCCACTCACCGCAGCCAGGGCCTCTTAGCTTCTCTGCTTCCCTACGGTCCTCGCACTCCTTCTCTTCCTCCTGCGCCTCCAATTCCTTTAGCCTCGGCTCGATCTAGCACGGCCTGGCGGGCACCGTGTCTGTCTGGCAGACTCCAGCCCTCCCTCCTGCCTGAGAGCCCGAAACACTCCCGGGGGTCTGGCTGCTCCCCGCTGGGATGATCATTCACTTCCAGACGGGCAATCAGATGGGCCTTGGTCAGTCTCCCCAGGCAGGCCCCTTGCTCTGCACAGCCCCACAGCGCCTGTCTTTAGGAGTCAGGGGGAGGCCATCTCCCCACTGTTCTCCGGGGGGCAGACTCGCTGGCCGATGCTGCAGCGCCCCACAACTCCCAGGAAGAACCCCTCAGTGTGCCAGGCTCCCATCCTGGAGGACACTGCTTCTCCGCGGCCACACATGGGCGAAGCTGCCTGCCCCTCCGCTTCCTGGAACCGCGTCTCTCTGCCTCCCGCACGCCGGGCTCTCGGAAGCCCCCTTCCTCCTCCTGCGTCCCGGCACTCGCTGCTGGCTGCTCCCTCCACGGGGCGCAGGGCATCCCCCGCTGTGCCCCCGACTCTGCACCCCCGCCCACAGCCAGACGTGACGCTCTGCCGGCCAGTCGAGTAGAAGGGTTATTGGTCCCCAGTGACACTGCGCAGCTTAGGAGCAACGTTAATACCGGAGCCAGGGCGGAGCCTTAGTCCTCTGGGGGGGAGGGGCTTCACCCTCTTTCTTGGTCTAAAACATTCTCCCTCCCCCTAGCCCAGCCGAAACTAACTCACCCCCACCCACAGCTCCTGCTCACTTGCCCCAGGCAGCCCCGCCTCGTCTATTGGCCTCCTTCCAGGTCCGAGGTTATGTGCTGTCCCCTGGGCCTCAGGAGGTGCCAGATGGCGCACACTTCCGCAGCGAGTCACACAGCCTCCCCCTCAGCATGCAGCTAGTGCAGCCGGGCCTGGGGACACTGAGGCACGCCTCCCCGCACACACAGCGTCACTACAGCGCAGCACAGGACAGTCGGATCACATAGCACCCCAAAAGACAAACGGTGACTGCACCACCAGAGAGATCATAGGGTTACAAAAGGAGACGGCCCCCCTCACTATGGCACAGGGCCACACAAGTGAGACAAAAAACCAGCCCCTCCTAAGCCTCACTAATGTGGCTCCAACTATGCTGGTGGGGGCAGGGAACAGGGTGCTGAGGCAGAGTGCTGGTGGGTGCTGGGGCAGGGGACAGGGTGCTGGTGGGTGCTGGGGCAGGGGACAGGGTGCTGGTGGAGGGTGTCTGGACAGGGGAAGGGGACAGAGACAGCTGGAGCCAGTACCTGAGGATCCTGCAGCTATGCCCCAGGTCTGGGGGTCTCAGGAAGTACGTGCGCTGCTTCTGCCTCCCCCAAACATCCGTGCACTGCCTGAAGGGCGGGTCTGTGGTGCACCAGTGACCTCCTTGCACCGGCTGACTTCCTGTGAGTGCACAGGGGCAGAGGAGTAGGAGTCCCAGGACCGTGCGAGCTCCAAGCACTCAGGCAGCATGTGCCCTGCTTCTCGCTCCCTGCGGCAGCCACGCGCTGCCTGAGCCGTTGGAGCTCGCACGGTCCTGCGTGGAAAAGCAGCAGGAGAAGGAAGTTGCTGGTGCTCCACAGACGGCCATTTCAGGAAACACCCGACTGTCTGGGAAGATAAGACCAGCCTGCACACTTCCTGAAAGCCCAGGCTGCTCCCCTCAGCTCTGCGCCCCAGGCAAGTGCCTCACTCGCCTCCCCCTGCCTTTGCCAGCAACCACCCCAGGAGCTGAGGGGCGGAGGAGGCCTCAGGAGGCGTCGAGTCCAACTTCCTGCTCCAAGCAGGACCAGCCTCAGGGCTCTGCCGGCCAGGACTTAAAACCCTCCAGGGCTGAGGAGTGACAGAAATGTAGCTAGAAAAAAACAGTTCCTTGCCATTTCAACCAGAAAGGGCCTTGCCTCAACGACTTGATTCCCCGCATCCTGCAGCAAAGACATTTTAACACCAGACTTGAAAGAGAATCCGCTGAACTGTCCTTCATGCTTAAATCTGACACGTTACACCTAGGTCTTAACAAGGACACTAATGACCTTACCCATTACAAAGACAGCGTCCCCAATTATCACCTCTAATATCTTTAGCTCGCAGACATTCACCTCCCCCCATCTCCCTTCTGTTCTGCAATGTGATTTGTCCTGTCCATGTGTGTTCATTTGTTTGATTGTATCCTTTGGTATCTATGGTCCTGCCAATTTTCTTCCCCTATTTGATCTGAGGAAGTGGGTCTGGCCCACGAAAGCTCATCACTTATTAAACCATCTTGTTAGTGTTTAAAGTGCTACATGGTCCTGTTTTTTGTTTCCTCTGGGGATGGAGATTCCACCCCCTCCCTAGGGAACCCAGCCCAGGGCTCCCCCACCAGCCTAGGGAAAGAGCGTGTCCTGATCTCCAACCTAGACGCCCCCACACTGCACGCTGAGCCCACTGCGCCTTGTTCTGCCATCTGCCCCCACTGAGAACAGCCTCTCCCAGCCTCTGTGGGACCCCCCTGCAGGGAGGTGCAGGCTGCTCTCAGATCCCCCCTCACTCGTCCCTTCTGCAGACTGAACAAACCCAAATCCCTCAGTGTCTCCTCCTAGGTCCTGTGCTCCAGCCCCCTCAGCATTTTGGTCGCCCTCCGCTGGCCCCTCTCCAATGCGTCCACGTCCTTCCTGCAGTGGGGGCCAGAACTGGACACAATACTCCAGATGTGGCCTCCCCAGAGCTGAATAAAGGGGAATAATCACTTCTCTGGATCTGCTGGCAACGCTCCTCCTAATGCCCCCCGATATCCCATTCGCCTTCTTGGCTACAAGGGCCCCTGTTGACTCATCTCCAGCTTCTCACCCACTGTGACCCCAGGGCCTTTTCTGCAGAACGGCTGCTTAGCCCGTCGGTCCCCAGCCTGTATCAATTCTTGGGATTCCTCCGTCCCAAGGGCAGGACTCTGCATTTGTCCTTCTTGACCCTCACCAGGTTTCTTGCTTCCTCCCCATCACTCTGGCCCCATTTTGTGACCCCCCCGGGGCTCCGACCCCCTCCCGCTTGGCACAGTGAGGGGGAAGCTGGGTGTTGTGAGCCCGGCTCATGGAGTGGGATGGCCCACGGGCTGGGAAGGGCTTGTGCGCGAGGCGCTGCTGAGCTCCAGGCTGGCGTTTTCTTTCCTCCTGTCCTCGGACACACCCGCAGCAGCCTCCTCAGCTCTGGGGCGAACCTGGCAGCGCCCCGGTCAGCTGAAATTCTCTGCCTTTGAAACGGGGCCTCCGACATCTCCCGGAGCCACCTAACCGGCCCAAGTGGCCACCTGGCCGCCCGCCTGGACCACACACTTCACAGCCTCCTGGCAAACTCTGCCGCCTGCTTGGGGCGATGGGGCGGGGGAGGTCAGGGCCCAGCCGGGCACGGCTGCCACGTCCCGTGGGCTGCCACTCATCCGAGGGCTGGATGCGCGCCGCCGTTGGCAGCTGCCGGGCGGGATGTCGCCCCGTCCCTGGTGCATTCTGAGCAGTTGTGGCTGTCGCAGCCTGAACAAAAGGAACAGCCTGACTTGCACTGAGCAGGCCGGGGGCGCCCGCTGGAAACCAGGCCTGCTGCCCGGGAACCAGAGCTGCCAAATAATTAACGTGGGGTCCTCAGGCTGTCCAAGCCCTGCGGCCGCAGCCTGGGCGGGGGCGTGCGGTGTTACCCCTGCCAGGGGGGTGCCTGGAGCCGTTCCCCTTCCACCCCCTACGCAGGGCGCAGCCACCTGTGCGCACGAGCCAAATCCGGCTCCTAGTCCCAAAACACAGCAGCTTCTTAAACTCAAACAAGACCTTCCAAGGGCAACCAAGGAGGGGCCTGGGCCTGCAAACACCAACGAACCGCGCCGGACGACGCAGCAGCAGAGCCCCGCGGAAGAAGGCTGAGTACGATGGGCCGTGATGCCGGTATTAATCACACTGCCGCCTGCCACTAGCCAACGCCAACGGGCTGGCTCCCCGGCTCTGTGGATCTGGACGCCGTTCGGCTCTCGGCTGCGGAAAGGGGCCGTGCTGGAGCCGCACTTGGGACTTGGGATGAGTTTATAGCCCTGCTGGAGCCGCACTTGGGACCTGGGATGAGTTTCTGGGCCTCAAGGAAGTTTACTCAGGCTGAGACAAGACCTGCCCTGGCTCATGCTTCCTGGTTGAGCAAGGGTGAGATGGGAGCACTCACAGTTGCTGGCTTCCCCTTCCCGCCCCCACCTGCCTGTCCGGCTGGCCCAGCAGGCTGAGCGGTGTCCAGCGCTGGCAGGGGCAGGGTGGCTGGGATCTGTGAGCGGGGGCGAGCGGTGTCCAGGGCAGGCGGGGACGCGGTGGCACCGGCGCACAGGCACTGGCCGGAGGTGCCGAGAGGCCTCAGCCAGGCACAGGGGCCGAGACGGGCTGCGGGGCGCAGACGCTGCCCTACGAGAGCAGACTCCGGAGTTTGGCTCATTCGCTCCGGCACAAGCACAGGCAGGCCCCGGCCAGCTCCCCGACAGGCGTCCAGCCATCAGAGGGGCGGCAAATGGGAGCCGCCTGCCAGGGCGCAGCGGGGCCGAGAGCTGACCTGGCCGCCAGGCGGCAGGTGGTCGGTGTCAGGCGGGGCTGGCGATGGCCCAGCTGGCAGCAACCGGCCCCCCGGCCGGAGACGGGCCCGAGCGAGGCAGAGCTCTGAGCCGCACCGAGCCCCTTTCCCCGGCGTCCGGGCTCAGGGTCTCGGCAGCGCTGGGCTCGGGGTGGAATTTTCCCAGGGCCAGAGAGGCAGGGGCTGGGGACCGGCTGGTGCTGGCTCCGGGGCTGCTTTACACAAGGACCTGCCCAGCAGGAAGAGCCTGCCCATGGAGCTGGTCCGGCAGACAAGGCAGAGCAGATCCGTGTGTGGGGGGGGGGGGTGACTAACAGAACGCGCTGACGGGAACAGGTGCAATCCCGAGACCCGAGTCAAACCCACAGGCCTCCGAGGCGCCGGCTCAGACATGCTGGGCTGCGAAGGGGCTGGCTTGGCGCTGGGGGAGCCAGGAAAGCTGCCAGCCAGCAGCCACACGCAGGCCTGCACCTGCCAGCTCGTGGCCCGGCTGCCAGGTCTGTGTTTACCCAGCGGCCAGGGGAAAAAAATCAGCCCGGAAGACAAAAGCCACCTTGGCTGGTTTTCCTGGCCCCGCCGGGGGGCCGCTGGCTGGGTGTTACCTGGGCACCGCACTCACCAGCCGCCAGCCCTGTCCCCGGGAGCGGGGGGCTGGAACCCCCCAGCTGGGGGGCAGGGCCCCAGGGGGCGGCTGGAATGGAAGCCTGACTCCATTTCCTGCATTTCAAATGCGTTAACCTCCCCCCCCACTCGCCTTCTGTAGCTTCAGCCACAGGCTCTGTGGGGGCAGGTCTGCCAGGGCACCAGGCAGGCCGGGGGTGCTGGCTCCAGCCCCTGCTTTGATTTTAGATGGTTCCGGGGGGGTGCGAAAGCCTCCGGCTCCTTGGGCCCGTTTATTCCCCCCCGAGTACAGTAATCCCCAGGCCCGGGGGGGAGGGGTCAGGGCGTGGGGATCGGACTCGGCTGTGCGTGTGGCTACGTCGCAAGTGGTTTCTACTGTCCTGTAGGAACCTCATGGACGTGCCTCAGTTTCCCTGGTCACTGCACCAATAGGGAGGTGGGGATGTGAAGGTGGGTGTGATGGCCTCCCCCACGCACACACCAGCCGAGGCCCTTGGGAAGCTGAGGCGGGCGGGGGGTGGGGAGGATCAGGTGACATCTTTGGCCAGAAAACTGGACAGGGCCAAAGGCGGGGCTGTCTGTGGAGCTGGGGCGGGCTTCGGGGTGTGAGAGAGAGTCTGGCGGGCTTGAGGGCAGGGCCCGGGCTTGGGGGGCAGGGAGGGGGGCAGGGGCCTGGGAGCCAAGAGCTCCCCTGTGCCCCCTGCCGGCTGGGAGCCCCTTGGCTGGGGGGGGGCGGGGGGAGGCCCGGGCAGAGTCCAGGCACAAACCCCGGGCCAAGGACAGCCCAGGTCCGGGGAGCTCGGCTTCTCGCCCCCCGTCAGAGGCTGCCAGGTGGCCCCGAGCTAACGGTGCTGCCAGCGCGGCGCCAGGCGTGGGAAGAGGCGCGGCCGCCGGGCGGATCGCAGGGCGCTGGCTGGCGCGTCACACCCAGCAGCTCAGCTGTGATGCAACTTGGAGCAATAAAAAGCCTTTGCTAACACCGGGCCCGGCTGCCCCGGATTTCCCAAGGATGCTGCTTTGAACCCGGCGCTGCTTCCTGCTGGGAAGTGCTGGGAGGGTGGGGCTGAGCGCTCCGGGGTGAGGCGGGTTCAGGGCCGTTGCCGCCGTTGGCGCTGGGGGTAACAGGCAGGGGGGCAGCGACGGCGCCTAACGCCAGCAACACGCCGGCGCCGGGAGGGGAGGGGGTGAAGGCAGGAGCGGGGGGGCCAGGCCCCCCAGGTTTGCAACCAGCTTCCCGGCACCCGGGGTCGGCCCCGCTGGACACCTGCCCACCCTGGCCCTGCAGGCTCCTCTGCCACCCGACCGGCAGCGAGGGGCCAGAGCCGCCAGCTGATCCGGACCCAACGGACTGGGCGTCATTGCCACGAACGGCCTCTGGCCAGTCCCTCCAGGAGAGCTGCCACCCGTCAGAGGAGGGGGTCCCGTGGCAGCGCAGGGGACTGGGGGCCAGGACTCCGGGGTCTGCCCATGGCTCTGGGAGGAGAGTGGGGCCTAGCGGTTACAGCACAGCCAGGGTTTCCTCACCGAGCTCATTCGAACGCCTCCCCCGCACCGTGCCTTAGTTTCCCCTTCTGTAAAGGGGGTGGGGTGGGAACGAGCCTTCCTCTGCCAAGCGCTTTGAGCGCCACGGAGGGAACATGCTGGCGGCTCTCACCGCCTGCTGCCGGCTCAGGGCTGTGGATTGTCTGACGGCAGGTGCCCACCCGGGCCCAGCCCCGTGGGTCGGGGCAGCCCTTAAGGGTGGTCAATTCCCCCTGCGCAGGAGGGGCCCGCCAGGTCTGGGACTCACCCCCAAACTGACAGGCACTCGGTGACAGGGGTCTGCATCCAGGGCCGGCTCAGGGTTCTAACCACTGCACCTCCCTGCCCCCACGCCTGCTCCGGGCAGCATGACTGAAAGGAGGGTGGGGAGTGTGATAATGGGACCAAAGATGAGAGGTGCAAAGACCAGGTGGGGGGGGGGAGGCAGAGCGTGTGTGCATGTATGCGTGAATGCACATGTGCTTCTGTGCGTGTGTGTGCACACGAGTGTGCGCGCGCGTGCGAGGGACTCTGCTGCTCCCAGGGGAAAGGCTCTGGCCAGGGACTTGCCCCTTTGGGGATGGGACAGGGACCCCCCGAAAGCTGGGGAATGGCTCCCCTGAAGGCCCTGATAGGCCAGGCCGGGGGGGTCAGTTCCCATCAAAGCAAGGTGCGAGATGGAGTCGGGGACCGATCCTGGGCACCCCGCCAGCCAGGCGTGTGCAGCGTCCCCAGGGGGACCAGCGTCCGCGCTGCTGGGGCTTTGGCCTCCGCACCCAGCGATTCCCCCGCCCCGACAGTGTCTCCGGGCTAAAAAGCGGAAGCTAAAAATCTGAAGGCGGCTGAAGCCTCGGCAAGAGGATTTTCTGGTTTTCCAGGCTGTGAAAGCTGATAGGCCGTCATGTCCGAAATGTGCCACCCAGGAATGTGGGGCTGGAAGGGCTGGGCTGGGACCCTGTCACAGGTGCCCGACGGGCCCTGATCTCGGGGGGGCCTGGGGGCGCCTGACGGGCCCTGATCTCGGGGGGGTCCTGGCCCGATGGGCCCTGATCTCGGGGGGGTCTGGGGGCGCCCGACGGGCCCTGATCTCGGGGGGGTCTGGGGGCGCCTGACGGGCCCTGATCTCGGGGGGGTCTGGGGGCGCCCGACGGGCCCTGATCTCGGGGGGGTCTGGGGGCGCCTGACGGGCCCTGATCTCGGGGGGGTCCTGGCCCAATGGGCCCTGATCTCGGGGGGGCCTGGGGGCGCCTGACGGGCCCTGATCTCGGGGGGGTCCTGGCCCGATGGGCCCTGATCTCGGGGGGGTCTGGGGGCGCCCGACGGGCCCTGATCTCGGGGGGGTCTGGGGGCGCCTGACGGGCCCTGATCTCGGCTGTTGATACACAATAAAATCCCTTTTCAAAGTCCGGTTTGAAGCGGGCCGGGACCGGGAGCCCTTTGGAGGAGTCTGAAGCCGTCCAAGAAACAGCCCCGGTGAGATTCGAATGCAGCCCTGAGCGAGCCCAGCCGGCCCCTGCAGTTACCCTAAGCCCGCTGGGGAGTCCTGCCCGGGTCTCATCAGCCCCCGCACCCGCTCCCCGGGCTCTGCAAGACCCTCCTCTTCCCCCCCCCGCAACAAATCTGCCTCCGACCCCTCCCCGCATCACAACGGCAGATCAGGGCGACTCACCCCAGGCGGATTGGCCCCGGCTGGTTGGGCAGAGTCCCCTGCGTGGGCCTGACCCAGCCTGTGCTCGCGGGGGCAGCGTCAGCGCGGGAGGGACGGGGGCACCCACAGACCCCATCAGGGGGGCACAGACAGACCCCATCGGGGGGCACAGACAGACCCCAGCAGGGGCACCCACAGACCCATCGGGGGGGCACAGCCAGACCCCAGCGGGGGCACCCACAGACCCATCGGGGGGGCACAGCCAGACCCCAGCGGGGGCACCCACAGACCCATCGGGGGGGCACAGACAGACCCCAGCGGGGGCACCCACAGACCCATCGGGGGGGCACAGCCAGACCCCAGCGGGGGCACCCACAGACCCATCGGGGGGGCACAGCCAGACCCCAGCGGGGGCACCCACAGACCCATCGGGGGGGCACAGACAGACCCCAGCAGGGGCACCCACAGACCCATCGGGGGGGCACAGCCAGACCCCAGCAGGGGCACCCACAGACCCATCGGGGGGGCACAGCCAGACCCCAGCGGGGGCACCCACAGACCCATCGGGGGGCCGCGCTGCGCAGCGAGTCCCATTGGCTGCGATTTGACTTTCTTACCCCCACACCAGTGAGCGGGGCCTCGGCCTCCCTTCCCCAGCATCTCCATCTCCCGCTCACCTGTGACCAGCCGCCCGGCGCCTTCCCCTCCGGAGCCGAGTGCTGGGCGTGCGGGGAGCAGCTGCGCTGAGAGTCTGAGGAGTTTCCTGCTCACACCTTCAGCGCAAACTTCCTGCTCCCGTCACACACCCAGGTGTGGGGCAGGTGGAAGCAGAGGGGTGGCACCGCACCTGCCTCGGGCTCGGAGCCAGAGGGTGGGGGAGGGCCGCTCGTCCTCCTTGACGTCAAGGCCCTGCTGCCGCCTGGGCCCAGGTACCTGGATCGGGGACCTTCCTGGGGTGGGATTGGGCCATGTCTGTCCCAGGGACCCCCCCACCTGCTGGGGCCTGATCCTGCCCCTGGGCTCCACCAGCAGCCCTGTCTGCCCAGGCCCAAGCGGGCCCCAGGGTGAGGGGCTGCTCCCCCCTCGCCAGCAGGGAGGTGGACGCCAGCACAGGGCTCAGGGAACTGGGCGAGGGACTTCCCTGAAGATCTGCATTGGGCCTCCAGTGGAGGGCGGGGGGGGGGGAAGCTTCACCCCAGAGGCAGCTGCATTTCCTCCCTGGGTCAGCGGCCCCTTGGCTCCTTTCAGGCTGGGATCTAATGCCCCAAGCCCCTCGGCCCCCTCTGGAAACACGGCCAGAGCCCAGGCGTCCTGGATCCCACCTACCCCCCTGCTTTAACCACCAGGCACTGCTGCCTCCTCGTCCTTCCCCTCCCCCATTTCGATCCTTCTCTGCTTGCTGGGCTGCTCCAGCCAGGGAAGGTGAGGTGCGGAGGGTGACTCCTAGGGCAAGACCCCCCATGCCCGACACAGAGGGGTAGCCGGCCCCACGCAGCCTGGAGGGAATTTGGGCCAGGCTTTGCACCCTGGGCTCTCAGCCAGTGCAGCCAAGGCGCCCAGGGAGCCAACCGCAGCCCAGCTCCCCCTCCATCCCCTGGGCAGGGCAGGCAGGTAACAGCCCCAGAGCAACCTGCATAGGGATCACCCCCTCCAGGGCTGGGTACACTGGGAACCCCACCCCCAGCACCGTGATGCAGCCACCTCTGGGGCCGGGCGCGGGGGCTGGGTACACCGGGAACCCTCCACCAGCACCGTGATGCAGCCACCTCTGGGGCCAGTTACACCAGGAAACCCACTCCCCCCAGCACCACGATGCAGCCACCTCTGGGGCCGGGCGCGGGGGCTGGGTACACCGGGGTGCAGCCTCCTCTGCTGCGGGTGGGGCAGAGCTCTGTGCCTGTGAGCTGCAGCCAGGGGTGACATTTCTTACAGGTTCTGTTGTCACAACCCCCCCTTCCCGGGACTCAGGGCAGGTGCTCGGGCGGAGGGGGGGGGGTTGAGCTAGGCCAGCACCGATAACTGGGTGTTTGTGGAGGGCACTCAGGTCGGGGGGGGGGGAGGCTCAGGGTAGGGGGCTAGGTTGTGGGAGGGTGCAGGGTCAGGGCAGGGGAGAGGAGGGTTTGGAGTCTGGGGGGAGTCCAGGGCAGGGGTCTGGGGAGGGGGTGTTCTGGGCATAGAGCGGGGGAGGGGGCTCAGAGCAGGGGTCTGGGGAGGGGGTGTTTTGGGCCTGGGGCGGGGGAGGGGGCTCAGGGCAGGGGTCTGGGGAGGGGGTGTTCTGGGCATAGGGCGGGGGAGGGGGCTCAGGGCAGGGGTCTGGGGAGGGGGTGTTCTGGGCATGGGGCGGGGGCGGGGGCTCAGGGCAGGGGTCTGGGGAGGGGGTGTTCTGGGCATGGGGCGGGGGAGGGGGCTCAGGGCAGGGGTCTGGGTAGGGGGTGTTCTGGGCATAGGGCGGGGGAGGGGGCTCAGGGCAGGGGTCTAGGGAGGGGGTGTTCTGGGCCTGGGGCGGGGGAGGGGGCTCAGGGCAGGGGTCTGGGGAGGGGGTGTTCTGGGCATGGAGTGGGGGAGGGGGCTCAGGGCAGGGGTCTGGGGAGGGGGTGTTCTGGGCATGGGGTGGGGGAGGGGGCTCAGGGCTGGGGGTGCCACCACCGTGCTGCCCAAGCACTAGGTCCCCGACCCTGCACCCCCATCCGGCCAGTGGAGGGGAAGGTTTCTTGGGCCTCAGGGACGGGACCAGGCAGCCGTATTCCCGGGGGGGAGGGGGGGGCTCCCCCTCCCCTCCCCTCCCCTCCCCTCCCCTCCCCCTACCCCTACCAGCCGAAACTGACTCGCCCGCCTCCTCCCAGCCCCAGGTGCTGTGAGCTGGCCCCTGGGCTTCAGGAAGCGAGAGGCTGCAGGAGCCGCCCCAGTGAGCCACGTCCGCCCCCCCCCCCCTCTTGCAAATAGTGCTGCAGCACCTGGGGAAACTGAGGCACACCCCCACCCCGCGTCACTGCAGAGCCGCATGGGACGCTCGGATCCCACAGAGCCCCGCGGTGCCTGCGGCCCCCGAGGGAACACGCAGCCGGCCCCCCACGGCGCCCCACCCTGCGCGAGGGCCGAGCTGCCCAAGGCCCGGGGGGGGGCCAGACCCGCCCCCAGCCCGCCAGGCTCCTCCCGGGCGGCCGCAGCCAGAGCGGGAGCGGCCCCGGCGTGAACGAGCCCGGCTGAGCGGGGCCCTGGCCCGGGGGGCAGGGGCCGAACCCGGGGATCTGGCGCCGCTTGGCGTGAAGCCCGGAGCAGCCTCCTGCCGGCGGAGCGACCGGGGGGGAGGGACCCGGCGAGCCCCGGCCCTGACCCCCTCCTGCAGCCCAGCGCCCCCTGCGCCCCCCCAGTTCCCCGCAGCCCAGCGCCCCCTGCGCCCCCCCAGTTCCCTGCAGCCCAGCGCCCCCTGCGCCCCCCCGGTTCCCCGCAGCCCAGCACCCCCCCAGTTCCCCGCAGCCCAGCGCCCCCTGCGCCCCCCCAGTTCCCTGCAGCCCAGCGCCCCCTGCGCCCCCCCGGTTCCCCGCAGCCCAGCGCCCCCCCCGTTCCCGCAGCCCAGCGCCCACTAGATCAGTGGGCTCTTGCTCAGGAGTTGCCTCTCCTGGGTTCCAGCCATTCTTGCCCTGGGCTGGGGGAGGCTGAGTGGGGCCCCAGGTGCCAGGCGCCCCGGAAGGGCGGGCGCGGAGGCAGCTCCCCAGGCAGTGGCATAAAGAGGCGCTTGCCCAGACGAGGCCCCAGGGGTACCGGGAGGGGGGGGGTGTTACCAGGGCAGGGTCCAGCCTGTGACGTAGTGGGGGTCCCTGGCTGGTTTCTATGCTGCTGGCTCTGGGGTAACCCCACTGGCTGCCGTGGGTACCAGGACCCAGCACAACAGGATGAGTCACTATGCAAACCAGTGGCCAGACACCCCCATGGAGAGGGACAAAGGAAGGGGGATGCTGCCCTGGCTGGGGGGCAGGGCTGGAGGAGGGTGGGTTAGTTGCTGTCTGAGAGCATGGAGGAGAGCCTAGGGAAAGGGGCTGGAGTTTAGGGGCCCAGTCTCCCCCATCTCAAGGGGGCCTGAGGCATCCTAGCCCAGCTCTGTGACCAGATTCCATCTGTGCTGTGCTGTATCCTGGAGAGGCAATAAACTTCCTCTATTCCACCGGCTGGTGCAGTCTGTTTGTGCCATTTCGGGGTGCAGGAGAGGGGGGACCCCCAACGCGCCGTCACGCAGCCCTCCAGCTGCTGTGGGGGGAGGGGCCTGGCAGAGAACATGCCCCAGCCCCACTCACTCCAGAGCGGCGAAGGGGGGGCCCCTCTCGTCCTGGCCCTGCCCCCACCTGCCCCCTGGCCAGAGGCTGGAGCCTGCAGGCACAAGCCGGCCCGTGGGGAGACGCTTGGAGCTAGGCCCCCATGGTCAAGCAACACACGGCTTTACCGGCCCGGCTGTAACGTGGCCATCGCACCCCACCCTGGGGGCACTGCCCGAGAGCCGTGGCAGGTGCTTGGACGGAGGGGGGGGGGGATTGAGCTAGGCCTGCACCGGTAACTGGGTGTTTGTGGAGGGCACTCAGGTCGGGGGGGGGGAGGTTCAGGGCAGGAGGCTGGGTTGTGGGAGGGTGCAGGGTCAGGGCAGAGGAGAGGGGGGTTTGGGGTAGGGGTCTGGGGGGAGTCCAGGGCAGGGGTCTGGGGAGGGGGTGTTCTGGGCATAGGGCGGGGGAGGGGGCTCAGGGCAGGAGTCTGGGGAGGGGGTGTTCTGGGCATGGGGCGGGGGAGGGGGCTCAGGGCAGGAGTCTGGGGAGGGGGTGTTCTGGGCATGGGGCGGGGGCTCAGGGCAGGGGTCTGGGGAGGGGGTGTTCTGGGCCTGGGGCGGGGGAGGGGGCTCAGGGCAGGGGTCTGGGTAGGGGGTGTTCTGGGCATGGGGCGGGGGCTCAGGGCAGGGGTCTGGGGAGGGGGTGTTCTGGGCATAGGGCGGGGGAGGGGGCTCAGGGCAGGGGTCTGGGTAGGGGGTGTTCTGGGCATGGGGCGGGGGCTCAGGGCAGGGGTCTGGGGAGGGGGTGTTCTGGGCCTGGGGCGGGGGAGGGGGCTCAGGGCAGGGGTCTGGGGAGGGGGTGTTCTGGGCATGGGGTGGGGGAGGGGGCTCAGGGCAGGGGTCTGGGGAGGGGGTGTTCTGGGCATGGGGTGGGGGAGGGGGCTCAGGGCTGGGGGTGCCACCACCGTGCTGCCCAAGCACTAGGTCCCCGACCCTGCACCCCCATCCGGCCAGTGGAGGGGAAGGTTTCTTGGGCCTCAGGGACGGGACCAGGCAGCCGTATTCCCGGGGGGGGGGGCTCCCACTCCCCTCCCCTCCCCCTACCAGCCGAAACTGACTCGCCCGCCTCCTCCCAGCCCCAGGTGCTGTGAGCTGGCCCCTGGGCTTCAGGAAGCGAGAGGCTGCAGGAGCCGCCCCAGTGAGCCACGTCCGCCCCCCCCCTTGCAAATAGTGCTGCAGCACCTGGGGAAACTGAGGCACACCCCCACCCCGCGTCACTGCAGAGCCGCATGGGACGCTCGGATCCCACAGAGCCCCGCGGTGCCTGCGGCCCCCGAGCGAACACGCAGCCGGCCCCCCACGGCGCCCCACCCTGCGCGAGGGCCGAGCTGCCCAAGGCCCGGGGGGGGGCCAGACCCGCCCCCAGCCCGCCAGGCTCCTCCCGGGCGGCCGCAGCCAGAGCGGGAGCGGCCCCGGCGTGAACGAGCCCGGCTGAGCGGGGCCCTGGCCCGGGGGGCAGGGGCCGAACCCGGGGACCTGGCGCCGCTTGGCGTGAAGCCCGGAGCAGCCTCCTGCCGGCGGAGCGACCGGGGGGGAGGGACCCGGCGAGCCCCGGCCCTGACCCCCTCCTGCAGCCCAGCGCCCCCTGCGCCCCCCCAGTTCCCTGCAGCCCAGCGCCCCCTGCGCCCCCCCAGTTCCCCGCAGCCCAGCGCCCCCTGCGCCCCCCCAGTTCCCCACAGCCCAGCGCCCCCTGCGCTCCCCCAGTTCCCCGCAGCCCAGCGCCCCCTGCTGCCCCCCCGTTCCCGCAGTCCAGCGCCCCCTGCTGCCCCCCCGTTCCCGCAGCCCAGCGCCCCCTGCTGCCCCCCCGTTCCCGCAGCCCAGCGCCCCCTGCTGCCCCCCCAGTTCCCCGCAGCCCAGCACCCACTAGATCAGTGGGCTCTTGCTCAGGAGTTGCCTCTCCTGGGTTCCAGCCATTCTTGCCCTGGGCTGGGGGAGGCTGAGTGGGGCCCCAGGTGCCAGGCGCCCCGGAAGGGCGGGCGCGGAGGCAGCTCCCCAGGCAGTGGCATAAAGAGGCGCTTGCCCAGACGAGGCCCCAGGGGTACCGGGAGGGGGGTGTTACCAGGGGCAGGGTCCAGCCCTCCAGCTGCTGTGGGGGGAGGGGCCTGGCAGAGAACATGCCCCAGCCCCACTCACTCCAGAGCGGCAAAGGGGGGGCCCCTCTCGTCCTGGCCCTGCCCCCAACTGCCCCCTGGCCAGAGGCTGGAGCCTGCAGGCACAAGCCGGCCCGTGGGGAGACGCTTGGAGCTAGGCCCCCATGGTCAAGCAACACACGGCTTTACCGGCCCGGCTGTAACGTGGGTATCGCACCCCCACCCTGGGGGCACTGCCCGAGTGCCGTGGCTCCCGGGGGTGGCGTGGCCCGGCTGTAACGTGGCCATCGCACCCCCACCCTGGGGGCACTGCCCAAGCGCCGTGGCTCCCGGGGGTGGCGTGGCCCGGCTGTAACGTGGCCATTGCACCCCCACCCTGGGGGCACTGCCCAAGCGCCGTGGCTCCCGGGGGTGGCGTGGCCCGGCTGTAACGTGGGCATCGCACCCCCACCCTGGGGGCACTGCCCGAGTGCCGTGGCTCCCGGGGGTGGCGTGGCCCGGCTGTAACGTGGGCATCGCACCCCCACCCTGGGGGCACTGCCCGAGCGCTGTGGCTCCTGGGGGTGGCGTGGCCTGGCCTGGCTGTAACGTTGGCATTGCACCCCTACCCTGGCGGGCACTGCCCGAGCGCCGTGGCTCCCGGGGTGGCGTGGCCCGGCTGTGTGGTCGCCGGGGTGGCTGCGGAGGTCACTGCCAAATGTCTCTTGTGATCATGGTGATTTGGGGGGCCCGGGAAATATGGCGAGACGCGTGAACAAGGGGAGGGCTGCTGCCCCACACTAAGGGCGTGTAGGGTAAACTGAGGCAGCCCTAAATGCGCTAGTAGGCCTCTGAACAGCATGACTCCATTCTAGGATTAAGGCCTGGGAACACTACAGTCAGGATAAGAAGAGCAGGCAGTGAAACAACCCTGGGCACCATAGCAACCACATTGTAGGACACTCGGCCAGGACTCCAGTTGGTAACATTCCTCAATTTGCTTCACTGTCTTGCTTCACTCCTAGATAATGAGCCTGAGGACCAAGCGCGGCACCAACTCAAGGCCAGACCCGCCTGCTGTGGAAACATCATCCCCTCTGCAGACTAAGATGTTATTACTGTTGTGCTGACATGTTTTGGCATTTGAACAGGAGGCACCTGGATATTATGGCTGAGCTGTTCCATGCGATGGGCGGAGATACCATGTAGCCTTTAGTAGTTCTATTGGCTTCTGTGCTCATTGCGTCTTGCTGCTCCACCTAGCAACTCAGTTTTCCTCCGTCCACCTGCTGACTATAACCTACCGTGTCGTTAATTACCCAGCGTTCCCCAGGGTAACCCCCGCGTGTCACTCCTCAGCTGGTGTATAATAAATCCTCCGCTTGTTTCCCTGCATCCAACCGAGCGCGTGGCCAGGGAGCCTCTGGAGTTTTATTGTATCTGTACATCTAGGAGCCCGTGTTCACAGTGAGACCAGAGCCGGCCACAGCTCCGCTTTGAAGAAGGCCCGTGGCCCGAGTCGGCTGGGCGGGGCGCAGGGGGGAGCTCTACATTCCACCAGTAGCTGGGGGGGGGCTCCCCAGTGCATCTCCCCACATGCCCAGCCTGGATCCTGGCAGGGGAGGGATGCCTGTGCAGCCCCCTCCAGCCCGTTCCCACCCACACCCAGCGTGGGGAGACGCAGACAGCCACGCCCAGCTGGGCGAGAAATGCCCCAGCCAGCCCCAGTGCCAGGAAGCTTTGGGCAGCGGGCACAGGCCAGTCCGGCTCTCCTGGGGGGGCTCTAGCTGCGGGGGGGGGGAGCAGGGGCACTGCACACCGGCCAATCAGGCGGCAGTGATTGGCTGGAGACACAGGAATGCACCGGCCCCACAGAGGCCCCGGTGCCAGTCCAGGAGGGGGCAGGGTGGTGCCCGCGGGTGCCCAGGCCGCGGGGCTGGCAGTGCGTTGCGGAGCGGGGGTGCAGGGGTCACAGTGCTGGCTCGGCTCCCGCGCGGGGTCACAGGCGGGTGCTGTCCTTCGGGTCCTCGGCGCGGCTCACGCTGGCCTTGCGGCCGGGGCTGCCGGGGGAGACCAGGGTGAGGGGGTCAGGCCGGATGAGATACCTGGGGGAGAGGAGGCAGCTGTTGCGGGGCCCAGAGGCAGGCAGCCCCCCAAAGGGGAGGGGGCAGAGGGTGGGGGGTGGGGTCCCCCCCGGGCGCCGGGCTCTACTCACACCACGTCGTTGAGCTCCAGCCGTGTGGCGGGCGAGGGGTTCAGCAGGATGTAGGACAGCGTGTTGTCGTGATCCATCACCTCCACTGTAACGGGGGAGGGGCGTGAGACACCCGCCTCCCCCCGAACCGCCCCACCCCCACTCGGACCCGGGACCCAGCTAGTCCGAGACACCTGCCCCCCAAGTGCAGGCCCTCAGCCCAGCCTGGCTGCCCCCCCCCGCACAGCCCCCCGGCCCAGCCTGCTCTGGACCCTCCCCCTAGTTCAACCCCTGGGCCCAGTCCACCTGTCCCCCCCCAGCTCAGCCCCCCGGCCCAGCCTGCTCCGGACCCTCCCCCTAGTTCAACCCCTGGACCCAGTCCACCTGTCCCCCCCAGCTCAGCCCCCCGGCCCAGCCTGCTCTGGACCCTCCCCCTAGTTCAACCCCTGGGCCCAGTCCACCTGTCCCCCCCCAGCTCAGCCCCCCGGCCCAGCCTGCTCCGGACCCTCCCCCTAGTTCAACCCCTGGGCCCAGTCCACCTGTCCCCCCCAGCTCAGCCCCCTGGCCCAGCCTGCTCCGGACCCTCCCCCAGTTCAACCCCTGGGCCCAGTCCACCTGTCCCCCCCAGCTCAGCCCCCCGGCCCAGCCTGCTCCGGACCCTCCCCCAGTTCAACCCCTGGGCCCAGTCCACCCGTCCCCCCCCAGCTCAGCCCCCCCGGCCTCTTGCCCACCGTCCCCCCCCGCGCACCCAAAGCCCCCCCCGGCCCGGCTGCCCCCCCGTACTGTATCCGGCGGCGGAGAGGCCCAGGTGCTTCATGCGGGTTTTGACCAGGGCGCTGAGCTCCTGGTGCTCCGAGCGCCGGGACAGCGTCAGGCGCTGCTGGCTGATGCGCTCGGCCGCCGTCTTGCTGGGCAGGCGCCCGCCCTTGCGGCTCAGCCGCCGCGCCCACTGCATGCTCTTGCGGCGCAGCAGCGGGTGCTCGGCCTGGTCGCCGGGCACGGAGTCGCGGTGCCCGAGATGGCAGGCGAGGGTGTCGTGTGGCTCCAGCGGGTCCTCGCAGTCCTCCCCGCTGGCGGAGACCTGCCGCTGGGGCGGCCCAGGCAGACTTAGTACGGGGGGGCCCTGCGGTGCTGGGGATAGGGGCAGGGGAGCCCCCACACCCGCCCCTGCCCCCACCCATCCCCCACACCTGTCCTGGGGATAACCGTAGACTGGAGGGGCCCTGCCCCTGAGGTGGGGGGGCAGGATGGATCGGGACCAATTCTGGTCCCTCCAGGTAGAAGGCTCCAGCAGATGGGGGGCCCTGCTCCCTGGGGGTGGGGGGTGAACTTGCTCCCGGGTGGGCCGCTCCTTGGGGGTGGGGGATGAACAAGCTCCTTGGGGGGGGCTGTTCTCAGGGGGGCTTAACATGCTCCTGGGGGGGTGGCTCTCTGGGGGTGGGGGTGAACATGCTCTCGGGGGGGGCTACTCCCTGGGGGGGGATGAACATGCTCTCTTGGGAGGGGCCACTCCCTGGGGGGGATGAACATGCTCTCTTGGGAGGGGCCGCTCCCTGGGGGGGATGAACATGCTCTCTTGGGAGGGGCCGTTCCCTGGGGGGGGGATGAACATGCTCTCTTGGGAGGGGCTGCTCCCTGGGGGTGGGGGGGCGAACACGTTCCCTGGGGGGGCCGCTCCCCGGGGGGCACCTCAGCGGAGGGGGCGGGCTGGCTCTCGGTGCGGTAGATGCCGATGGGGATGTCGCCCGTGCTGGAACAGAGTTTCTGGTAGAGGCGCCCGTAGGAACGGATCCACAGGTCGTCCTCCGTCACCTTGAGCTGCGCGGGAGACAGATGGGGTCACCCTGTGGGGGAGGGGCACCCCAACCCCTCGAGCTCCTGTCCCCTCCCCCAGAGCAGCACCAGCACCCCCCAGGCACCTGCAGGGGGATGAGGAGCAAGAGACCCACACAGAAGATTGGGGGGAGGCAGTGGCCTGTGCGTGGGGACAGACAGAGGGCTGTGTGCGGACGGACGGAAAGAGGGACAAAGAGAGGGCTGTGTGTGGGGATGGACAGACAGACGGACAAAGAGAGGGCTGTGTGTGGGGACGGACGGACAGACGGACAGAGGGAGGGCTGTGTGCGGACGGACGGAAAGAGGGACAAAGAGAGGGCTGTGTGTGGGGACGGGCAGAGGGAGGGCTGTGTGCGGACGGACGGACAGAGGGAGGGTGGTCTGAGGGGACCGTCATACCAAGGGTGTTTGTGGGGATGAATTGGGGGCATTTCAGATGGAGGAGGGGCTTTTCCCATGACAGCAGCTACTGAGGCACTTGAAAACCCTCGTTTCTGGCCGACGGCAGCACTGAGCCGAGAGGAACCCTCGCGCCCACCTTATTGTACGAGGAATAAGTTATCTGGAGAGACGGGTTTTCTCTCGAAATCACCGCTCGTAACGGCGCCTGCTATTTCGAAGTAGCGCCATAACGCAGATATGCAAATGAGGCGCGGGATATTTAACTCCCGGCTTCGTTTGCAATTTCGAATGTCTTCATTTGCTTCGACATCACCCTGCCTGAGAGAAGCATCACTATGTTCAAAAGATCCCATCCATATTGAGCCCCGTGTAAACCCAAACTGCACCGCGAGCCACAAGCAAATAGGCTGCGGGCCACATGTTGAGTAGCCCTGGTTTAGAGACTGGAGAGGAGTAGTAGAGATTTTGCCCACCTTAATGATTTCCCATGATCTTGTCATCTTTTGTTAGTACTAACCATTTTGTTTTTATTAGGAATTATTGCAGTAGTAGTCACATTTTAAAATAATATTTGTGTTCACCTATTCGAATTTGGAGGTTCCACCGAGATTCCTAACGCGCCACTTGCCCGTATGGACGGACCGGCACTCCACTTCCAAACCTCTCAGAGCGCTCAATAGAAGGTAAGGGGATACCTGTTACGAAATCTCCTGGTTGAGGGCTTGGGATTTGGAGCGACGGCCGGCATTGGGGTAAGGGGAGCTACGGAATTCAATTTTGTGGAGCGGCTAACATTTTTGTCTGTCTGTGTCTGTCTTTGTCTATTAGGCCTGTCTTATGTGTCACAGTTCCAAAAGGGCACACCGGTGTCTCTAGTGAGGCAGCCATGCGCTGGACCCTCTGTGTTCAGACGCTAAAAGCTGGTGTGGTGCCATTACTCTCTCTCGGCACACGGAACTGTGGGGAAGCTTTGCTGTCTCTCTCTGTTATTTGTGGGCGTAGTACTGACCTCTGAGGCTAACCCCAGGCCATAGTACCCCATTCCGCCAGGCTGTCTCCAGGCGCCAGGACGTGGTGTTCTGCCGGGCCGGGCGCCGGAAACCCCTGCGAGCCAGGTGGACCTTGAGTCCAGTGCCTCGCAACCAAAATGGGGGGACCAGTGCGAGCAGGTAAATTCTTGATTCGGTAACTCGCAGAGCGAGCAGGCGGATTCTGATTCGGTGACTCGCAGAGCGAGCAGGCGGATTCTGATTCGGTGACTCGCAGAGCGAGCAGGCGGATTCTGATTCGGTGACTCGCAGAGCAAGCAGGCGGATTCTGATTCGGTGACTCGCAGAGCAAGCAGGCGGATTCTGATTCGGTGACTTGCAGAAGGTGTAAGCAGGCGGACTTTTAGTTCGGTGCCTTACAGAATTAAGCGCGCGCAGAAAATGGGGGTAGGTCAGTCTACAGGAATTCCAGTGCCTTTATGATAAGAGCCTTCTGATATAGGATCCTAATGAAGTCTGATATTAAGTGCCGGGTGTCTTAGGGCAGCGCCACTTAATAGAAACACCCATGGGAACTGGACAATAAATAAAGATGCATCTAAATGTGGAAACTGTAGGAAAAATGTGAAAAAGGAGAAAAAAAATTGTGTGTGGAAAATGAGTATGAATGTAATGAGTGAAGAATGAATGCCGCTGCATAGGTCTGAGACTTGAGTTGATCCCAGCTGCACCAGGGCTCTCCCATGAGGGAGCTCTGAACGCAAGGAGGGGGGGGGGTCAGCTGAACCTCGAGACTCAGCGGATATGTGAGGGAGTGACGACTCCCCTTATTTCATGAGCTGCTAAGGTCTGACACTCTAGACCCGGCAGACCCTTTCTTTGGAGTGTGTAAAGTTAGTTTAGGTGGGGGTTAGTCTAAACATCCCCCCCACACTGCCAAAAGGCACCCCTGTATACTGCTTGTACATGCATAATAGTCCAAGGACCTGTAAGCATTTAACAAATTTGAAAAGAAGAAAAATTAAAGCCCTGAGGGATAAAAGTGAAGCTCAGAAAAGCAAAAATCCTCCCTGCAGTAAGACAGGTAACTTAAAAGTTGCTGCAGCACCTCTGTGCAAAAATAATGCATAAGAAGTGGAAAAAAAAAAGAAAAGAAAATTCTCAGTTGGCACACCCATATCAACCAAGCTTGGGGGGAAAAACTGGCACAACATCACCCCTCTATCCCTCTTTATAACGCATACACAGATAGAGAGGAAACATGAAAAATAACTGAAAGGAATTAGCTCTTCCCTTTGGAAACACGGCTCCTGTAACAAACTTGCCTGATCCAAAGCAAAACACAAAGTTTAAAATAAGTTTAACAGTTTAAGGAAAGTGTTCCTCCAAATCCTAAGAGGGAGGGGAAAAAAACCCCCTGCTTTAAGAAATGACTCCTGGTTTCTTGCAGCCTCTTTTAATCATCTTAGCAATGAAACAGTCAAGTTAAACATTTGGCTACAGACACTTTGTTAAATCTATTAAAGAGAAAATAAGGAATTCTACTGAAACTTAATTGGTTAACCGCATAAAAGAATAGAATCTATACATTGTAAATTTGTAAAACCTGCACCCTAAGGGTTAAATGTGTCTTCCAAGGAACCTAATTATTGTTTAAAAAAATCCAAGCCCAGAAACTTCCCAGTGTTTCTGTTCAAGGCTGAGCTGATAGCACTTTTGGCTTGCTTTCAGATCCAAGGTTGTGTGTGTCTGGAAACTGCCTGTCTGTTCTGGAAGGGGGGGAGCACTGTCCCCCATAAGTAAGTCTGTAACATTGCATGTGATTCTTTTCAGGAAAGGAAAACCTTTTTGCTTGCTGGAATAGTAACTAGCAAGCACCTTGTTCTAAGAGTTTCTGTGGCAGTAAAAAAAAGCCTGGTCTGCAGTACAAGAGGGAAACTGAAGCATGCCACTGATAAGGAAGGCTAGCAACTCAGAGGTAATTCAAGAGAGTGGAAGGTCACGAGTACCGATGAAGCTCTCTTGTTCTCAGAAAGTTACAGCTCACTCGCCCATGGAGTTCCCCTAGCAGATCTTAGGCAGTATTTTAAGTTATAATGGGCCACCCCGACGGGGGTAGAAATGTTTTCTTTGTCTTCTAGATCATCAAGAAGTGCTAATATCAGCTGAAAATTAACTGAAGAAAAAAAAACCCCCATGGTTCTGTGTCATGACATAATAAGTTTGTGTTCTGTGTTCTGTCCAGATTTGTCTTGTGTGTGTCTTGATTGTGATATATGTATTTCTAACATGGTTGTGTGTACAATATTGTTGTTTTAATGAAAGAATAATTTAAGTCCCTTGAATAATCTTAACATTGTGCTTTATATAAATGGTTCTTGCCTTTATAATTCTAGTAGAGTTTTAGCAGCAGGCTATGCAGTTTGGACTGTCTGGAATGTAGTGAAATCTGCTCCTCTACCTGCTGTTTTTCCCTTCTCTCCTACCATCGCCAGCTCCTACGCCGTCTCTTTCAGAACTGGCCCTCCTGCGAGACCAAGCCCCAGAATCGGAAAAGCAGGAGTGGAGACTGGCAGGGTGCACCTTGCACCCAGACCACTTGTGGTGCAGCTCTGATGGCCACATTGTTGCCCCAGTGGTCTTGCTACCTCACCTTGCCTCCGTGCTCCCTGGATTGTCGCACATTGGCAAAGGGGGGATGGTAGCAACCTTAAAACAAAATTGGTTTGCTCCCAAATTCTCCCAAGCAGCCAAAGATTACTGTCTGGCTTGCCCTGTCTGCCAAGCCCACAACGTGGGTAAACCTGTAAAGACAGTTCTGGCAACCAGACCTCCGCCTTTGGGACCATTTCTGAATTTACAAATGGACTTTATTCAATTGCTTAAATGTCAATCTTTTGAATAATGTGCTGGTTAACGTTTGCTTGTTTTTGAGATGAGTAGAAGCTTATCCCTGCAGGAAAGCTGATGCCATCACAGTGGCAAAGAAACTTCTAAATCATTACATCCCATCATGGGAAATACACCTTGTGATCTCCAGTGATAAAGGTACCCACTTTACTGGGCAAATTGTTCAAAAAAACCTGGAAAAGTACTACTCTCCCAGACAAGCACTGCACTGTGCACGACACCTGGAGAGCGCAGAAGCAGTTGAAAGATGAAACAGGATTTTAAAGAACAAACTTGCTAAAATATGTGAGAACTCTGGCTTAACATAGATAGTAGCACTCCCGATTGCCCTAATGAGCATGAGAGCCACTCCTAATCAGAAAACTGGACTCAGGCCACATGAAATTGCATGTGGCCAACCTATGAGACTGTAAAGCAGCCCAGACATTGACCTGGCTGATGCCACACTTGTTAAAGGAAGCATAGTCAAGTATTGTCAAGAACTTATGAGGTGTGTACAGTCTTATCATTCACAGGTTAAAGACGCCTTCCAAGAGGCCCCGACTGAGCCGTGCCATAAACTACAACCAGGAGACTGGGTTTGCGTGAAAGTTCACCAGCGGAAGACTGCCCTGGAACCCAGGTGAAAGGGTCCCTACCAAGTCCTTCTGACCACCCGTACTGCTGTAAAGTGCAAGTGATTGCCCACCTGGATCCACGCATCCCACTGCAAACCCGTTCCAGCCCCTACAGAGCTTGGCCCCAACAAGGAGCACCGCAGACCTGGTACCAGAGACCCAGGTCCAGAAGTAGATGAGGATCAGCGCAGGCTTGGTACCGGCAATCCAGGCCCAGAAGCAGATGATCCTAAGAGACCGAGGCCAAGGTACCAGCCGCGGCCCAGAAGAACCTGCCAGCGATAGGTGAAGCAAACTACGAAGTCCTGAAGAACAGCCAGCATGAGGCTGGACAAACAATTCGTGTTGAGCTTATGCTTAATCTTGTTTTTAAAACTAGCAGTTATAACCTATATGGTTCAAATGTGTTTATGCTTTTAATGAACCAAGTTTCCCAAGAATTTAACTCCACAGGTTGCTGGATATGTGCTCACAGTCCTGTACATTCAGAAGGAGGTATCCCAATGATTCCAGTCCCACTAAACAACACTCAAATGAATGGCACACTGTTTAGTGAACTAAGCCAAATGATACTTGGCAGGATAAAGGGTTCACTAACCCAGGGTATATCCGCCTAGCCCTGACCCCAATTGGAAAGTACTGCTAGACATGTAATGGTTCAGGAGCCAGGGTGAGAAAAAGCCAAAACCGAATGGCCCTAGATTATGTCCTAGCTAGTAAGGGCGGGGTTTGTACCTTAGTAAGAAGAGAATGCTGTGGGTATATTTCTGACACCAGCAAAGAAGTAGAGGAAGATGCCTCAGAGATTGAAAATAACTGTGGAACGCCTAAGGCAGGGGGAAGACTGGACCCTCTGGGATTGGTTGGGAGGCTGGTTTGGACATGTGGGAACTTGGATTTTGCAAGGTATAGTTTTAGTATTGGCTATATTCTTTTGTGCCTATTTTTGTTTCTTGCTAATCAATTGCTTTATTTCTTGTATTCTGGAAAACACAAGACAGACCCTTACCAAAGGGAATGTGGAACTTGTGATGTTAAAATAGGATGAGCAGAGAAAGGAACAAGAAATGTACATAAATACTTAATGGAAAATAGAGGTATAAAATGGTTTCAAGGTTAGCCTTTAAAAGGCTAAAAGGGGGGAGTTGTAGAAGCTATTTTATGTTTAGCTAGAAGCCATCTTGTATATCAAAAACCATTTCAGCTTTTCTCTCAAGCACGTAGACCAGAGTGAACTTTCTGTCACCCCGTGAGAAGAGGCCTACAGGATGGGCTATTGGTATGTGTTAATTGGGCTGGTTGGGACAGGAGATGTACTCCCTCGTACCTGTCCGCCATCTTGTTGATAAGGCTTTGTTTTTCCAAATTTAATTGAGGATTTCTGTAATTGGATGCCCTGACGTCAGACTGTTTGGCTAAGGGTATAAAGATACTAGGATTGATTGTATTAGCAGCCTTACTGGGCCCGGCTCTGCTGTGACCACGTTTGGCTCATGCTGTGCTTTATTAATTAATAAAGCTGTTTGTTAGCTGCCTAAACACAGAGGAGCGTGTTTTTGCTTCGACAACGCAGATATGCAAATGAGGCGCGGGATATTTAACTCCCGGCTTCGTTTGCAATTTCGAATGTCTTCATTTGCATCTCGAGAGAGGGTGCAAGTGCAGCCATACCCAGAGTGTTTTACATCAAACGGAAAGGGAGGGGAGTGAGAGCCGGGACCGTAATGCCCATGAACGACCACAAGGGGGCGGCAAGTGCCACAACCCCAGGCACCACAGCCCCTGCCACCCCGGGCTGCCCCCTGAAGCAACCTCCCACCGTGCTGTGTGGCCCCTGCTGCGCAGAGCCAGCCCTGGCTGGCCCCAGACCCGGGCAATGCCAGCTAAGTCTTCTAGTTCTTACCTAAACAGAAAGGAAAGTATCAACCCTTGGATGGAGAGAAGGACGGCTGTGTGCAGGGACAGACAGACAGACAGCGAGCTGTGTGCAGGGACAGACAGACAGACAGCGAGCTGTGTGCGGGGATGGACAGACGGACAGCGAGCTGTGTGCGGGGATGGACAGACGGACAGCGAGCTGTGTGCGGGGATGGACAGACAGACAGCAAGCTGTGTGCGGGGATGGACAGACGGACAGCGAGCTGTGTGCGGGGATGGACAGACGGACAGCGAGCTGTGTGCGGGGATGGACAGACAGACAGCGAGCTGTGTGCGGGGATGCCCAGCCAGCTGTGTAGAGCAGGGGGGCACAGGAGGAGTGAGGAGAGGCAGGCAGAGGGAGGCAGTCACACCTGCCCAGATGCCGGGATGAGGGGCAGGTGCCCGGTCAGGTACTCACCACACACAGGAAGCCGGAGCCTGGCGTGGAGTCGAGCCCCAGGAGCAGGCGGGTGATGGAGATCATATAGCCCTTCACGAAGGACTGCAAGGCAGGGGGAGGGTCAACGAGGGCTGTCCCAGCTCCCCCCATTCCCCAGGGAAAGGAGGGGGCGGATTTCCAAGGGCAGCTCCGGGTGGCCAGCCTGGCCCCTAACCCACTTCACGGCCTCTGGGCTGCCCCTGCCAGGGCTGCAGGCTGGCGCGTCCCAGTGGGCATGGGGACAGACCAGCAAATCCCAGGTCTGGGGGGGCCAGGAGCGGGGGTACGTGGGACGGCCGGCTGTCCGGAAGAAGGTTTTTTCTGGAGTGGGGGGCTGCCAGGAGGAGCAGGCAGCTGGGGTGGGGGTTTTGGGCACAGGCCATAGGGTATCCCCAGGGCAGCTGCCCGGCAGGGAGGGAAGGACCCTGGGGGCGGGTGGGTCCCTGGTACCTGGTAGAGCAGCGTGTCCAGCATGCTGACGCTGAACACCTTCCCTGCGGCGAAGGGCAGGCGGAACATGAACACCAGGTTGGAGCCCTTCTCCCGCTCCTTCTGCAGGGACAGAGCGTGTCAGCGGGGGGCAGACGGGGCGGGGCAGGGTGGGGGCAAGGCACAGCAGAGTGGGGCGGGGGTGGGGTGCAGCGGGGGAGAGCAGAATACAGGCAGGGTGCAATGGGGGTGGGGTGCAGAGGGGCACAGTGGGGTGGGGCGGGATGTGGGTAGGGCACAGTGGGGGCAGGGCGTAGTGGGGGCGGGGCACAGTGGGGGCGGGGCACAGCAGGATGTGGGCAGGGTGCAATGGGGGCAGAGGGCAGTGGGGGCGGGGCACAGCGGGATGCGGTCAGGCACAGTGGGGGCAGGGCACAGTGGGGGTGGGGCGCAGCAGGGGGCAGCAGGGGCGGGGCGCAGCGGGGGGCAGTGGGCAGGGCGCAGCGGGGGAGGGGTGCAGTGGGGGCAGGGCGCAGCGGGGGGCAGCGGGGGCGGGGGGCAGGGCGCAGCGGGGGTGTGGGGCAGGGCGCAGCGGGGGAGGGGTGAAGTGGGGGGCAGGGCGCAGCAGGGGAGGGGCGCAGTGGGGGGCAGTGGGGGTAGGGGGCAGGGCGCAGCAGGGAACAGTGGGGGCGGGGGGCAGGGCACAGCGGGGGAGGGGCGCAGCGGGGGGCAGTGGGCAGGGCGCAGCGGGGGAGGGGTGCAGCGGGGGCAGGGGGCAGCGGGGGGCAGTGGGGGCGGGGGGCAGGGCGCAGCGGGGGTGGGGGGCAGGGCGCAGTGGGGGAGGGGTGAAGTGGGGGGCAGGGCGCAGCGGGGGAGGGGCGCAGTGGGGGGCAGTGGGGGTAGGGGGCAGGGCGCAGCAGGGAACAGTGGGGGCGGGGGGCAGGGCACAGCGGGGGAGGGGCGCAGCGGGGGGCAGTAGGGGCGGGGGCAGGGCGCAGCGGGGGAGGGGCGCAGCGGGGGCGGGGGCAGGGCGCAGCGGGGGCGGGGGGCAGCGGGGGCGGGGGGCAGGGCAGGGCGCAGCGGGGGAGGGGCGCAGTGGGGGCGGGGGCAGGGCACAGCGGGGGAGGGGCACAGCGGGGGGCAGGGGGCAGGGAGCAGCGGGGGTGGGGCGCAGCGGGGGAGGGGTGCAGCGGGGGCGGGGGGCAGGGCACAGCCAGCCCGGCTCTTACCTTCTCCAGCTTGGACAGCGCCAGGGCGCCGCGATCCTTGGCCTTGAAGCGCATGAAGCGCATGTTGGCCGGGTGCGTCAGCTCCGTGATGATGTTGAGGCCGGGGAACAGCCTGCCTGGGCGCACAGACAGGTCAGCCCAGCTCCGCCCACTGGGCCCCACTGCCCCCGGGAGCCCCGCCCCCGCCCCCGTACCGGAAGAGCGTCTGCACGTTGACGATGGTTTTGGCGTCGGCCATGTAGTCCTCCTGGGCGATGGAGCTCTCCTTGTCCACCACCACCACGCTGGCGGCGAAGGACACCCCGCAGCGCAGCAAGTCGTCCAGGCTGGGGGCCAGCGGGTCACAGTTACGCCAGGCCCACGCCCCTGCCCCCACCTGGCCCCCGGTCCCAAGGCTGGGAGCCTCCAAGGCCACCCCCGGCCCAGCCCCGGGTGCCCTGCAGCCCCTTGCTGGCTGGCACCGGGCGGGCGGGTTCCCTGGGGGCTGGGCGGGGGTCTCTGCCCACAGCCCCAGCCCCGGGTGCCCCTGCAGCCCCTTGCTGGCTGGCACCGGGCGGGCGGGTTCCCTGGGGGCCGGGCGGGCGGGTTCCCTGGGGGCCGGCGGGTTCCCTGGGGGCCGGGCGGGCGGGTTCCCTGGGGGCCGGCGGGTTCCCTGGGGGCCGGGCCGGCGGGTTCCCTGGGGGCTGGGCGGGCGGGGGTCTCTGCCCACAGCCCCGGGGCCATGGCCGTTACCCCTGCGCTGCGCCGACTCACCTATCGATGGAGCCCACCATGTAATAGACCAGGGGGAACCAGCGCACGGCCTCCAGGAAATGGGTCTCGGGCCTGCAAGGAAAGCGGGAGAGTGGAGAGACAGCCCCACGCGGCACGGCCTGGGGAGGGGGTCAGAGCCCCCCCACTGCCCCCGCCCCCCCGGTCCCCCAACTTCTGTCCCCTCTGCCCTGCCCCACTGCCCCCACCCCGCACCCCACAGCCTCTGCCCTGCCCCACTGCCCCCACCCCACAGCCTCTACCCTGCCCCACTGCCCCCACCCCGCATGCCCACACCACACAGCCTCTACCCTGCCCCACTGCCCCCACCCCGCATGCCCACACCACACAGCCTCTACCCTGCCCCACTGCCCCCACCCCGCATGCCCACACCACACAGCCTCTACCCTGCCCCACTGCCCCCACCCATGTGAGCCCAGCACCCCTGCTGATCCCTGACAGCCCTGCCCCGCCCAGCCAGGGCCCCGTGGTCGCTCACGCGGTCTCCAGGAGCAGCACGAGGGGGCTGAGCTCCTGGCGGGGCCGGTAATACGCCCGCAGCGGCGCGACGAAGTTGTACAGCCCGTTGCCGGCTCTCTCGGCCGAGAGGATGAGCAGCTTGTTCTGGAAGCGGTAGGCGCGGGCGTCCTCGTAGGGGCAGTGGGGGCAGCTCTGGGGGGCAAGCGGGTTCCCAGGGGCATGAGCCCCTTTGTGTGCCGGTGCCGGGCCCCCTGAGTCCCCGGGCAGGGCCAGCACTGCGGGGGTTAAACCCACTGTTCCCCCAGCTGGGGCCCACTGTGGGGAGTCACCCCCTGCCTCTTCCTTCCCGGGCCTAGAGGTCTGGGGACGGGGGGCAGCATCCATTGCCCACTTGTGTCCCGGACAGGCCGCGGGTAGCGCCTGCCCCCATTGCCAGGCCTGCGCCCAGCCCCCCACCTGCAGCCTCCCGGGGGGCCGGCCAGTGTCCCTGCGTGGGCCCGGCCCTGGCGGTACCTTGTCCAGGCGGAGGCAGCAGAAGGGGATCTTCTCCCGGACCAGGTGGCAGAGGGTGGGGGAGCTGCCGATGTAGGGCGAGGTGGGGGGGTAACCCTTCACCCAGCTGGAAGAGCAAGAGAGAGGGGGGAGGAGCTGGAGGCAGGGGGAGGGGGAGGCTGGCACCCAATGCGAGGCCTCGCTCCTCATAGGGCCGTGGAGCCAGGACAACCCCCCATCCCAGGCTGGGCACGTTGGAGGTGGCGGGGGCAGCGGTGTTCAGTGGGGATGGTCACAGGCAGGGTGCACTGGTGCACCCCCATGCCCAGGCTGTCGCTGGTAGCCCCCGAGGGCCCCCATGCTGCGGGGGTCACAGCCCCGGATCCAGGCAAAGCCGCCCTCCCCTCCACTCAACACTTCCTGTCGGGGGCCCCCCAGCTCAGTCCGGTCACACAGGGCCCCAGCAGGCGGGGGGGGGCCTTACGCGCCGGAGGTGGCCGCGTCGTCGTCGGAGAGCCCGGCCTCGTCCTCCGAGGGGTCGCTCAGGAGCTCGAAGGTGGGGCTGCGGCAGGCGGCCGCGACCTCCAGCACGGGGGCGATGCTGCGGGGCCTCTCGGAGTCGGCCGGCAGGCCCAGCGTGGTCCCGTCCGCGCTGTCCGGGCTGCTGCCGGACTCCGGCAGGTCCATGGCCACCGTCCCTGCACGGCCGGGGGCAGGGTCAGGACCCCCTCAAGGGGCAGGACCGAGCCCAGCTGCCCCCCCCGCCCGCATGGGGCAGCTGGGGCAATTTGGCGCCACGTCCCCAGGAGGAGCAGGCTGAGCCCCAGCAAACTCGTTCCATGCGCCGCCACCATCCCAGCCACCTGAGGGGCCAGCTGGGCACATGCTGGGTGGGGATTGGCCGGAGGGCGAAGGGCTGGCTGGGGATTGGCCAGGGAAATGGTGGGCTCTTGCTGGGTGGGGATTGGCTGGAGGACAAAGGGCTCACTGGGGATTGGCCAGGGAAGCGGTGGGCTCTTGCTGGGTGGGGATTGGCTGGAGGACAAAGGGCTCACTGGGGATTGGCCAGGGAAGCGGTGGGCTCTTGCTGGGTGGGGATTGGCTGGAGGACGAAGGGCTAGCTGGGGATTGGCCAGGGAAACGGTGGGCTCTTGCTGGGTGGGGATTGGCTGGAGGACGAAGGGCTAGCTGGGGATTGGCCAGGGAAACGGTGGGCTCTTGCTGGGTGGGGATTGGCTGGAGGACAAAGGGCTAGCTGGGGATTGGCCAGGGAAGCGGTGGGCTCTTGCTGGGTGGGGATTGGCTGGAGGACGAAGGGCTAGCTGGGGATTGGCCAGGGAAACGGTGGGCTCTTGCTGGGTGGGGATTGGCTGGAGGACAAAGGGCTAGCTGGGGATTGGCCAGGGAAGCGGTGGGCTCTTGCTGGGTGGGGATTGGCTGGAGGACGAAGGGCTAGCTGGGGATTGGCCAGGGAAGCGGTGGGCTCTTGCTGGGTGGGGATTGGCTGGAGGACAAAGGGCTAGCTGGGGATTGGCCAGGGAAGCGGTGGGCTCTTGCTGGGTGGGGATTGGCTGGAGGACAAAGGCCTAGCTGGGGATTGGCCAGGGAAGCGGTGGGCTCTTGCTGGGTGGGGATTGGCTGGAGGGCGAAGGGCTGGCTGGGGATTGGTGGGCCCCATGCTGCGCGATGATTGGCTGAGAAGGTATGAAGGGCTGGCTAGGGATTGGCCAGGGAAGTGGTGGGCTCTTGCTGGGTGGGGATTGGCTGGGGAGGTGTGACAGAGCAGCTGGGGTTCAATAAGGGAGGGGCGGGTCCAGTGCTGGATGGTGATTGGCTAGGGTAATGTGACAAGCCAGCTGGTGATTGGTAGGCCCCATGCTCAAAGATGATTGGCTGAGGAGGCATGATGGGCCAGTTGGGCATTGGTGGAGGATTCTGGGATTGGCTGAGCAGTGATTGGCTTAGACCTGAGGAGCCAGTGGGGCATTAGTGGACAAGTGTGGGGTTTGGTACTGAGTGCTGATTGGCTGAGGGAAGGGCTGGAGGTGGTTGGCTGGAGAGGTCTGAAGGGCTGGTTGGGGAACAGAGCCCTGAGCTGATTGGCTGGGGTGGGGCGATGGGTAGGGAGGCAGGGGCCAATGTAGGAGCTCACAGGTGTTCCCTCTAATTTTTGCCAACCATGTGCGGAATACATTTTGTGCTGTGCACCGAGGCATGTGCCGATGTGCACCACCACCAGAAACACAGGCTGCCGGCTGTGAGAGGCACGTGAATCTCTCCTGGGCGGCCGCCCACGTGCTCCAGGGGCCGCGGGGGCTCACCCATGCTGGCGATGATGCTGTGCACGGGCAGGCGGGTCAGGCCGTGGTAGGCCGTGGTGGGCAGCCGGCGCTGGCGCCGCTGCTCCTGCTGGCGCAGGACGAAGGCCGAGTTCTCCTCCTTGGAGATGTTGATGTAGAAGCAGGTGTCGGAGGAGGCCAGGATGTGGCAGGGCCCCGGGTTCAGCAGGATGTTCTTGTCCTCCTGGCACACGCCGATCAGACACAGCCCGTACCTGCCGGGCAGCCGAGGAGCAGGGCTCAGCAGGCTCGGCCCCGGGGGCCAGTGGAAGGAGGCATGTGCACAAGCCTGCTCGGAGCACGAGGGAGTGCAAGGGTGTGAGTGTGTCTGTGCACGTGCAAGGGCAGGCAAGTGGGGGGCTGCAAACATGAGTGTGTGCGCCAATGTGCGAAAGCATGTCCACAAGCATGTGAGCACGTGTGAGCATGTGTATGCACGTGCAAGGGTATGCAGCAGTGTGTGAGCACGCCGTGCACGTGGAAGGAACACGCGCTGCACGAGGCGCCACCCCCCAGCCCGGCTCACTTCTTGTGGGCGTGGAAGGAGGCGTAGGTGAAACTCTTGCCCTCGTACTGGCCCAGGAACTTGCTGTCGCCCAGCCGGACGTGATGGATCTCGCTGGCCGAGCAGCGGCTGTACATCTGCTGCCACTGCTCCGGCGAGGCGGGGCCGGCCCTGGGGGGAGAGTCCACCCATGGGCATCACAGCGGGGGGGCCTGCTCTGTGGACCCGCCCCTGCAAGAGCACACCCGGCCCGCGACCTCCCCCCGCCGCCCGCCCCCGCGAGAGCACACCCGGCCCTCGACCTCCCCCCGCCTCCAGCCCCCGCGAGAGCACACCCGGCCCGCGACCTCCCCCCGCCGCCCGCCCCCGCGAGAGCACACCCGGCCCTCGACCTCCCCCCGCCTCCGGCCCCCGCGAGAGCACACCCGGCCCTCGACCTCCCCCCGCCGCCCGCCCCCGCGAGAGCACACCCGGCCCTCGACCTCCCCCCGCCGCCCGCCCCCGCGAGAGCACACCCGGCCCTCGACCTCCCCCCGCCTCCGGCCCCCGCGAGAGCACACCCGGCCCGCGACCTCCCCCCGCCTCCGGCCCCCGCGAGAGCACACCCGGCCCTCGACCTCCCCCCGCTGCCCGCCCCCGCGAGAGCACACCCGGCCCTCGACCTCCCCCCGCCGCCCGCCCGCCCCCGCGAGAGCACACCCGGCCCTCGACCTCCCCCCGCCGCCCGCCCGCCCCCGCGAGAGCACACCCGGCCCGCGACCTCCCCCCGCCGCCCGCCCGCCCCCGCGAGAGCACACCCGGCCCTCGACCTCCCCCCGCCGCCCGCCCGCCCCCGCGAGAGCACACCCGGCCCTCGACCTCCCCCCGCCGCCCGCCCGCCCCCGCGAGAGCACACCCGGCCCTCGACCTCCCCCCGCCTCCGGCCCCCGCGAGAGCACACCCGGCCCGCGACCTCCCCCCGCCTCCAGCCCCCGCGAGAGCACACCCGGCCCTCGACCTCCCCCCGCTGCCCGCCCCCGCGAGAGCACACCCGGCCCTCGACCTCCCCCCGCCGCCCGCCCGCCCCCGCGAGAGCACACCCGGCTCGCGACCTCCCCCCGCCGCCCGCCCCCGCGAGAGCACACCCGGCCCTCGACCTCCCCCCGCCTCCAGCCCCCGCGAGAGCACACCCGGCCCTCGACCTCCCCCCGCTGCCCGCCCCCGCGAGAGCACACCCGGCCCGCGACCTCCCCCCGCCGCCCATCCCCGCGAGAGCACACCCGGCCCGCGACCTCCCCCCGCCGCCCGCCCGCCCCCGCGAGAGCACACCCGGCTCGCGACCTCCCCCCGCCGCCCGCCCCCGCGAGAGCACACCCGGCCCTCGACCTCCCCCCGCCTCCGGCCCCCGCGAGAGCGCACCCGGCCCGCGACCTCCCCCCGCCGCCCGCCCCCGCGAGAGCACACCCGGCCCGCGACCTCCCCCCGCCGCCCGCCCCCGCGAGAGCACACCCGGCCCGCGACCTCCCCCCGCCGCCCGCCCGCCCCCGCGAGAGCACACCCGGCCCGCGACCTCCCCCCGCCGCCCATCCCCGCGAGAGCACACCCGGCCCGCGACCTCCCCCCGCCGCCCGCCCCCGCGAGAGCACACCCGGCCCGCGACCTCCCCCCGCCGCCCATCCCCGCGAGAGCACACCCGGCCCGCGACCTCCCCCCGCCGCCCGCCCCCGCGAGAGCACACCCGGCCCGCGACCTCCCCCCGCCGCCCACCCCCGCGAGAGCACACCCGGCCCGCGACCTCCCCCCGCCGCCCGCCCGCCCCCGCGAGAGCACACCCGGCCCGCGACCTCCCCCCGCCGCCCATCCCCGCGAGAGCACACCCGGCCCGCGACCTCCCCCCACCGCCCGCCCCCGCGAGAGCACACCCGGCCCTCGACCTCCCCCCGCCGCCCGCCCCTGCGAGAGCACACCCGGACAGCGACCTCCCCCCGCCGCCCGCCCCTGCGAGAGCACACCCGGACAGCGACCTCCCCCCGCCGCCCGCCCGCCCCCGCGAGAGCACACCCGGACAGCGACCTCCCCCCGCCGCCCGCCCGCCCCCGCGAGAGCACACCCGGACAGCGACCTCCCCCCGCCGCCCGCCCGCCCCCGCGAGAGCACACCCGGCCAGCGACCTCCCCCCGCCGCCCGCCCGCCCCCGCGAGAGCACACCCGGCCAGCGACCTCCCCCCGCCGCCCGCCCCCAGGAGAGCACACCCGGCTCGCGACCTCCCCCCGCCGCCCGCCCCCAGGAGAGCACACCCGGCTCGCGACCTCCCCCCGCCGCCCGCCCCCGCGAGAGCACACCCGGCCCTCGACCTCCCCCCACCGCCCGCCCCCGCGAGAGCACACCAGGCCCGTGCCGCCCACCCGCTCCCGCCCCGTCGTACCTGCACAGGGGCTGCCAGGGGCCCGGCCGCTGCCGGAAGGGCTCCACCGGGGCGGCTCTGTCCAAAAGCAGCAAGGGCCACGTGAGAACCGACCCCGGCCCTACCCCCCCAGCAACCAGCCCGGCCCCCTGTGCCCGCAGGCAGGGGCAGCTGGGCGCATCTCCCCACCCTGGTTCTACCTCCTGCCCCCCCCCCAAAATCCCCCATGGCATTTCCTCCCCATCCCCCCCATAACCCTCCCGGCAACCAGCCCGGCCCCCCGCGCCCGTGGGCAGGGCCCAGCCACTCACTGCCCGCGCGAGGTGTGGACCAGCAGCGTGACGAGGGTGGAGGTGGCCGGGCACACGCAGTTCAGCGCCAGCATGGCGAACTTGAACTCCTCTTCGCAGACCACGTGCTCTGGGGAGAGGAGACACACCTGGGCCAGGAGCGGGGCCAGGAGGCCCCAGGGGGGCTGGCCAGCTCCCCCCGAGTCTAGCCCTGATGGTGGGAGCAGGGCCATGGCGGTGGGAGGGCAGTGCTGGGGCTAGAGCAGGAGCACAGGGGCGGGGTCAGGAGGGGGTGCAATGGAAGCAGATGCAGGGCAGGGGGAAGGGGGGCTCAGCAGTGGCGGGGGGCAAAGAGGGGGCCTAGCAGGGGTGGGGGGAGGCAGAGAGGAGTCCCGGCAGGGGTGGGACAAAGAGGGGGCCTGGCTGGGGGGGCAGAGGAGTCCCGGCAGGGGTGGGACAAAGAGGGGGCCTGGCTGGGGGGGCAGAGGAGGCCCGGCAGGGGTGGGACAAAGAGGGGGCCTGGCTGGGGGGGCAGAGGAGGCCCGGCGGGCGGGAGGGACGTGGCTGGCAGGCACCTCACCTGCGAACTTGACGTGGAACTTGTTCTCGGGTTTCAGGATCTGCACGTAGAGGGGGCAGTTGGGGGCAAAGTCCTTGACCGCCCAGGCCCGCAGGATGGTCTGATGATCCTGGGGTGGGAGACAGGCCAGAGTGTCACAGCCAGGCCAGGCCCATGCCCCCCTCCCCCCCGCCCCTCGGGGCAGTGTGCCACGCAGAGACCCCGACAGCCCCGCTGGGTCTCAGCAACCCACGGCCTCTCGGCCCTGCAGGGGGGAAGAATCGCACAACCCGGCTCCTGCAGCGCACGGCCCAGGAGCCAGCCTGTCCCAGCACAACAGCCCCCGAGCTCAGTCGGGGCTGCGCAGCACCTGGCAGGATGGTGCCACGTTTCAGGCGAGGCTCTGGATGCTGCCATGTAGCAAATCCCCCCGGTACCGTCTGTAACCCATAGAACATCCGGGCAGGCAGACGGGGTCAGACCAAAGGCCCAGCCGGCCCAGTGTCCTTGTGCCCACAGCCGCCAATGCCAGGCGCCCCAGAGGGAGTAAACAGCACAGGGGATCATCCAGTGGTCCCTCCCATGTCGCCCATTCCCAGCCCCTGACACACGAGACCAGGGACATCAGCCCTGCCCAGCCTGGCAAACAGCCACTGATGGACCAAACCTCCATGAATTTATCTCGTTCTTTTCTGAACCCTGTTAAAGTCCTGGTCTTCACATCATCCTGTGGCAAGGAGTTCCACAGGTTGGCTGTGTGGTGTATGGAGAAATCCTGCCTTGTGTTTGTGTTAATCCTGCTACCTACTCATTTCATGTTATGACTCCAGTTTTTGTATCATGGGAAGAAATAAATAACTCTTATTTATTCACTTGCTCTGCACCAGCCACGATGCTACAGACCTCTACCAACCCCCCTCCCGCCCCGTTGTGATGACACATTGGGGTCCCCCGCCTCCTGCACCCCCGAAAGGGCATGAACAGACTCCACCAGCCAGTAGAACAGAGAGAGTTTATTGCCTCTCCAGAATACAGCACAGCACAGATGTCACCAGGTTACAGAGCTGGGCTAGGATGCCTCAGCCCCCCTTGATATGGGGGGGGGGTCCAGCTTCTAAACCCCCCAGCCTGTTGCTGAGGCTGCTTCCTCCATGCTCCCAGACAGAAACTAACTCACTCTCCTCCAGCCCTGCCCCCCAGCCAGGGCAGCATCCACCTTCCTTTGTTCCTCTCCATGGGGGTTAGCTGGTCAGACCGGTTGAGAGACCCTCTTTGCATAACGACCCATCCCTGTCCTTCTGGGCTGTGGTACCGGCGGCAGCCAGTGGGGGTTACCACAGACCCATAGAAACCAGCAAGTTCCCCCCCCACTACGTCACAGTTCTCCCCCCTCCAAGAGCAAACTGAGCAGGGTCACTCTGCTCGTGACCTAGGGAAGTTCGGGTCCTCTGCGTGGGAACCCGCTCTGGGGACATGGGTGCTCCCCTTGACTCGGGCCGGCCGTGGCGAGGCCCCACATGAGCTGGCTTCCCTCTGTCCACTCGCTGCACCACTCCAGGGGGACTGGCCCAGGCCTGTCCTCGGGGGTCACACCCACCCTTCCACTGGCCTTGATCTCTGGCTGGGGTCTCTCGGGCCGGGGCCATGAGCCCAGCGAGCCTTCTCTGGACAGCCAGGGCGGCTTCCACACCCGACGCTCCATCCAGGGGGGTCTTCCCCTCCCATAACTCTCTCAGCAAACCCAGTGGGTCCTCTATCTGGGGTAGAGACCCCCAAGCCGCTTTCCTCCTGTCTTGGGCCTTCCCGCCCCTCTGGCAGGAGTCGCAGGACCGGCAGTACCGCTGCACGGCTGCAAACATCCCCGGCCAGTAGAAGTGTTGGAGCAACCTCAGCCGGGTGCTCCGGACCCCCTGGTGGCCCCCAACGGGGACGTCGTGGGCCAAATACAGCAGCTTGAGGCGATACTTTCAGGGGACGACCAGCTGCCGCTGGACCCCCCATGCCCTCACCTTCCTGGGGGGAAGCCATTCCCGGAACAGGAGTCCACGCTCCCGCAGGAATCTCTCCTGGCCACCTCTCCCCCGGGGCTGAGCTGCACGGAGGCCAGCCTGGTCCCTCAGCCTCTGCAAGGAGGGGTCTGCCTGCACCTCAGCCTGGAATTCAGCTGCTGAGGCAGGGATCGGGACCTGTCCCCCACCTTTGCCTAGGTCCGGCGTCCCAGCCTGGCTGGACCCCGTGTCCACTGGGATGGGACCCTGAGGACGCTGCCAGGAGTCCTTCCCTGGACCCATGTTGTCAGCCCCCCGCTGGCTCTGGCTCCGGGTAGTGACTAGAGCCCGCTGGGATCCATGGGGCCACTCCTCTAGGTCATTCCCCATCAGCACCTCGGTGGGCAAGTGCGGGTGCACCCCCACTTCCTTGAGGCCTTCCTTCGCCCCCCATTTCAGATGCACCCTGGCTACAGGCACCTTAAACGGGGACCCGTCTATGCCCTTCAGGGTCAGCTGGGTGTGGGGTAATATCCGCTCTGGGGCCACTATGTCAGATCGGGCCAGAGTCACCTCCGCCCCCGTGTCCCAGAAGCCCGTCACCTTCCTACCATCCACCTCCAGGGGTATGAGGCACTCGCTCCGCAGGGGCCGTCCTGCCCCCACCCGGTACACGGAGAAATCTGCCTCCTGAGAATCAGACCTCCCAGGGGAGGTGCACTGAGCATCCTTCCCCTCTCTCTGAGCTGAGGTTTGCCTGCCAGCCCCTGCCTCTGGGGCAGCCTGCCCTTCCTCCCGCCCCAGCCAGTTAACCCTGGAAAGTCCCCGGTCCTGGGACCTGGTGCACTGAGCCCTCTTGTGGCCTTTTTGCCCACAGCGATGGCAAGTTAGGCTTTGGGCTGTCTCTGTCCAGGCCCTGGCTGGTTCTCTGGGGCGCAGACGACCTGTTCCTTGGTCTCGCCCTGTAGTTGACTCCCTCCGTCGCTCAACCGAGATCCGTTCTCTGCGCGGTTCCCTTTCTCTCTGGGACTCCCGTTCACACCCGGACCGGCTCTCCGTAAACTCGTCCGCCAGCCTCCCAGCCTCTTGGGGGTTCTCTGGTCTCCGGTCCTTGAGCCACAGCCTCAGTTTGGGTGGGCACGCTTCGTAGAACTGCTCCATCAGGACCAGCTTGAGCAGCTCCTCTGTGGCCTGGGCTCCGACTCCAGACACCCACTTGCGGCCGTATTGCGACAGGCGGGAGGCCAGATCCACATAGGTCTCCCGTGGCCCTTTCTGTAACCCCTGGAACTTCTTCCTGTACATCTCGGGGGTCAGCACGAACTTGTGCAGCAGGGCCTCCTTGACTCGGTTGTAATCCCCTGGCTGTAGGTCCTCAAGGTTACTGAGCACTCCGGCCGCCTCCTGGCTCAGTGCGGGGATGAGCTCCTGCAGCCAGTCAGCTGGGGGGACCTGTTGCAGTCCACAGGCCCTCTCAAAGGCACTGAGGAACCCGTCTATGTCGCCCACGTCCTTCAATTGGGCCACCACGAGCCTCTCCAAGCGTCTGGCAGTCCTGGGACCCTGGGGCCCATCCGCACTTGGCGCAGCCGGTGCCCCACCGGTTCTCCGCTCTGCCATGGCCAGCTCATGCTGTCGCTGCCTCTCTAGGTCCTGGCGGTCCCTCTCTCGATCTTGGTGCTCCTTCTCTCAGTCCTGGCGCTCCTTCTCTTGGTCCTCTACTTCCAATTCCTTGATCCGCAGCTGGATCTCCAGCCGCCGCAGCTCCGCTGGGCTGGCCCCTGCCCTAGATGGGCTATGGCTTGCAGGCCTCCCGGGAGACGCTGTCTCATCTCTCCGGTGGGTTCCAGCGCTCCTCCCCCTCTCTGAGCCTGACACACTCTCAGGAGGGGTCTGGCTGCTCCCCCTGGGGACAAGATCCTGGCCCCATGGCTGGTCATTCTCTTCCAGCTGGGTAATCAGCTGGGCCTTGGTTGCTTTCTGCACAGGCAAGCCCCTCTCTCTGCACAGCTTCACCAGCTCTGCCTCAAGAGTCGGGCGTAGGCCATCTGCCCGCTGGTCCCCTCGGTGCAGACTCACCAGTCTAGTGCTGCAGCGCCCCACGATTCCCAGGAACCGCTTCGCTCTGTCTCCAGCACGCCTGGCTCCAGGGCTCTTGCTTCTATGGCGCCTTGTCGCTCGCCGCTGGAAGCTCCATCCACGGGGTGCAGTGCATCCCACCCCTGACACCAGTGTGATGGCGCGTTGGGGGTCCCCCGTCTCCTGCACCCCAAAAGGGCACAAACAGACTCCACCAGCTGGTAGAACAGAGAGAGTTTATTGCCTCTCCAGAACACAGCACAGCACAGATGTCACCAGATTACAGGGCAGGCCTAGGATGCCTCAGCCCCCCTTGATATGGGGGGGGGTACAGCTTCTAAACCCCCCAGCCTGTTGCTGAGGCTGCTTCCTCCATGCTCCCAGACAGAAACTAAACTAACTCTCCTCCAGCCCTGCCCCCCAGCCAGGGCAGCATCCACCTTCCTGTGTTCCTCCCCATGGGGGTTAGCTGGTCGGACAGGTTGAGAGATCCCTTTGCATAACGACCCATCCCTGTCCTTCTGGGCTGTGGTACCGGCGGCAGCCAGTGGGGTTACCACAGACCCATAGAAACCAGCAAGTTCCCCCTCACTACGTCACACCCGTCTCCTCTTCTCCAAGCTGACACGTCCCAGGCTGATTCCTCTCTCCTCACACAGGAGCTGCTCCAGACTTGAATTCATTTCTCTTGGCCTCTCTGCCCCTTTTCCGGTGCCACTGGATCTCTTCTGCCATGAGGCACCACATCTGGATTTGTACAGCGCCCACGAGTGATTCTCTGTCTTACTCTCCAGCCCTGTCCTAGTGATTCCCACGGTCCTGTCGCTTTGTGTCTCTCTCGCGTGCAATCAGCCCATTCGTCCCGGCCATCCCATACCCATCGCGGGGACTCTGGGATCCAATAGGCACCACTGGGCGTTGATCAACATTAAACCGCACCTGCCGCCTGGCTGCCCAGTCCCCTCGCTCTACGAGCGCCTCTCAAGGCCCCGGCCAGGCTGCCTGGGGCTGAGCTCTCCTGAGCACTTTGGGAGCATCTGCCCAGTTTGCCACCTCGCTCTGCGCCCCTTCTCCAGCTCCGTGAGGAATGTGTTGTCTGGGATCGGCCCAGCACAGCCCCTGGGAACCCCACGAGTCCCCCTCTCCACTCTGAGCACTGACCGTTGAGTCCTGCCCTTTAACTAGTTACCAGGAGAGGCCCTTCCCTCTTACCCCAGGACAACTCACTTTGCTTAAGAGCCTTGTCCAAGGGGTTTGGAAATCCAAGCACGCTGTCTCCGCTGGATCCCCCCATCCACATGCTTGTTGAACCCCTCGAAGAACTCTAGCAGATTAGCGAGGCAGGATTTCCCTGTCGACGTTTCCCCAATGGATGACGTTCATCTCTGTGTCGGACCGCTCTGTTCTTTACTAGACTTTCAACCAACTTTCCTGGTCCTGACGTTAGACTTTCTGGTCTGTAATTGCCACGGTCACCTCTAGAGCCCTTTTTACAAATGGGCTTCACATTAGCGATCGTCCAGGCATTGGGTACGGAAGCGGATTTAAAGGCTCGGTAACAAACCACAGCTAGCAGTTCTGCAATGTCCCATTTGAGTTCTTTCCGAACTCTTGGCTGATGCTGTCTGGCCCCGGTGACTTGTCACTGTTTAGTTATCAATTTGTTCCAAAACCTCCTCTAATGACACCTCAACCTGAGACAAGTCCTCAGATTTGTCACCTACAAAGAACGGCTCCGGTGTGGGAATCTCCCTCCCGTCCTCAGCCATGGAGACCGATGCAAAGGATTCATTCCGCAATGACCTTATCGCCTTCGAGTGCTCCTTCGGCATCTCCATCGGCCAGAGACGCCCCTGGCTGCTTAGCCGGCTTCCTGCTTCTGAGGCACCTAATGGAATTTGCTATTACGATTTGTGTCTTTCGCTCATTGTTCTTCAAATTCCTCTTCAGCCTTCCTAATTATATTTGTATTCTTCACTTGACAGAGTTTATGCTCCTTTCTATTTTCCTCACAAGGGAAACGTCCACTTTTTAAACGGCGCCTTTTATCTGTCACTGCTTCTCTGAGCTGCTTGTCGAGCCAGGTGGCATGTTTTGGTTCTCTCGCTGCGTTTCTTCATTTGGGGAATACATTTAAGCTGGGCCTGTGTGATGGCGTCTTTGAACAGTGTCCGTGCAGCTTGCAGGGATTTTACTTTTGTCACTGGGCCTTTCAATTTCTGTTTAACAAACCGCCCCATTTGTGTGTAGTTCCCCTTTTGGAAATGACTCGCCACCTGTTGGGCTGCTGGTGTTTCCCCACCACGGGGATGTTAAATATAATGATATTGTGGTCACTATTACGGAGCCATGTAGTTCAGACGTACCCCCAATCCCAGCCTGCGCAGAGAACAAGGGGAGAGACAAAGGAAGGGAGGTGGAGATGCCACCTGGCTGGGGGCAGGGCCTGGGAGCTGGGCAGCCGGAGTGTGGGGAAGCAAGGAGGAAGGAGACTAAAGACCATTAGGGGGCTCAGGGGCCTGTGAACCCCTCCCCCCAAGGGCACTGGGGCTGTTGGCCTATCCTGTGCCTGCATCAAACCTACACTGGGCTGTATCTAGGAGAAGCAATAAACCCATTTTTACTCGACTGGCTGGCGGAGTCACGTTTTGCTGCGGACGGGGATGCAGGGCAGGGCCGGATTAAGGGGAGGGCTAGCCGGGCAGCTGCCCAGGGCACCAAGCTATGGCGGGCGCCTGATGGCGGCTGTAAGGTGCACAGTGTGCTGGAGGGTGGGGCTGTGCATGGGCCATGCACCCGGGGGCGGAGCCGCGCCCACTGCTCGGGGCGCAGAAATGGCTCGAGCCGGCCCTGGTGCAGGGGCTCCCTGACGCGCCGCCACACCCGCCCTCTGGTTCCATTGCGGTTACATGGAGCCCAGCCTTCCCGCACAGGCTCCACCCTTCCCCAGTCGCCCCGTTCCCAGTCGACCGAGTCCTCCCTGCCCCTCCGTCTGCTCGGCACGGAGACCCGCTGTGCCTGGGCTCCTGGCTTCCAGGCTCTTTCCTAGCAGCCTGCAGGCGCGAGTGCTTGGGGCGGGGGGAGGAGGGGAGTTTTCGAGGTGGGGCACCTACCGCAGCACCCCGGTCGCCCTCGAAGCGGTTGCTGAGGATGAAGCAGGCCTCCGCGTCGTCCATCCTTCCGCCAGGGGCAGGGGGAGAGACAGGGGCCGTTAGAGGAAACCAGGCGCCCGCAGGGCAGAGCGGACCAGCTGGGGGAGCAAAGCAGCTGGCGATAGGATGGGACGGGGCCCTTTGCCCCTCCCCCGCAAGGCCTGCCCCCCTCACTCCTCCCACATCGACATGGTGGGCCAGACGGGGTCAGGCCAACGGTCCGTCCAGCCCCGTGTCCTGTCTGCCCACAGCGGCCAGTGCCCGGTGCCCCAGAGGGAGGGAGCAGAACAGGGAATCCTCACGGGATCCCTCCCCTTCGCCCATTCCCAGACACACCGAGGCTGGGGACCCCATTCCTACCCCTCCTGGCTAACAGCCATTGGTGGGCCTAACCGCCACGAATCTAGCTAGCTCTTCTTTGAACCCTGGTAAAGTCCTGGCCTTCACCTCATCCTCTGGCGAGGAGTTCCACAGGTTGGCTGTGCCCGAGTGAGGAAAAACTTCCTTTGGTTTGTTTTAAACCTGCTGCCCGTTCGTTTCATTTGGCGGCCCCTAGTTCTTATATTGTGGGAACAAGTCGATAACTTCTCCTCATTCACTTTCTCCTCACCGTCATGATATTATAGACCCCTAGCCTAGCCCCCCTCAGTCTCCTCTTTTCTACGCTGAAAAGTCCCCGTCTCATCTCTCTCCACATGGGACCCGTTCCAAACGCCTCGTCGTTTCCTGGCCCTTTTCCGAACCGTTTCCAGTGCCAAGAGATCTTCCTGGAGCCGAGGCGCCGGCGTCGCACGCAGGGTTCAAGCCGTGGGCGCCCTGTGGATTTCTAGAGCGGCCATAAGAGAGTCGCTGTCTTATCCCTTAGCGACTCCCAACACCGAGAGCTTCCTGACTGCTGCGCGCCCGCGACCTGCCAACTGTCCGAGGGAGCATCCAAGACACCGGGTCCCTCCGCCCGCTGGAGCCCCGGGGCGGGCGGCCTGCCTGGCTGCCACTCACTTGGCCCGCATGAGGTCCTGGTCCTTGAGGGCCGAGCCCTGCAGGAAGATGACGCGCTGGGACCAGAGCGGGATCTGCAGCACCCGCCGCACCGCCAGGTCCATCTCCGTGGGGCACAGGATCACCACGTAGTAGTCCTGCCGGGGGATGCGGGGCAGGCTCGGGGCACGGCCGGACCTCCGGGGTGCCCCCCCACCAGCCAGCCAGCCAGCACAGCCAGCCCCCTAGCCCAGCCCCCCGCCCCCGCCAGCCTCTGCCCCAGCACAGCCACCCCCTAGCCCAGTCCCCCGCCCCCGCCAGCCTCTGCCTCAGCACAGCCACCCCCTAACCCAGCCCCCCGCCCCCGCCAGCCTCTGCCTCAGCACAGCCACCCCCTAACCCAGCCCCCCGCCCCCGCCAGCCTCTGCCTCAGCACAGCCAGCCCCCTAGCCCAGTCCCCCGCCCCCGCCAGCCTCTGCCCCAGCACAGCCAGCCCCCTAACCCAGCCCCCCGCCCCCACCAGCCTCTGCCCCAGCACAGCCACCCCCTAACCCAGCCCCCCGCCCCTGCCAGCCTCTGCCTCAGCACAGCCAGCCCCCTAGCCCAGCCCCACGCCCCCGCCAGCCTCTGCCCCAGCACAGCCACCCCCTAACCCAGCCCCCCGCCCCCGCCAGCCTCTGCCCCAGCACAGCCAGCCCCCTAGCCCAGCCCCACGCCCCCGCCAGCCTCTGCCCCAGCACAGCCACCCCCTAACCCAGCCCCCCGCCCCTGCCAGCCTCTGCCTCAGCACAGCCAGCCCCTAACCCAGCCCCACGCCCCCGCCAGCCTCTGCCTCAGCACAGCCACCCCCTAACCCAGCCCCCCGCCCCTGCCAGCCTCTGCCTCAGCACAGCCAGCCCCCTAGCCCAGCCCCCCGCCCCCACCAGCCTCTGCCTCAGCACAGCCAGCCCCCTAGCCCAGCCCCACGCCCCCGCCAGCCTCTGCCTCAGCACAGCCAGCCCCTAACCCAGCCCCACGCCCCCGCCAGCCTCTGCCTCAGCACAGCCAGCCCCCTAGCCCAGCCCCACGCCCCCGCCAGCCTCTGCCTCAGCACAGCCAGCCCCTAACCCAGCCCCACGCCCCCGCCAGCCTCTGCCTCAGCACAGCCAGGCCCCTAGCCCAGCCCCACGCCCCCGCCAGCCTCTGCCCCAGCACAGCCAGCCCCCTAACCCAGCCCCCCGACCCTGCCAGCCTCTGCCCCAGCACAGCCAGCCCCCTAGCCCAGCCCCCCGCCCCCACCAGCCTCTGCCCCAGCACAGCCACCCCCTAGCCCAGCCCCACGCCCCCGCCAGCCTCTGCCCCAGCACAGCCAGCCCCCTAGCCCAGCCCCACGCCCCCGCCAGCCTCTGCCTCAGCACAGCCAGCCCCTAACCCAGCCCCACGCCCCCGCCAGCCTCTGCCTCAGCACAGCCAGCCCCCTAGCCCAGCCCCACGCCCCCACCAGCCTCTGCCCCAGCACAGCCACCCCCTAGCCCAGCCCCACGCCCCCGCCAGCCTCTGCCCCAGCACAGCCAGCCCCCTAGCCCAGCCCCACGCCCCCGCCAGCCTCTGCCCCAGCACAGCCAGCCCCCTAGCCCAGCCCCACGCCCCCGCCAGCCTCTGCCCCAGCACAGCCAGCCCCCTAACCCAGCCCCTCGCCCGCCAGCCTCTGCCCCAGCACAGCCAGCCCCCTAGCCCAGCCCCACGCCCCCGCCAGCCTCTGCCTCAGCACAGCCAGCCCCCTAGCCCAGCCCCCCGCCCCCACCAGCCTCTGCCTCAGCACAGCCAGCCCCTAGCCCAGCCCCCCGCCCCCGCCAGCCTCTGCCCCAGCACAGCCACCCCCTAACCCAGCCCCACGCCCCCGCCAGCCTCTGCCTCAGCACAGCCACCCCCTAACCCAGCCCCACGCCCCCGCCAGCCTCTGCCTCAGCACAGCCACCCCCTAACCCAGCCCCACGCCCCCGCCAGCCTCTGCCCCAGCACAGCCACCCCCTAGCCCAGCCCCCCGCCCCCGCCAGCCTCTGCTTCAGCACAGCCAATCGCCGCCCCAGCCTGGCCAGTCTCCTGAGCCATGTACCTACACAGCCCGGACTCAGCCAGCCCCTGGGGGCATTGAGTCAGATGTCCCCCCCCCCCCGTGCCCACCCCCAGCCCAGCTGCAGGGCAGATAAAATGGGTCGGGCAGCACCCGGTGCCGCCCTCCCACCTCGGCTGGGCCAGGACAGGGCCATGCATGACAAGGTGCAGCAGTCTGTGGGGGCGTCTCATTTGTATATATGAATATGCAAATCACCCATTCTGATAATCGAGGGCGTTGCTCCTAACTTGACAAGGAGTGAAAGTGCAGGCAAGGGGAGGGGGAAGCAGGCGGGGGGGAGGGGTAGTGAGTGTGGGAGGGAACATACGCCCCCCCCCAACCTGAACAGCACCCCAGTCCTCTCACCAAGCCACATGCTGTCCCCTAAACCTTTCCTTCCCCCTAGCCCCACACTGCCCCCCAAACCCTGTCCTGCCCCCAGCCCCACACCGCCCCCCAAACCCTGTCCTGCCCCCAGCCCCACACCGCCCCCCAAACCCTGTCCTGCTCCCAGCCCCACACTGCCCCCCAAACCCTGTCCTGCCCCCAGCCCCACACTGCCCCCCAAAACCCTGTCCTGCCCCCAGACCCACACCGCCCCCCAAACCCTGTCCTGCCCCCAGCCCCACACCACCCCCCAAACCCTGTCCTGCTCCCAGCCCCACACTGCCCCCCAAACCCTGTCCTGCCCCCAGCCCCACACTGCCCCCCAAAACCCTGTCCTGCCCCCAGACCCACACCGCCCCCCAAACCCTGTCCTGCCCCCAGCCCTGGCAGGGACAAGCCTGTGCAGAGCTGAGGAGTCGCGAGTGTCAGTGCCCATCGCCCCCCCCAGGGCAGCTGGCACCTTTGGGGGGGGTGGGGCACATAGTGAGTGCCGTAGCCCCCCAGCCCCCTGCCTAGGGCCCCCCCCGCTCACCTGCAGGCGGGGGTGGGCGTAGAACTCGTTGAGAAAGTCCATGAGCAGGTCGATCTTAAGGGCGCTCACGCACAGCACCACGTGCTTCTCCGTCTGCGCCCGGTACCGGCTATAGTTGCCCCCCGACTTCTGGCGCTCCATCCACAGGAAGGCCAGCTGCTCGAACTGCCGAGAGGGCGGCCTCAGGGGGTGCCCCTCCAAGTCACTGCTGGCCCCCGTGCAGCACTAGGGGGCGCTGTGCCGCGCAGCCCGGGGCGGGGAGCCAGCAGGGGGCGCCGTGCCACACAGCCCGGGGCGGGGAGCCAGCAGGGGGCGCCGTGCCACACAGCCCGGGGCGGGGAGCCAGCAGGGGGCGCTGTGCCACACAGCCCGGGGCGGGGAGCCAGCAGGGGGCGCTGTGCCACACAGCCCGGGGCGGGGAGCCAGCAGGGGGCGCTGTGCCACACAGCCCGGGGCGGGGAGCCAGCAGGGGGCGCTGTGCCTCGCAGCCCGGGGCGGGAAGCCAGCAGGGGGCGCTGTGCCGCGCAGCCCGGGGCAGGGGGCCGGCAGGGGGCGCTGTGCCGCGCAGCCCATGGCGGGGGGCCGGCAGGGGGCGCTGTGCCGCGCAGCCCATGGCGGGGGGGCCGGCAGGGGGCGCTGTGCCGCGCAGCCCATGGCAGGGGGCCGGCAGGGGGCGCTGTGCCGCACAGCCCATGGCAGGGGGCCGGCAGGGGGGCGCTGTGCCGCGCAGCCCATGGCAGGGGGCCGGCAGGGGGCGCTGTGCCACGCAGCCCATGGCAGGGGGCCGGCAGGGGGCACTGTGCCACACAGCCCATGGCAGGGGGCCAGCAGGGGGCGCTGTGCCACACAGCCCGGGGCGGGGAGCCAGCAGGGGGCGCTGTGCCTCGCAGCCCGGGGCGGGAAGCCAGCAGGGGGCGCTGTGCCGCGCAGCCCGGGGCAGGGGGCCGGCAGGGGGCGCTGTGCCGCGCAGCCCATGGCGGGGGGCCGGCAGGGGGCGCTGTGCCGCGCAGCCCATGGCGGGGGGCCGGCAGGGGGCGCTGTGCCGCGCAGCCCATGGCAGGGGGCCGGCAGGGGGCGCTGTGCCGCACAGCCCATGGCAGGGGGCCGGCAGGGGGCGCTGTGCCGCGCAGCCCATGGCAGGGGGCCGGCAGGGGGCGCTGTGCCACACAGCCCATGGCAGGGGGCCGGCAGGGGGCACTGTGCCACACAGCCCATGGCAGGGGGCCAGCAGGGGGCACTGTGCCGCGCAGCCCATGGCAGGGGGCCGGCAGGGGATAGTTCCCTGGGGCAGGGGCTGATGGGGTCCAACTCCCTGGAACTATGGGGGCTATTCCCTGGGGGCAGAGGGCAGTTCCCTGGGATGGGGGGTGGGGTCTGTGGCTCCCTTTCTGTGGGGCAGAGGGGGCAGGCAGCTGCATGGTCACAGTGATGCGGGGGGGTCCCAGCTCTTGCAGGTATCTATGGGGTAGAGCAAAGGTCCTGCCCCCTCTCTCCTGCTTGAGAGGTGACCCCCCCTTCCCCATATTTATCGCTCCGTCCCTCCCAAGCTTCCTCACCAGGAAGAGCTGGCAGCAGTCGGAGGGGCCTGCAACGGGGCCCGGGACCCACGCGGCTCTCACCAGGCTCCGGCTGTTCCCAGCCCTGGGAGCTCTGAGCCAACGCCCCCGGAGCAGCAGGAGCTGGCGCCTCGTGTCCTCGCCCACCCCGGCACCTCGTGAGGCCTCCTGCTGCCAAGCCGCCAGGCGGGGCTCCCCACACCCCAGATCTGGAGCAGGAGATGGGTGGCATGTACTTGGGCCCCTCCAGGCCTGACAGGGACTGTGGACACGCCATGCACATGCAACGGACATGCAGTCATACGCAATGCACACACAATGAACATACAGCTACCGGCAGGCCACACACAACACACATGTAATGCACACAACGCACACGCAGCCACACACATTGCACACACAACGCACACACAGCCACACACATTGCACACACAACGCACACGCAGCCACACACATTGCACACACAACGCACAACGCACACGCAGCCACACACAACGCACACGCAGCCACACACATTGCACACACAACGCACACGCAGCCACACACATTGCACACACAACGCACACGCAGCCACACACATTGCACACACAACGCACAACGCACACGCAGCCACACACATTGCACACACAACACACAACGCACACGCAGCCACACACATTGCACACACAACGCACACGCAGCCACACACATTGCACACACAACACACAACGCACACGCAGCCACACACATTGCACACACAACAAACGTGCAATGCACACTCAGTGAACATGCAGCCACACACAATGCAGAGAGCCATGTGCAGTGAACCATCAGGATGAATGTAAGAACATACAAAGGGCCAGGCTGGGACAGCGCAAAGGTCCAAACAGCCCAGTGTCCTGGCTGCTGACAGGCCAGCGCCAGGTGCCCCAGAGGGAGGGAACACAACAGGGAACCCTCCCTGATCCCTCTCCTGTCACCCATTCCCAGACACACAGAGGCCAGGGACCCCGTTCCTACCCAGCCTGGCCGACAGCCATTTAGAGACCCAACCTCCTTGAATTATCTAGTTGTTTTGAACCCTGTTACAGTCCTGCCTTCACAACATCCTGTGGCAGGGAGTTCCCCAGGTTGTCCGTGCACTGCATGAAGATGGAGCTGAGAAAGCAGGTCGCCCCCACCTGGCCTGCAGAGAGAGCTTGGCAGCATCCCTGGCTCCAGATTTTCCCCTCCTGACTCACCCTCTCCTCCCCGGCCAGCACCAACCTGACCTGGGGTCACCCCGATGGCTGGACCCTGCCCCTGGGGAACCCAGGCCCCCCATCCGGAGTCGTTTCCTCCCGAGATGCTGTGGGCCGGCCGTGGCTAGACCCGAGCTCCCAGCAGCCGGGCAGAGCCCCCCTCCCTGGCAGACAGCGGCTCCGTGTGGCCAGATTCAGCCCCCATGTGGCAGCTGGACCGAGGAGCCCGTCAGCAAACCTCTGCTCCCCATGGAGCCAGCCCCCCAGGCACCACCAGGGCCCAGCCTCTCCTGACCCTGCAACCCTCCTGTTTGAGCAGGGGCAGACCCCAGACCCACACACGGCCAGCTCAGCTCCAGCACCCCCGCAGCGCACCCGGGGGGGCCAGCCTTGGGGGGGCCCTGTCCGGCGGATCAGCCCCCTGCACCCCGCAAGGCCTTTCCCGGCGTGCGGCGTCCCACCTGGGCCTGGCCACAACCTCCCTGCCGTGGGGGGGGCAGCTCACCTGGATGGGCAGCACAATGAGGGCCACGCAGATCATGATGACGACCAGCAGCTGGGAGGGCCAGATCCGGGGGGTGACGTCCCCGAAGCCCACGGTGGAGAAGGTGACGATGCAGAAGTAGAGGGAGTCGAAGAAGGTCAGGTTGTTGCCCGCTCGCTCCAGGTGCTGGATCCCGCAGATGCTGGGGGGGGGGGGGGCATGGCCAGGGTCACGGGGCTGGCAAAGGCCCTGGTGCCGCGCGGCCTGGCGAGCGCTGGGCCTCACCCCAGAGCTGGCTGCACCAACGCAGGACGGGGGACGCTGATTGCTCAGCCTGGGACACACACACAGATCGGCCCCCTGGACAAAGTGGGGATTTTACCCCCCTTGGTACGTTGAGTGTCAGCCCTCCTGACCTACAGTAACCCTAGGCGTGTGCCTCAGTTTCCCTGGGCACTGCACCAATACCCGTCTCCCCCTCCCACACAGCGGCCGACGCGTCAGAACCTGCACCCGGGAGAGGCGCAAGCAGGTGACACCTTGCGCAGGACGCAGGCGGGGGGAGGGGCGGGGGTGGGGACCGGGAGGCTGCAGTGGGTCAGGCTGGCTTGGGGGGCAGGGAAGGGGCAGGGCCCTGGTTCTGGGCCGCGCTGGGTCCCTGGGAGCCCCCTGGCTGCAGGGGGAGCAGGGCCGGGGGGGCTCTCCCAAAGGTTGGCTCCCCCCTGCCAGCAAGCTCCGCCCAGTCCCAGGAGCCCACAGAACTGGGCCCTGCTGGGCATGGGGCTGGTGGGGGGGGGGGGCACCGCAGCACGGCCCCTCCCCCGCCCAGGGGTCTAAGCCCCGCCCCCGGTCCCCGCTCACCAGGTGAACATGAGGCAGACCAGGGTGCAGACCAGAATGAGGACCTGGTTGAACATGGCGGAGTGCGTCCGCTGGATGGCCCGGTGCAGGTCGTTCTGCTGGGAGGAGGGGGGGTTGAGCGACAACACTGCCCCCCTCCCCAGCCCGGCAGGCAGCACGCAGCCCTGCACAGCCGGGACACACACACACACACACACACACACACGCACAGAGCCCTGCACAGCCAGGACACACACACACACAGACACGCACAGAGACCTGCACAGCCGGGACACACACACACACACGCACAGAGCCCTGCACAGCCGGGACACACACACACACACACACGCACACGCACAGAGCCCTGCACAGCCAGGACACACACACACACACGCACAGAGCCCTGCACAGCCAGGACACACACACACACAGACACGCACAGAGACCTGCACAGCCGGGACACACACACACATGCACAGAGCCCTGCACAGCCGGGACACACACACACACACGCACAGAGCCCTGCACAGCCAGGACACACACACACACAGACACGCACAGAGACCTGCACAGCCGGGACACACAAACACACACACACGCACAGAGCCCTGCAGAGCCGGGACACACAAACACACACACGCACAGAGCCCTGCACAGCCGGGACACACACACACACAGACACGCACAGAGCCCTGCACAGCCGGGACACACACACACACACGCACACGCACAGAGCCCTGCAGAGCCGGGACACACACACACACAGACACGCACAGAGCCCTGCACAGCCGGGACACACACACACACAGACACGCACAGAGCCCTGCACAGCCGGGACACACACACACACAGACACGCACAGAGCCCTGCACAGCCGGGACACACACGCACACGCACACGCACAGAGCCCTGCACAGCCGGGACACACACGCACACAGACACACACAGACACGCACAGAGCCCTGCACAGCCGGGACACACACACACACAGACACGCACAGAGCCCTGCACAGCCGGGACACACACACACACAGACACGCACAGAGCCCTGCACAGCCGGGACACACACACACACACACACACACACACACACACAGAGACACGCACAGAGCCCTGCACAGCCGGGACACACACACACACACACACACACACACACACACACACACACACACACAGAGCCCTGCAGAGCCGGGACACACAAACACACAGACACGCACAGAGCCCTGCACAGCCGGGACACACACACACACACACACGTGCACAAAGCCCTGCAGAGCCGGGACACACACACACACAGACACGCACAGAGCCCTGCGCACAGCCGGGACACACACAGACACGCACAGAGCCCTGCACAGCCGGGACACACACACACACACACACACACACACACACACAGAGCCCTGCAGAGCCGGGACACACACACACACACACACACACACACACACACACACACACACACACAGCCCTGCACAGCTGGGAAACACACAGACACGCACAGAGCACTGCACAGCCGGGACACACACACAGACACGCACAGAGCCCTGCAGAGCCGGGACACACAAACACACACACACGCACAGAGCCCTGCACAGCCGGGACACACACACACACAGACACGCACAGAGCCCTGCACAGCCGGGACACACACACACACACACAGACACGCACAGAGCCCTGCGCACAGCCGGGACACACACAGACACGCACAGAGCCCTGCACAGCCGGGACACACACACACACACACACACACACACACACACAGCCCTGCACAGCTGGGAAACACACAGACACGCACAGAGCCCTGCACAGCCGGGACACACACACAGACACGCACAGAGCCCTGCAGAGCCGGGACACACAAACACACAGACACGCACAGAGCCCTGTACAGCCGGGACACACTCACACAGACACGCACAGAGCCCTGCACAGCCGGGACACACACAGACACGCACAGAGCCCTGCACAGCCGGGACACACACAGATACCCCGGGCCCTGCCTGGCTGAGCCCTGAGGGTGCAGGGCCCTGCCAGAGGGGCGAGTGGCCTAGGCCAGTCTGAGCAGGGCCAGCCGGCGAGACCCCCCCGGCCCCAGACTCACAATCATGTTCTCCAGGGCGTGCTTGGCCAGCCAGCAGTTCAGGAACACCGGGATGAAGAGATTGCGCAGCGGAGGCCAGAAGACCTGAGCGGGGGAGTGGCGGTTAGCAGTGGGGAGCAGAACCCTGCAGAGACCCTCCCTCCAGCACAGGAGGAGCCCCAATCTGCGGGACGTGGGGGACGGAGGGCAGGGCAGGGCAGGGCAGGGGTGGGGCGTGTCCTGCAGGAACGATCCCACCGCTGCCACCACAGCCTCTGCCTAGGACATCCCTGTGGCACAGGCCAGGCGAGATCAGGGAGGGGGTTCGCTGGGGCTGGGATGGAGGGGGGGGCCTGGCGCCGACTCACCGTGACGAGGAAAGGCACCGTGTTCATCATCTCCAGCATGAAGGGAACCCGCAGGACCTGCTCCCACAAGTTCCCCTGGCGACAGGAGAGAGGAAATCAGAGCGCAAGGCCCACCTGCCAGGACAAACCGTAACTGATCCCCCTTGGCCCCCCGCTGCGGCCTGCCAGGAGAGTCCCGGGCCAGGATTCCTGCCCCCCAGGGCTATTGTGGGACATGGGGGAGCTGGGTCATGCCAAGGCGATTTGCACCCCCCCCCTTGTACCTTGTAGCCCAAATACACCAGCAGCATCGTCTCCAGGAAACTGATCAAAGCCACCAGCACCTGGGGAAGCGGGAGCGGTTAGCAAGGGGGCGACGCCGACAGCCCCATGTGGAGCCCAAGCCCTTCCCCCACCCTCCTCGCTGCCTGATCTGCGCCCTTGCCCCTAGAGCCGCCCGCTCCCACCCAGAGGTGGCTGCAAGTCAGGGCTGGGTGAAGTGACCTGGGCTTGCTCTGAGAGGACAAGGCTGCTGCAACGGCAGAAATCCCCCTCCCCCCCCCCGAGAACCGGTGAGACCCACCCCCCCCCGAGTCCCCCCCCCCGAGAACCGGTGAGACCCGCCCCGTCCCCGAGTCCCCCCCCCCCCCGAGAACCGATGAGACCCGCCCCCCCCCGAGTCTCCCCCCCCGAGAACCGGTGAGACCCGTCCCGTCCCCGAGTCCCCCCCCCGAGAACCGGTGAGACCCGCCCCCCCCCGAGTCTCCCCCCCGAGAACCGGTGAGACCCGCCCCGTCCCCGAGTCCCCCCCCCCCCCCGAGAACCGGTGAGACCCGCCCCGTCCCCGAGTCCCCCGCCCCCCGAGAACCGGTGAGACCCGCCCCGTCCCCGAGTCCCCCCCCCCCCCGAGAACCGGTGAGACCCGCCCCGTCCCCGAGTCCCCCCCCCGAGAACCGGTGAGACCCGCCCCCCCCCGAGTCTCCCCCCCGAGAACCGGTGAGACCCGCCCCGTCCCCGAGTCCCCCCCCCCCCGAGAACCGGTGAGACCCGCCCCGTCCCCGAGTCCCCCGCCCCCCGAGAACCGGTGAGACCCGCCCCGTCCCCGAGTCCCCCCCCCCCCCGAGAACCGGTGAGACCCGCCCCGTCCCCGAGTCCCCCCCCCCGAGAACCGGTGAGACCCGCCCCCCCCCGAGTCTCCCCCCCGAGAACCGGTGAGACCCGCCCCCCCCCGAGTCTCCCCCCCGAGAACCGGTGAGACCCGCCCCGTCCCCGAGTCCCCCCTGTGTCCACCAGACCCCCAAGCAGCTCCCCCGTGCACAGACGCTGAGCCCCGGAGACCCGCACTCACCTGCAGCCCCCAGAGGGGCAGCGGCCGATTCACCCAGACGATCGGGGCCCTGGAAGAGAAAAGCCCCATGGGGCGCGGCCCTAGAGCGCCTGGCCCGGCCCCGCCGCCCGGCACTTACCAGTCAAAGCGCGCCAGGGGCTGAGCCGAGAGGTTGAGCTTGGGGCAGCCCCAGCTGGAAAGCAGGAGACAAGGGAGACAGGCAGGCAGGCGACTCGGAGCCCTGGCCACCTCCGCCCAGGCCAGGCTGGCACCGGGGGGGGGGGGGGGGGGCCTGGCTCCAGCCCCCCACGGTGACCTCCCCGCCCCCGCCCCCGGTCCACAGGGGAAACTAGTCTCAGCAGCACAAAGCATTCTGGGTAACGAGGCACGTGGGGGCCTCCGGGGGGGGGGACACACGACCTCTCCCCCCCTCCCGCTTCTGGGCAGCTCCTGGCCCCGTGGTGCTGTCTCTCCAGGCCACCTGCAGCGGGGGCCCAGCGGGGGAGGGGAGACTGGCCTAATGTGGCCCAGGAGAGTGGTGGGGGGGGCTAGTCTCTCCTGGGGGGATTCAGTAAGGGGGGGCTAATCTCACCCAGGAGAGTCGGGGGGGGGTGGGCTAGTCTCTCCTGGGGGATTCAGTAAGGGGGGGCTAATCTCACCCAGGAGAGTCGGGGGGGGGTGGGCTAGTCTCTCCTGGGGGATTCAGTAAGGGGGGGCTAATCTCACCCAGGAGAGTCGGGGGGGGGTGGGCTAGTCTCTCCTGGGGGATTCAGTAAGGGGGGGCTAATCTCACCCAGGAGAGTCGGGGGGGGGTGGGCTAGCCTCTCCTGGGGGATTCAGTAAGGGGGGGCTAATCTCACCCAGGAGAGTCGGGGGGGGGGGTGGGCTAGTCTCTCCTGGGGGATTCAGTAAGGGGGGGCTAATCTCACCCAGGAGAGTCGGGGGGGGGGTGGGCTAGTCTCTCCTGGGGGATTCAGTGAGGGGGGGCTAATCTCGCCCAGGAGAGTCGGGGGGGGGGGCTCTAGTCTCTCCTGGGGGGGCTTCACTCACCAGCCCCCGGGGCCCTCCTGGGGGTCGTCCAGCAGCACCCGGATGATGTAGAGGAAGCAGCTGAGAAGCTTGAGGGAGAAGTTAAAGAGACGCACCCGCAAACCTGGAACAGAGATGGGCAGCGCCCCAGTGCCCCGCTGGGCTTCCCTCCGGGCGGGGGAGGGGCAGCGCCCCAGCGCCCCGCTGGGCTCCCCTCCGGGCGGGGGAGGGGCAGCACCCCAGCGCCCCGCTGGGCTCCCCTCCGGGCGGGGGAGGGGCAGCACCCCAGCGCCCCGCTGGGCTCCCCTCCGGGCGGGGGAGGGGCAGCGCCCCAGTGCCCCGCTGGGCTCTGCCCTCCCTGCTGGCAGAGCCCTGCCCCCACGTTGGAAAAAAGGCGTCTTCCTCGTAAAATGATGTTTTCCGCCGTCGAAAAAACTGCGGCGCTCTTTCGATTGACTTTCAAAAGAACGCGGCGGCAGCCTAGACACGGGAAGTGTTTGCAAAGCCCCTGCAGTCTAGACACCCCCAGGGCCCTGTCAGCCCTCAGTGGCCGGTGCCAGGTGCCCAGAGGGCGAGAACAGAGCAGGGAATCACCACGGGATCCCTCCTCGATCAGCTATTCCCAGCCTCTGACAGACACTAGGGACCCCGTCTCTGCCCAGCCTGGCCAACAGCCATTGATTAACCCAACCTTCATGAATGGATCTAGCTCTTTTCTGAACCCTGTTAAAGTCCTGCCCTTCACAACATCCTCCGGCAAGGAGTTCCCCAGGTTGATGGTGTGCTGCGTGAGGAAAAACAGCCTTTGGTTTGGTGTAACCCTGCCGCCTGTTCATTTCGTTGGGGCCCCTCATTCTGGTGTGAAGAGACACTAGACGTGACTCCTCTTCCCAACACTCTGCCCTTGATGCTCTAACCACTAGACTGTACTTCCTCTCCCAGAGTCGGGGCTAAACCCTGGAGTCCTGGATCCCTGTCGCAAGCCCCCTTCCAGGGCTGAGCTAGAGCCAGCCGGGTGCCAGCAAGTCAGGGCGCCCACGGGACGAGCGGAGACGGGGATGGACAGGTGGTTCCCAGAGGCTCTGAGCTGGGATTCAGCCCCATCTCCCGAGGCCCGGGCAGACCCCGCTGGGGTCCCGGCAGCCAGCAGCTGCTGACCCCCAGAAGCGCCCGTGGCGGGGGCTGTGGTGCCGGGGCTGAGGGGCCGAGCCACTCACTGGAGCGCTGGTTCTTGATGAAGAAGAGCTTCAGACGCTCCTTGAAGGTGTTTTCGTTGACGTAAAACTCCACTTGGACCCTGCAGGAGGGAGGAGGGGTCAGCGGGGGGCAGCACCCGAGGGCACCCCCTTCCCAGGGCAGTGCAGGGGCTCTGGTCCCCGCAGCGCCTGGGGAGGCAGGGCAGGACCAGTGACTCGCCCACGTCCCCCCGGGGAGTCGGTGGCAGAGCGGGAGGCCAGCCCAGACGGCTGAGTCCCGGCCCAGCACCCCCAGCCTGTCCCCCCGGGGCGCTGGGCTCCCCTTGTCTTGCTTCACGAGCCGGCAATGCCCTCGGCCCGGCCCAGGACGCCCTGCTGGGGCCCGCTGGCCCCCCTCAAACCAACACATCCAGAGCCCAGGCTGGGAGACCCGCCCAGCCCCATGGCTCCCCACAGCCCCTCACTCCTGCCCCCCAGCCCCTGGGCTCCCCACAGCCCCTCACTCCTGCCCCCCAGCCCCTGGGCTCCCCACAACCCCTCACTCCTGCCCCCCAGCCCCTGGGCTCCCCACAGCCCCTCACTCCTGCCCCCCAGCCCCTGGGCTCCCCCCAGCCCCTGGGCTCCCCACAGCCCCTGCGCTCCCCACAGCCCCTCACTCCTGCCCCCCAGCCCCTGGGCTCCCCACAGCCCCTCACTCCTGCCCCCCAGCCCCTGGGCTCCCCACAGCCCCTGGGCTCCCAACAACCCCTCACTCCTGCCCCCCAGCCCCTGGGCTCCCCACAGCCCCTCACTCCTGCCCCCCAGCCCCTGCGCTCCCCACAACCCCTCACTCCTGCCCCCCAGCCCCTGGGCTCCCCACAGCCCCTCACTCCTGCCCCCCAGCCCCTGCGCTCCCAACAACCCCTCACTCCTGCCCCCCAGCCCCTGGGCTCCCCACAGCCCCTGGGCTCCCCACAGCCCCTCACTCCTGCCCCCCAGCCCCTGCGCTCCCAACAACCCCTCACTCCTGCCCCCCAGCCCCTGGGCTCCCCACAGCCCCTCACTCCTGCCCCCCAGCCCCTGGGCTCCCCACAACCCCTCACTCCTGCCCCCCAGCCCCTGGGCTCCCCACAGCCCCTCACTCCTGCCCCCCAGCCCCTGGGCTCCCCACAGCCCCTCACTCCTGCCCCCCAGCCCCTGCGCTCCCCACAGCCCCTCACTCCTGCCCCCCAGCCCCTGCGCTCCCCACAGCCCCTGGGCTCCCCACAACCCCTCACTCCTGCCCCCCAGCCCCTGGGCTCCCCACAGCCCCTCACTCCTGCCCCCCAGCCCCTGCGCTCCCCACAACCCCTCACTCCTGCCCCCCAGCCCCTGGGCTCCCCACAGCCCCTGGGCTCCCCACAACCCCTCACTCCTGCCCCCCAGCCCCTGGGCTCCCCACAACCCCTCACTCCTGCCCCCCAGCCCCTGGGCTCCCCACAGCCCCTGGGCTCCCAACAACCCCTCACTCCTGCCCCCCAGCCCCTGGGCTCCCCACAGCCCCTCACTCCTGCCCCCCAGCCCCTGGGCTCCCAACAACCCCTCACTCCTGCCCCCCAGCCCCTGCGCTCCCAACAACCCCTCACTCCTGCCCCCCAGCCCCTGGGCTCCCCACAACCCCTCACTCCTGCCCCCCAGCCCCTGGGCTCCCCACAACCCCTCACTCCTGCCCCCCCAGCCCCTGGGCTCCCCACAGCCCCTCACTCCTGCCCCCCAGCCCCTGGGCTCCCCACAACCACTCACTCCTGCCCCCCAGCCCCTGGGCTCCCCACAACCCCTCACTCCTGCCCCCACCCCAGCTTTCCCGGTGCTGTTTAAGTGCCTGGGTACAGGGTGCTGGGGGGGATTCTGTGGATGGAGGGGCGGGGGGGGTCTGTGGATGGAGGGGCGCCAGGCGCTGGGGGGGGGTCTGTGGACGGAGGGGCGGGGGGGGTCTGTGGACGGAGGGGCGCCAGGCGCTGGGGGGGGTCTGTGCACGGAGGGGCGGGGGGGGGGTCTGTGGATGGAGGGGCGCCAGGCGCTGGGGGGGGGTCTGTGCACGGAGGGGCGGGGGGGGTCTGTGGACGGAGGGGCGCCAGGCGCTGGGGGGGGTCTGTGCACGGAGGGGCGGGGGGGGGTCTGTGGATGGAGGGGCGCCATGCCCTGGGGGGGGGTCTGTGCACGGAGGGGCGGGGGGGGTCTGTGGATGGAGGGGCGCCAGGCGCTGGGGGGGGTCTGTGCACGGAGGGGCGGGGGGGGTCTGTGGATGGAGGGGCGCCAGGCGCTGGGGGGGGTCTGTGCACGGAGGGGCGGGGGGGTCTGTGGACGGAGGGGCGGGGGGGTCTGTGGATGGAGGGGCGCCAGGCGCTGGGGGGGGTCTGTGCACGGAGGGGCGGGGGGGGTCTGTGGATGGAGGGGCGGGGGGGTCTGTGGACGGAGGGGCGCCAGGCGCTGGGGGGGGTCTGTGCACGGAGGGGCGGGGGGGGTCTGTGGATGGAGGGGCGGGGGGGGGTCTGTGCACGGAGGGGCGGGGGGGTCTGTGGATGGAGGGGTGCCAGGCGCTGGGGGGGGTCTGTGGACGGAGGGGCGGGGGGGGGGTCTGTGCACGGAGGGGCGGGGGGGGTCTGTGCACGGAGGGGCGGGGGGGGGGGGGTCTGTGCAGGCAGCCGCGCCAGGCGCTGGGGGGACACAAGCGGCTGCCCCAGGCAAGGCGAGGTTGGGCGGGGGAGCAGGCAGCCACGGGAAGGATGCAACGGGGGTTATGGGCAGCTGTGATGCCAGGGGGCTCTGCTCTGGCTGAGGAGACCCCCCCAACGCACTGAGGTGGGGGCACCTCCACCAGCCCCATGGCTGGCTGCTTCATTCTCCCCTCGCGGGGCCTGGGGCCTGCCCTGGCTGTGGGGGGAGCAACTGGGGGTGATGGCAGCTCCCCCGGTGGCCTGGCCGCTGCCGCCTGGGGCTCACCCCCCCCTGCTCTTTCAGGGCCCCAGACGGTCGCCGGGGCACGGCTCAGCCTGGCCCCCAAGAGTTAACGCCGCCTGAGCGCTCAGGCCCCTCCCCGGGCGGGTCCCGGCAGCCCCCCAGCAGACACCCTGGGGCCGAGGGGCCCAGCACCCAGGCTCAGCCTTGGGGGTCAGGGAACAGAACCAGGGGGCAGGGAGCTGGCTAGACCCTGGCTGCCCATCACCACCAAGGCAGCAAAAGTCCGGTGGGGCCGGCTCTCCCGGGGGCAGCCCCCAAGCTGGGGGGTCTCAGCACTGAGTGATGGGGGGCGCAGCCTTTATCCTTCTTATAGTGTGGGACCACCCACAGGCACTCTCTCATTGGTTGCCCACAGTGCCCCGCTCTTACTCTGATTGGCTGTCAGGGATAATACCACACCCACCTTCTGATTGCCTCTGGACAGTTCTACAGCCTGGCACTGATTGGTTGCCAGAGATGTCAGGTACGATGCCCTTCAAACCTGCAACGCCCACGCGGCCCTACTGTCTCCTGCCCACCACCTGTGCAGCCGTGCTCCTGTGACACCCCCACCGCCAGGAGGGGGCACTGGCCTGTGTTCCCTGAAAGCTGGCCACTTGTGGAGAATCCAGTGCCACCCGGCCGATTAGCAAGGTGCCCACAGCTTGGGTTTGTTTCCATTGGTGGTGCACACCTGCACATGCCTCAGTGCACGTAACAAAATTATTCCGCACAGGGAAGGCAAGATTAGCACAAAGACTGGTGCTGGCGAGGAGTATTTCAAGCTGGCTGCAGCTCAGGGAAGAAGGGGAAGCCCCGTATCCTCGGGTGGGGGGCAGGGAGGAGGGAAGGCCCATGGGGAGCACAGGGAATCCCTGTGAGCATCTTACAGGCCACTGCAACCCGAGACTGCGGGACTCCCAGACACCTGGGTTCTGTCTGTCACTGAGAGCGGAGTGGGGACCACTGGTTAGAGCGGGGAGACCCTCTCTCCCTGTGGATACAAATTTACCCTTGACACTGCCTGAGCAGCTGCCTCCCTGGGCCCAGGCCCTTGAACACAGCTCCCCAGGCGCGGCATGTGGCAATGCACCAGCTGGCTCTGCCTTGCCAGAACTGCAGCGTGGCACAGGGGTGGGCGGCCCAAGGGAATCTCCTACCATCTGTGTTCCCAAGCAGCACCCACCCAGCACCCCGTGCCTGCCGCAGTCCAAGAAAAACAGTAATTTGCCAGTTAAACACCTCCCCCGCCTGCTAGCAAGGGGGCGGAACTGGCACCATCATCAGCCCCACCACACGGCCGGGCACACTGGGCTGCACAGGCTGGATTTGCCTTTATGGCTGGGTGTTATGGGGGTGTGCGCGGAGCGGGGCACTGGCCCTTGTGGGTGTGCACGGAGCGGGGCACTGGCCCTCGTGGGGGCGCGCGGAGCGGGGCACTGGCCCTCGTGGGGGGCGCGCGGAGCGGGGCACTGGCCCTCGTGGGGGCGCGCGGAGCGGGGCACTGGCCCTCGTGGGGGGCGCGCGGAGCGGGGCACTGGCCCTCGTGGGGGCGCGCGGAGCGGGGCACTGGCCCTCGTGGGTGTGTGCGGAGCGGGGCACTGGCCCTCGTGGGGGTGTGCGGAGCAGGGTAGGCGGAGTGGGGCACTGGCCCTCGTGGGGGCGCGCGGAGCGGGGCACTGGCCCTCGTGGGGGTGCGCGGAGCGGGGCACTGGCCCTCGTGGGGGTGCGCGGAGCGGGGCACTGGCCCTCGTGGGGGCGCGCGGAGCGGGGCACTGGCCCTCGTGGGGGGCGCGCGGAGCGGGGCACTGGCCCTCGTGGGGGGCGCGCGGAGCGGGGTAGGCGGAGTGGGGCACTGGCCCTCGTGGGGGCGCGCGGAGCGGGGCACTGGCCCTCGTAGGGGTGTGCGGAGCCGGGTACTGGCCCTCGTGGGGGTGTGCGGAGCCGGGTACTGGCCCTCGTGGGGGCGCGCGGAGCCGGGCACTGGCCCTCGTGGGGTGCTCAGACCATTACAGCGCTTTATTTGCATCGGGACCTTCACTGTGTTTGTGGCAGGTCCCACAGGAGTCTCTCTGCCTGTTTGTTATTGTAGGGTCTCTAGGCCCTGCCCTCGAAGTGCTGCCCTGCGCGGATGCCCCATCCCTCTGCACCCCCCCGGGACGGCAGCCCCTGCCCGTGACGAATCCAGTCGTTCCCGTGCTCCACAGCCTCTGCACCCCAGCGCCCCATAGCGGGGGGGGAGTTCAGAGAACAGCCAGGTGGCTCACTCCCCCTCCTAGACACCCTGGCGCTCGCTGCACATCACACCCGGACAGGCCCCAAATCGGCCTCAGCCACAGGCCGGCGTAACTGGCCTCTGCTGGGAACAGCCTCAGGGCTGACGCTGGCTCCAGCATCATTCCGGATGAACTCCGGGAAGTTGGGGCCTGACCCTGAGCAGACCCCGCTGGGGGGGAAGGGCTGCAGGTGGGTGCGTGGGACCCACTGGGGGGGAGGGATCGGAGGGGCCTTGGCAAGCAGTGCATACTGGGCACAGGGGAGCCAGCCAGTGTGCATGGGGGGCCAAGGCTGGAGGGGACCGTTGTGATCAGCTGGTCTGACCCTTTGCACGGCTCAGGCCAGAGAGCCTGGCGCAGAAGCCGGGTAAATGCGCCCACACGCGTCCCGGCTGATTCTAACGGGGCCTGCAAAGCCCCCCCGCCCTTGCTCCCGGTCTCCCCGCCGGCCCTGGGAAACAGGACGGCGTTTTATCTTCGGCTCCCACTCCTGGGCTCTGGCCACTCAGCTCACACCCAGGGCAGAGCCGGCAAGAGCAGAGGAGTAAAAGGTGGACGTGTCAAGCCCTGGGTCTGGCCGAGGGTCGTGCCGCTGAGATGGGGGACCTGTCGTGTGGGGGCTGCCCAGCCCCACAGCGCTGTGAGATAGCCCCAGCCTGCTCCTTATCTACTGGGCTTGGGAGGGATTTTTGTCCCCCTTTTACAGATGGGGAAACTGAGGCTGGAGGCGATGCAGGGGCATGCCCAAGCTCACCCTGGGAGAGCCAAGGGGCAGGAAGGCAGAGCCTGCCCCATCCTCTCCTGGCTCACTGACACCTCTGCCAAGGGAGGCCGGCACCAGCAAGATTTCAGTTCCCTTAGGAGCAGGAGGCCAGCGGCAAATATCCCAAGAGGCCCAGTGCCAACGCGGGCCAGGCTTGGTCTGCGCCTTCCTGCCAGGGCCCCATTCAGCTCCAGAGGACCCACAGCTCAGCGGCGTGGGAGAGGATGGGGTGTGACCAACAGTGTGCAAGGGGGAAACTGAGGCACAAAAAGAATTGCAGAACTGTGATTAGCACCCAGAACTCCAGCCCCTCCCCGAGTCTAATCGCTGCCCCCCCCCCCCCGTCTCCTCTCACAGCTAAGGCTGGACCAGGGGTCCTGAATACCCCCCCCACACCCACTAAACCCCCAGGGGGTGGAACCCAGGAGTTCTTGCTTCCAGCCTCCCTGCTCCAAGCACGGCGCAGGCACACCCTCGTGCTGCCCCCGCTACGTCTCGATCCCAGCCTCGCCCAGGGACACCCTGTTCTCCGTGCTTAGCGCCGCGACCCGTGGAAACTACAGCCCCCAGCATGCACTGCTGTGTCACTAGCCAAGCGTAAACCCAGGGGAGGTAACAATGCATGTCGGGAGCTGTAGTCTCAGCAGGCTGGGAGCGTGTTGGTCCAGGCCTCGTCCACTGGGGAGGATGCGGGGGATGGGAAGAGGCAGGTTGGGAGGTGAGGGGGGGCACTCCGAGGTGTGGGGGGCGTGCTGCCAGTGTGACATCAGCACAGCCGTGGCGCTGTTGATTTCCCTTCTTCAGCGAGTCGAGAGGTTTATCCCCCCGGGCGCTCCGCAGCACGGCAGGGGCGGGCAGGCTGCGCGGGGGGGGGGCAGGCTGCGCGGGGGGGGGGGCAGGCTGCGCGGGGGGGGGGCAGGCTGCGCGGGGGGGGCAGGCTGCGCGGGGGGGGGGCAGGCTGCGCGGGGGGGGGGGCAGGCTGCGCGGGGGGGGGCTGCCTGTCCATCAGGGACCAAATGCAGAGAGGCTCTGAATGCCATTCCAGGGGCGTGGGGGGCATGGGCTGGTGAGAAGGGCAGGGCCCTGGGACTCAGGACTCTGGGTCTCTCCCCAGCTGTTACCAAGCGAGCAGGGCGAGTCAGTTTCCTCTCGACACCTTTATCGCTCCCGGGCCTCGGCCCCCCTTTGTGAGCTCTCCGCGGGGGGGGGCTCACTCTGCCTGGGGGGGGCAGTGTGCACTGGAGTGCGATCTCCTAATTTCTCCTCCAGCGCTGCCTGCGGGGCCCGGTCCTGCCTGGCACTTGGGGAGGGACCTGATGGGGGCAAATGAGCGAAGGCTGAAGGGGGCTCATCTGCTCTATCCTGTATCCACCCCCCAGCTCCCTGCAGCAGCCAGGATGCAGCTACCCCCCCCCCCCCATCAGGCGGTAGAGTCAGTCACAGCGGGGCCTGCTGCAGGAAGCAGGCTTGGAGCAGGAGGGGAGTGGGTGGTTGGGGGAGGAGGAACTGGGCTCCCGGGAAGCTCTGAAAACTCCCCCCCACGCCCCAGGCTGGGATCCTCGCTTTGTTAACCCCTTGAGAGCTGCTGGATCCCAACAGCCCCCAAGACACCGAGACTCGGGTCCCTGGAAAAACAGACTCAAACCAGCCCCATGCTGGCGTCCCCCCACGTATGCTCTACCGGTGCCCCCCACTTCTGCCCTACAGCCCCTGCCCCCCCAGCCCTGCCAGTGCCCCCCACTCCTGCCCTACAGCCCCTGCCCCCCCAGCCCTGCCAGTGCCCCCCACTCCTGCCCTAGAGCCCCTGCCAGCCCAGCCCCCCCAGTGCCCTTCACTCCGGACCCACAGTCCCTGCCAGACCAGCCCTGCCCCTCCAGCCCTGCCGGTGCCCCTCTCTCCTGACCTGCAGCCCCTGCTCCGGCAGCCCTACAGTGCCCCCCACCCACCCGTCCCAGAGCAAGGGGGTGGGGAATGGGACATGGGGCCTTTCCCCTCAAGGGGGCACCAGCTCTCAGCTGACTCCGGGGTGGTCTCGGGGGGATTGGCTGGCTCAGCAGAGATGTGGGAGCCTACCTGAGCCGTGGAGATGGCGTATCCCCCCAGGACCCCTCAAGGCAGGGCTGGGAATAGGGAGTTGCCCAGAGACACTCACCCCTGCCCTGGCTTCTGCCCAGCTGGGGCTCCTACTAGGCCAGACTGGGGGCATTGGAGGCCCCTAGGGGCAGGACCGTCCTGGCGGTGCCCCAGAGCGCCAGGCGGTGCCATGGAGAAAGCCCCCAGTGTCCTGCAGTAGCCAGGGGCTGCTCCGTGCCATGCCCAGTGCATGCCAGGCAGAGCCACGCAGACAGGGTCCCTCTGCCCTCCGTACCACAGGGCCACGCAACCCGCCCCCGCCAGCCCCAGGGAAACCAGCCAGCCCCACACACAGTGCAGAAAATCCCCGCGCCCCCCCCAGCCGGGCCGCACCCCAGGGTGCTACAGAGGCAGCTGGTGTCCCGCCTCGCTGCCCAGCACAGTCTGGCACCCGGCCCTGGCGCCCCCCCCCCCGTCCTGCCAGAGACCCCCCTGCTCCAGGAGTCCTGGTGCCCCCCCTCACCAGCCAGCGGGACCCCCAGCAGGCAGGAGATGGGGCATCGGCAGGGGGGCCACGCCCCAGCGAGCCCCGCGCCCCCAGGACCCCCGGGCACAGCTCACAGCCCGGAGGGCTGGCAACGCGGGGCGGGCACCGGCTGCTCCCCCCTCCGGGGCCCGCCCTGCCCGGGCGCCCCTCACCTCTCGTCGGCCTGCCAGTCGCCCAGCAGCAGGTCCCGGAAGCGGTACCGCGGCGGCAGGGGCAGCACCTCCTTCTCCAGCTCCCCCATGCTGGCGCTGCGGGGCGGCTCAGCGGTGCCCGGGCAGCCCGCAGCCCTCTGGCCGGCCGGCCATGGCCATCAGCGGCGGGGCAGCCCCTTCGGACCGGCCGGCCGGGCCCTAGCCCATGGCACGGAGCCCCGGGCCGGGGGACGCTGGAAGCTCCGGCCCCCGAGCAGCCGCGGCGGAGGGAGGCGGGCTCCGGCAGGAGGGGCCGCGCCGATCCCCCCCCCCCCCCCCCGGCACCTGCGGCCCCCGCGCGGCGCGTCCTTAACCCCTCGGGCTCCGGAACCGGCACAAGACGCGCCTGGCCCTGCCCGCCAGCTGGCTCCCAGCCCCCACGCTGCTCTACCCACTACACCCCACTCCCCTCCCGGGGCACAACCCAGGCGTCCTGGCTCCCAGCCCCCACGCTGCTCTACCCACTACACCCCACTCCCCTCCCGGGGCACAGCCCAGGCGTCCTGGCTCCCAGCCCCCACGCTGCTCTACCCACTACACCCCACTCCCCTCCCGGGGCACAACCCAGGCGTCCTGGCTCCCAGCCCCCACGCTGCTCTACCCACTACACCCCACTCCCCTCCCGGGGCACAGCCCAGGCGTCCTGGCTCCCAGCCCCCACGCTGCTCTACCCACTACACCCCACTCCCCTCCCGGGGCACAGCCCAGGCGTCCTGGCTCCCAGCCCCCACGCTGCTCTACCCACTACACCCCACTCCCCTCCCGGGGCACAACCCAGGCGTCCTGGCTCCCAGCCCCCACGCTGCTCTACCCACTACACCCCACTCCCCTCCCGGGGCACAGCCCAGGCGTCCTGGCTCCCAGCCCCCACGCTGCTCTACCCACTACACCCCACTCCCCTCCCGGGGCACAACCCAGGCGTCCTGGCTCCCAGCCCCCACGCTGCTCTACCCACTACACCCCACTCCCCTCCCGGGGCACAGCCCAGGCGTCCTGGCTCCCAGCCCCCACGCTGCTCTACCCACTACACCCCACTCCCCTCCCGGGGCACAACCCAGGCGTCCTGGCTCCCAGCCCCCACGCTGCTCTACCCACTACACCCCACTCCCCTCCCGGGGCACAGCCCAGGCGTCCTGGCTCCCAGCCCCCACGCTGCTCTACCCACTACACCCCACTCCCCTCCCGGGGCACAGCCCAGGCGTCCTGGCTCCCAGCCCCCACGCTGCTCTACCCACTACACCCCACTCCCCTCCCGGGGCACAACCCAGGCGTCCTGGCTCCCAGCCCCCACGCTGCTCTACCCACTACACCCCACTCCCCTCCCGGGACACAGCCCAGGCGTCCTGGCTCCCAGCCCCCACGCTGCTCTACCCACTACACCCCACTCCCCTCCCGGGGCACAACCCAGGCGTCCTGGCTCCCAGCCCCCACGCTGCTCTACCCACTACACCCCACTCCCCTCCCGGGGCACAGCCCAGGCGTCCTGGCTCCCAGCCCCCACGCTGCTCTACCCACTACACCCCACTCCCCTCCCGGGGCACAGCCCAGGCGTCCTGGCTCCCAGCCCCCACGCTGCTCTACCCACTACACCCCACTCCCCTCCCGGGGCACAACCCAGGCGTCCTGGCTCCCAGCCCCCACGCTGCTCTACCCACTACACCCCACTCCCCTCCCGGGGCACAGCCCAGGCGTCCTGGCTCCCAGCCCCCACGCTGCTCTACCCACTACACCCCACTCCCCTCCCGGGGCACAACCCAGGCGTCCTGGCTCCCAGCCCCCACGCTGCTCTACCCACTACACCCCACTCCCCTCCCGGGGCACAGCCCAGGCGTCCTGGCTCCCAGCCCCCACGCTGCTCTACCCACTACACCCCACTCCCCTCCCGGGGCACAACCCAGGCGTCCTGGCTCCCAGCCCCCACGCTGCTCTACCCACTACACCCCACTCCCCTCCCGGGGCACAGCCCAGGCGTCCTGGCTCCCAGCCCCCACGCTGCTCTACCCACTACACCCCACTCCCCTCCCGGGGCACAGCCCAGGCGTCCTGGCTCCCAGCCCCCACGCTGCTCTACCCACTACACCCCACTCCCCTCCCGGGGCACAACCCAGGCGTCCTGGCTCCCAGCCCCCACGCTGCTCTACCCACTACACCCCACTCCCCTCCCGGGACACAGCCCAGGCGTCCTGGCTCCCAGCCCCCACGCTGCTCTACCCACTACACCCCACTCCCCTCCCGGGGCACAACCCAGGCGTCCTGGCTCCCAGCCCCCACGCTGCTCTACCCACTACACCCCACTCCCCTCCCGGGGCACAGCCCAGGCGTCCTGGCTCCCAGCCCCCACGCTGCTCTACCCACTACACCCCACTCTCCTCCCGGGGCACAACCCAGGCGTCCTGGCTCCCAGCCCCCACGCTGCTCTACCCACTACACCCCACTCCCTTCCCGGGGCACAACCCAGGCGTCCTGGCTCCCAGCCCCCACGCTGCTCTACCCACTACACCCCACTCCCCTCCCGGGGCACAACCCAGGCGTCCTGGCTCCCAGCCCCCACGCTGCTCTACCCACTACACCCCACTCCCCTCCCGGGGCACAACCCAGGCGTCCTGGCTCCCAGCCCCCACGCTGCTCTACCCACTACACCCCACTCCCTTCCCGGGGCACAACCCAGGCGTCCTGGCTCCCAGCCCCCACGCTGCTCTACCCACTACACCCCACTCCCCTCCCGGGGCACAACCCAGGCGTCCTGGCTCCCAGCCCCCACGCTGCTCTACCCACTACACCCCACTCCCCTCCCGGGGCACAACCCAGGCGTCCTGGCTCCCAGCCCCCACGCTGCTCTACCCACTACACCCCACTCCCTTCCCGGGGCACAACCCAGGCGTCCTGGCTCCCAGCCCCCACGCTGCTCTACCCACTACACCCCACTCCCCTCCCGGGGCACAACCCAGGCGTCCTGGCTCCCAGCCCCCACGCTGCTCTACCCACTACACCCCACTCCCCTCCCGGGGCACAACCCAGGCGTCCTGGCTCCCAGCCCCCACGCTGCTCTACCCACTACACCCCACTCCCCTCCCGGGGCACAACCCAGGCGTCCTGGCTCCCCCGCTCTAACCCCTACACCCCACTGCCCACCTCCTGGTGGCTGTGGAGCCACAGGGCCTGCAGGGCGCACTCATGCACCGCTGCAGTGTGTCTCACTGCGTGCACTCCTGCTTGGGCGCTGGGCCCTTTCTCCCCTTCTAGGCCCGGTCACCTCAGCCCCACCCCCCGGTGCCAATGAGCCCAGGTGCAGCCCGGCACCGGATCCGTCCTGGGTCCCACCCCGAAAGCCTCAAGCCCCTGCCACTGCCCCAAGGTAACGGCTGCCGGCAGCGGCCCAGGGGCGGCTCTCCTTCCCCCCAGCCCCGCCGGGGCCCACGGCCAGGCTCGTGCACGCCCCCCCCCCCCCACACGTAGGCAGGGCAGCTGGCTGCTTTCCTATCCTAACCCCCAAGGCGAGTGGGTGGGCGGAGGGACCCCACCAGGCCAGCCAGGGTCTCTCTGCTCGGAGGGCAGTGCGGTCTAGGGGGTAGAGCGCGGGCAGGCCCCCCCGGCTCTGCGGGGAGTGGGGTCGGGTGGGTTAGAGATGGGAGGCTGGGACCCGGATTCCTGGGCTCTTCTCGTTCGGGATCCCCCCCCCCACGTGTCCCAGGAGCGCAGAGGCCCCTCGGGCGGGGGGGGGGGAGCAGCACTTACCGTGTGCACCCCCGCCCAGAACCGCCAGGGCGCTGCCGCTTTCGCCGGGCACCTGCTGCCCCCTGCTGGCCGACAGGGGACCCTCCTATTGCCAGCATCTGGCTGAGATCCCTGGGGAAACCCCCGGGCTAGGCTGCAGGTGGGGGGATGGGGCAGGCAGGAGAGGGAGTACGGAAGGGCGCTAGAAATCAGTAAGTGGGGACCCCCCCCCGCACTGTGGGCTGCAGCTGCTCCTGTTCACCCCCTCCCACTCAGATGCATTTGTTCCAGGCAGGGCTGTTTGTGCCAGTGGACACGTGGGGAAACTGAGGCACGGGGACTACACAACTGGGGCAAGGCCACACCAGAAGCTGTGGCACAGCACGGACAAGCTGCCACGTCCCTGGTGGGCCCAGGGGGTCGTCTTAGCAGAATGTGCTTCCTCCCCGCCATGAGTGCAGGGCTGGGAGGGGGGAGAAGAGGAGGGCGGTAATCTATTAACAGGCTGCTGCTGGAGATGCAGGCTGGATACTCCCCCAGCCAGGAAGCCGCCGCCGCCGCCGCCTCCCCTACCCCCTCACAGTCAGGTGAGCCCCAAAGCTTGCAGAGAGCCGGGACCAGTCCTGCCTCCAGGGCTCCGGCGGCTGGCGCGGCCGCTCGGGGAGATGTAAAAGCTGCCCAGAGCTTGGTGTGGCGGGCGCACTGCGGGGCTCCGGTGGTGCACACTGCCACATGCCTCGCTGCACAGAAACATTTATTCCACCTAGATGGAGACAATTCACGGGAACACGTCCGGACTTCCATGGCTCCTGCTGGTGTCACCTCCAAAGCGGGCAGCACCAGCGCTGGGAGCCAGCTGCCCTCGCCACAGCAGGTGCGCCTGAGCAGTGGGGAGAGGACCCTGCTATGGCCAGCTCGGGTGCCCCAGCCTAGAGGCGACTGGCAGAACGGCTCTGGAGCGCCGCCCCTGTCCACACTGTACGGGGACTGGCCCACGTCCTGGGGCGCAGGCCCTGCCGTGCTGATGGCACTGGTGCCCCGTAGCTGCAGGCAGTCGGGGGGCAGGGGATTTAATGCACACACCAGACCAGAGAAGAGTTGATTTCCATAGGCAGCTTCACAGCTTTTATTAGGGCCTGGGGGCAGCCCCCACCCCGCCTCGTTAAAAAGTAACCGTTAATTACAACCCCATCCCAAGGGGCGAGGGACAGTAAAAAAAGTTGAAAAGCAGACACCCACTTGGAGAGGAGCTTGGCTGCAGGGTTTGAGCCCTTTGGCCCCCACAACCCTGGGGGGGAGAGGGGCCACGGCTCCTGCCCCAGGGAATGTCACACGCCAACGGGAGGGCTCCGGGGCTACCCAGCATCCCCTGCACAGAGCTCTGGGCTCCAGGTTTTGACCTCCACGAGGCTTTGTTCCTGCCAGCCGGGCTCCGCACGCAGGGGCCTGAGCAGGAGCTGCTGGGGGGCAGGGAGAGGGTGGAACAATCCAGGCCAAGAGAAGATTCTCTTGCCCTCCAAGCTCAGTTTAAGGGGGGGGGGGTTACCCCCCCGCGTCACTCCAGGGTGATATGGACGGAGGCCAGGGCCTCTACGGCCCACGGTGGGTACCGCTCCCGGCTGCCGTACATGGTCGTCATGAAGTCCTGGACGAACTGCGGGAACCTCTGCTCCACGATGCTCTCCCGGATCGACCGCATCAGACTCAGCTGGGGGCACATGAGGGAGGGGAATTAGACCCAGAACAGCTCGGACCCCCGTCCCTGCAGGCTCACTCCACACCTAGGAGCCACCTGGCTTGGGGCAGGAGGCAGCAGCACCGCAGGGAGGTGGGTACTGGGCAGCGCGGAGGGCAGCTGGGCCCAGCTCCAGGTGCCTTGGGGACCCAGGTTCTCACTAAGCTGCATGGCCAACACCTTTCTATTGAGCACCAGGAAATGCTCAGAGCTGGGGGGGGGGGGAGGGGGACTGCCCCCGCCTGGGCCTGCCGCAGTCACGGAGAGGCAGGTGGGGAAGCCCCCTCCCCCTGCAGCCCAGGGCAGCCTACACCCCAAACCCTTATCCCCGGCCCCACACCAGAGCCTGCGCACCGAGCTGGAGCCTTTACCCTCACACTTGTCCCCAAACCCCACCCCCGCCACAGGAATTCTGTGGTGGGCACAGCCTGGAGGCGACAAGTCACACCTCCTCGCCCCGCTGGTGCACAGAACAAACTTCATTGCGCACGTCTGGGGAACCGCCGGGGACCCACCTGGTAGGCGATGTTGTGCACAGTGAGCAGGTGCATGGCGACCGTCTCGCTGCGCACCAGGGCGTGCAGGAAGGCCCGGCTGTACCTGGGGCGGGGGAGAAACACCCGGTGAGAGGCACAGGCGGCTGGAGCTGACCAACCCGGGGCAGCGCTCGGGAGCCACTGGGAGCCCACTGCCTGGAGCCAGGCTCAGCTCTGTCCTCCAGCCGCTCCCCCTGCTCCCAGCCCCTCCCGGCTCCCCCGTGGCACACACCTGCGGCAGGTGGAGCAGCGGCAGTTCTCGTCAATGGGCCGGAAGTCCTTGGCAAACTGCTTGTTCTTCACCGGCAGGGAGCCCCAGGGCACCAGGGCCGAGCCAAAGCGCTGGGAGGGGAAGGATCCGGCCGGTCACTAAGGGCTGCCCCCAGCTGGCTGCCCCTCGTTAGGGGGCAGCGCAGGGGGCAGCCCAGGCCCAGCCACTCACCGCCGTGCGGGTGGGGAAGACGCAGTCGAACATGTCGCAGCCCAGGGCGACGCAGACCACCAGGTCCGTGGCGTAGCTGGGGGGAGACGGCGGCTCAGAGCAGCCCAGCAGACACCCAGCACAGCCGGGGTGAGGAGCCGGGACCCCAGTGCTAGGGCAGGGCGAGGCACGTGGGCGGGGTGGGGCCAGCCCCAGGCACCCTCCTCTTGGCCAGCGGTCCATGCTCCCCTCCCGCTACCCCAGGGAGGTGGGCAAGTAGGCTGCCATGTTTAGGCTTCAGCTAATACACTAGGCCTCAAGCACCTGAACCCCTTGGTCTCCACCCTACCCCCAAGTGTCTGAAACCCCTGGGCTCCCCCACAGGCTGGGCAAGCGTAGCCGGCAGCTGCAGAGGAAGGGGGAGCAGGCCCTGCCCAGCGCGGACACCTACCCCACCCCCATGAGGTAGCGAGGCTTTTCCCGGGGGAGACGGTCGGTGCTGAGCGTCACCATCCTCCAGAACTGATCCTTGGCCTCGCCGCCGCTCAGGCCGCCGATGGCGAAGCCGGGCACGTCCCGCCGCGTCATCTCTGGGGGCAGAACCAGAGCTACGGGGGGAGGGCATCGGGCAGGGTCGCTCCCGCCCACACCCTCCGCAGGGTCTCCACAGCTACGGGGCAGGTGCAGCTTTTCCCCCGGGCGAGGGCATGCCCATCCCGTGGGGTTAGCCCTCCCGGGCCCAGCGCCACCTCCCACCCCAAAGCCAGCTGGGGGCTCCCCTCTGTGGGCGTCAGGCTCCGCAGAGCTCCCACGGCCCCAGACCGGACCCCTCCCCGCAGCGTGGATGCGCTCGGCAGGAAGGAGGCCACAGGGAGAATTCTGTGTCCAGCTGGGAAGTGGGGCCCAGAGGGAGGCAGGGACTTGCCCACGGTCACCCCAGACTGGCCAGCCCCGCTGTTCCCAGGGGAGGGGAGCCGGGTCCGTTACCTTCCAAGCACTTGGTGCGCAGGGCAGGGTCCAGCCCGCCCTGGACGATGGCGAAGAGGCTCTGCTCAGCGGGTTTGATGTTGGCAGCGATGCAGCGATCCAGCCAGCGAATCGACCTGCAACACCCCCGGTCCGCTCAGCCCCCGCCACCCCACGGCGGCCCCAAGGGAGAGTCCGATGCAGCAGGACCTCGTGGGCCGGGGCTGGGTCCTGGTTCTGCCCCACCCTGCACAAGCCACTCCACCGCCCCGCGCCTCAGTTTGCACCCATGACGTGGGGGGCGTCACGCTGGCCCGGCTTCGAGCCCGACGGACACAGCTCAGCTGGGAACTAGGGCTGGGCACCAGCCTCGTGTTCGAGGGGGAACGAGGCACAGAGTCCACAACTGATGTCGTGGGACGGCCGCAGAACACAGGCGTGTTGATTCTCACCCCATGGCCTACCCACTGGGCCAGACTGCCCCCGGCAGTGTCTCTCTCTGCCGCCCCCACCAAGGAGGAACACGCAGTCAGGGCCGGCTGGCGACCAAAACCAGACTCCAGAGACGACTCCAACCCACTCGGGGTGACCTGGGCGAGCCAAACGCCTGCAGAGGGGACGACCCCCTCCGGGGGGCAAGGAGCCTGGCAGCCCACCTGGCTCCTGGGCTAAGGGATTCAGCCAGGGTGGAGGGACCCGAGCGGGGCACCTGCCCATCATCCGGCTACTGCGGCTTGGGGAAGGCTCTGCTGGTGTAGCCGCCAGGCGGGGGGAGCCACAAACCTGTACATGGCTTCCTCCACCCGGGGCCCTGTGACGGTGCTGCTCACCACGTCATCCAGCTGCATCATGATGTCCGAGCCTGGGGGCAACGAGGGAGAAGCAAGCTGAGCGTTGCCCAACTCACGGATAGCTCCAGGGGACGGGGGCTCTGTCTGGCACGGCTCAGCCCGCCCGGCAAGCCAAGCAGCTGCGGGAGGATGGAAAAACCAGCCTCTGAAGGCCTGGCCTGCTCCGGGGCGCCATGAAAACCAAGCATGGAGTTTCAAGGCAGCTAACGCTTTCCCCAGCCTCTGCTCCGGGTCGCAGGGGGCTGGGCACCCTCTGCAGGAATCAGCCAGTAATTCCATCTCCTCTGTCCCGGAGAGCACGTCCTCCCCACTCCCCCACTGGCTGTTTGCGTCCTTTAAGGAGCCAAGCCACGAAGGCCGACGCCTGTTATGTAGCCCACATCTCACCCCTGCAGACAGAAAGGAGAATACTGTGCTGTCTCCATGGCTGCTGGCCAGGGGTGGGGGGGGGGGGGGAATTATTCCATTACCCCCCCAGGGCGGCTGGTACTGACACGGTCTAGCCCACCAGACTCATTCCACTCTGCAACCGGCCCACGGCAGCGGCGCCTTTCAGTCAATCCTGCCGCCAGCTGGATTTGAACTGGCCACTCGGAGCTGGCAGGCACCACGCGGCCCGTGGCCCGGCTAGGCAGTACGCACGCCACCACGCCACCCACAGAAGCAAGCAATAGGACACAGGACTGGGGACTAAGGGGGGTGGTCTGGTCCGGGCTCACCCCACAGCCCTGACTCCAAGGGGAGCTTTGAGAACCACAGGAGGGGAGATCTCATTTACCCCCCCAGCTCCCTGGCACTGCCCTGGGCACGGGGATAATAAACACACCCAAGTGAGCGCCCCCTGCTGAGTTACCCACCCTGTTCCTGCAGTAGCTGCCTCCAAAGGGACAGTGCCCCCTGCTGAGATCCCAGCTCAAACTCTCACTCCCTGTTCACGGCTGCTCTGAATCTGGAGGCTGCCTGTCTAAAGAGAGACCCCACCGTGCTCAGTGACCGGCACGCAGACCCAGCCCGCGCCGCCCAGACAACGCCAGTTACCCAGCGCATTCTGGATTTCAATAGACTTCTCTGGCGTCAGCAGGATCTCCTCCCCATTGTACGGGGACCGGAAGCGGACGCCCTCCTCCGTCACTTCGGACAGCTCCACCAGGGAAACCATCTGGAACCCGCCGCTGTCCTGCAAACACACCCACCAAGAGCTAGAGAACACTGGCTCCGGGGGGGGGCAGAGTCGTATTCCAGAGCCGCCGGCCGTGGGTACAACCCACGCACATAGGAGTCCACGTCAGGCTGACCCCCCCCCCATATCTACTTCAGCTGTTCCATGGGCTCAGCACGGTGTATCTAAGCTCTTCACAATCTCCCATGAGCTTTCTTCCAATGCCCTCTTTACAGGTGGGGAAACTGAGGCATGGACACTCGCTGACTTTCCCATGGCCCCCCGCAGACCAATAACCGCACCATGGGGTGGTACCCTCCCATGCAATGCAGTGGGCATGCGATCCATAGGGGCCCCGCTCCTGTCCAGCTGCCCTGTAGGGTGCCCCAATTCACTCCCAGAGCTCCTGGGAGACGCTGCCCAAGTGCCTGGCTTCTGACCTGCCACCCCTGCGCAGGGATCAGGCGCCCGGCACACACCTCCTCGCCCAGCCACTCACCGTGAGCAGGTTCCGGGTCCAGTTCATGAAGCCGTGAAGGCCGTGGGCTTGTTTGATGAGCTCAGGGCCCTGCGGGGGATTCGGGGGTGGGGAAAAGCAGGGTTAGAATTTGAAATGCAGGACAGGGATTCTCCACAACTCAGCCCTGGAGACACCCCAGGTAACAACCCGGCTCCCCTCCCGTCAGGGTGGTACCCTCCCACAAGTGTGACCCTACAATGGACACTCTGGGGTCTCTCAGACAGGTGGGAGCGGGGGCAGGGAGCGTCACTCATGGCCAGGTGGCAGATGAGTGTGGGGAGGATAAGACCCCTTGGAGGAGAAGGGAATCACTCGCCGGCCGCGTGCCCGGGCGGGGGGTGGGGTCACTCGCCGGCCGCGTGCCCGAGGGCGGGGGGGGGGGTCACTCGCCGGCCGCGCGCCCGGGCGGGGGGGGGGGGTCACTCGCCGGCCGCGTGCCCGAGGGGGCGGGGGGGTCACTCGCCGGCCGCGCGCCCGGGGGGGCGGGGGGGGTCACTCGCCGGCCGCGTGCCCGGGGGGGCGGGGGGGTCACTCGCCGGCCGCGTGCCCGGGGGGGAGGGGGGGGGTCACTCGCCGGCCGCGCGCACGGGGGGGAGGGGGGGGTCACTCGCCGGCCGCGTGCCCGGGGGGGGGCGGGGGGGGTCACTCGCCGGCCGCGTGCCCGGGGGGGGCGGGGGGGGGTCACTCGCCGGCCGCGTGCCCAGGTGGTAGGTGTTGCCGAGGCAGAGGCGGCAGCCCAGCCCCTGCAGCTGCCCGGCCGTGATGCCCTTCATGGTGCCCTGGGTGCCCACGGGCATGAAGACCGGGCTGGGCACGGCCCCGTGCGGCAGCCGCAGCTCGCAGGCGCGCGCCTTGCTCCGCCCGCACTCGGCCACCACGCGCAGCGACAGCGCCGGGCCGCCGCTGGGCGCCGCCATCTTGGCCGGGAGTCACGTGACGCTGCCATCGCGGGGCGGGTCCCCACGCGACCCGCGGGAACGACGCGCCTCTACGCGTCACGTGACTCCGAGCGCCGGCGTTGCCGGGGCAATGCGGAAATAGGGGGAACAAAAAGCAGCTGTCACGTGCGAGCTCCCCAACGCGCCCAGGCCCCGCCCCCAGGATCTCCCGCGTGCCCCAGAGCCACGTGACCCCCCTCCTGCCCAGAGCCCCCCCCGCTCAGCCCCCCAGCACCGTATCCCCCTCCCCCCAGAGCCCAGCCCCCCCGCCCTGCCCCCCAGCACCGCATCCCCCTCCCCCCCCGAGCCCAGCCCCCCCCTCTGCCCCCCAGCACCGCATCCCTCTCCCCCCCCAGAGCCCAGCCCCCCAGCAGGGCAAGTTATTGTCTTTCAGAGAAATCAGCTCCCTGAGCCTGGTCCCAGAGCAGCTGGGTCTGGGTGCGGCGGCCGACAAGGCGCAGACTGAGGGCAGGTGTGAGGAGTCAGCGCCAAGGCTCCTAGGATATAGGGCGGAGCGGCAGTGGGGGCTGAGTGGGGCAGGTGCTGGGCTGGCTGGAGGAGGGAGCCCGGCTCGCAGGTGATTTGGGACCACAACAACAGGTAGCCCTGGGCATGAGAACTGGCTGCTGTCTTCCTACTCCTGCCTGGGGTAGGGGGGTAGGGGGCTAGGGGGCTGGGCATGGAGCTGTGCTTGGGACCCTCTGGGGTAGGGATCCTCTGGTGGGCAGGGGTTCAGTCAGCACCTACCTAATGGGGGGGGCCCACAAAGCGCATGTAAGGGACTGTCTCAGACCGCTGGAAATGGCTCCTTGCCCCATCCTCTGCCTGAGGCGCAAGGGGGCCCATGGAGGCTGGGCAAGGAGGAATGTGCTTGTGAGGTTTGTTGTCCTGGGATCCGTGGCCCTGTTCAATACCAAATGGCTTTGGCAGGGCTCTCAGAAATACTCTGGCGTCCTTCTCTCCAGTCCCCTTTTGTAAAGCTTTAGGGTGTGCTCCAGACACTCCCCCCCCCCCCCCCCCCCCCCCCCCGGCAGGCTGTGTGTAGCACCTCTGGCCAGGTGCGCTTTGCCAGGGCTTTGAGGTGCGGGTTTGGGTCACGCTGCAGCTGCTCCGTTGCCAGAGAGGCGTGGGCCTGCCAAGAGGAGTCTCCCCCACCCTGGAATGCCCAGACTCTAGGCCGCTGGCTCCCAAACATTTTGGCCTCGTGCCCCCTCTGATTTTTGGGGAACCCTCATGCCCCCCAAATAGCAGCAAAACTTGTTGTGGGGGGGAAGGAAGTGATGGAGGAGAAACAAAAATAGCAGCAAAACTTGGGGGGCCGAAGTTGGGGGGAGGAAGTTGGGTTGCCTCATGCCCCCCTGGAACTTCTTCATGCCCCCCAGTTTGGGAACCCTACTCTAGGCCAGGGGCTCTCAAACTTTCTTCTCATGAGCCAGTTGATGAAAATTGTTGATGCCGCTGCCCGATATAATGTGACGAGAGAGTGTGGGCTCTGAGCTGGGGTTGAGGCTGGAGCTTTGGGGTGCTGGAGGGGGCTCTGGCTGTGGAGGGGCCTTATGGCCTCTCCTGGCACAACAAGCCATGCTGCCCCCAGACGCAGCTAGCAGCAGGTTCCCAGCCAATGGGCACCCAGGGCAGGAGCAGTGCATGGAGCCCTGTGTGCTCTCCCCCACATGCCTAGGGGTCAGGCCTGCTGCAGTGCCAGGACAGACCCGCTCACCTGATCCCCATGCAGCACCAGGACCCAGCGCCCGCTGTGTGAGCCAGTGGTGGATTGCGAGCAAGCCCTAGCTGGAACCCCCTCTCTGGCCCAGCAGTGCCAGGCTGCCTGCCTGGCTCCAGAACACAGGTTCCAGCTGGCAGCGCTTTGGGGTGGATACCTGGGGGAGGCTATGAAAAGAACATGCTGCTTCTCTCTGCTAAAGGGCCAGCTGTGCTGGCTGCTAATGAGACTTGGTCTTAGAGCCTGACGATCCCGGGAAACCCTCACATCTACCAGGCCCCAATGGGGAAACTGAGGCACGTAGCGGCCACAAGGTGCCTGCCAGGCAGCCTACGGCAGAACCAGGACTCCAACCCCTATTGCCAGAGATCTAGCCTGGTGCACTGAGCGTGGGAGCAGCCTTGCCCCCCCAGGCTGAGCCTTGGCCTTTCACAAGTGGCTTCCTAGCAGGGCCCTGTGTGGGGAGCAGCAGGAACCTGCAGAGCAGCCTGGCCCACTTCCCGGTCTGAGCCTCCCCTGCGTGCGCTCTGGAAGCAGGCCAGTGGCAGGCTTTCCCCCCACGCTGCCTGGGCTAAGCCCCGCTGGGAAGCGGCAATAGATTCAGTCCGGTGAGGGATTTAATTAGTTCTAACTCCTGCCCAGAAAGCCAGAGGCAAGAGGAAAATCATTTGCTGCAGCTGGCCCCTCGCTTCCTTTCACGGCTCCCCTGCCACCTCCCGTTCATCCTCCTGCCCTGCTGATCCCACGGGCAGCCCAACCCCGAGCTTGGTGCTTCTCTTGTGCTGCTGGAACGCGGCGTTCTCCCCTGCACAGCTGCTCGGCCCCTGCAGATGTAGCGGGTGGGCGAGACCCTGCTCTCCCGGGGGATGGGCAAGTCTCCTCTGGCCTCCAGCACTGCAGAAGGGGTCCGATGACTTGCTGGCAGGGGCCAGGGCTCCCTGTCCGGTGGGTGGGTGGGGCGGGCGGCTGGCGCTCCCTGCCCAGGGGGCGGGTGGCTGGCAGGTGCAGGGCAGAGGAGAGGTGCCACATGTCAGCGTTGAGCTGAGCTGGTGTGGAAGGCGAACCTGGTCCAGGCTCGGATGCTGCAGCCGCTGGGCCGAGGCAGGTGGCACGGAGCAGGGTGCAGGCTCGGCCGGGACAGCCAAGCCTGCTGAGCAGGCGGAGGGAGGGAGTCACAGCTGCTGCTCTCAGGAGGGGCTGAGCAGTGGGTGGGGGTGAGGGGCCCGGCTGGAGATCTGGGTTCCAGGCCTGTCTCGAGGGTCGTGGGCCAGTCTTGGGGAGGGACTCTACATAGGCTGAGCTCGTTGGGGTGGGCACAGCACAGGGACCCTGGCGGCTGTGAGCCTCAGGCAGGTGCTGGCCTGCCCCGGGGGTGGGGCTAACATGCTGCTTGTGGGTCACTTGGCAGGGCTGGCAGGCCGGCTGGGGGGCTGCATGTCATCCTGCCAGCCTTGCCTCAGGAGAGGCTGCCCAGCCAGCAGCAGGTGCCAAAGGGCTCTGGGTCATGGCGCTCCCACAGCGGGGGGGAGGGGAACATTAATGCTGTCCTGGGGGTGGCTGGCAGTGGGGCTCAAGCTGGCCATCTTGGGGCTGACCGTGGGCACTGGCCACAGCGTGTGGGACAGGGCCCCCCGAGCGCTCTGGTGCCACGTGGGACGCGGGCGATGTCCCTTAGCACGTGGGCATGCGAGGAGTGGTGCTCACTGTGATGCGGTGAGCACAGGGAGCTGGGACCCAGCCGTGGGGCTGGGTAAAGCACCAAGGGCCAACACGTGGGTGGGGGTCACTGCCACGCTCATGCCGGCTTTGGGGCCTTCTCCCTGGCGCACTTGGAAGGGCCGTGGCTGTAGCCTGAGGGTGGGCGTTGGATGGGGGGTTGCTGGCCCATGCCACCCCTGCTCTCCCCCCACCAGCAATGAGCGTGGTGCACGCCCTGCGCTCGGAGCGCCTGGCCATGCTGCGAGGGGAGGCGCTGGAGCGGCCCAGCCTGCGCGCCGTGGATCAGCTGAGCCCGGAGCTCAAGGTGGAGAAATGCGTCCTGCTGACGCTGGACGGGAAGCTGCTGGGGCCGGAGCTGAGCCGCATCCGCAGTGGTAGGGCCTGGCGGGGGAGACGGGCTGGATGGGGGAGGGGTTGGAGATGGAGGGGGATTCGGACCCCGCCCTGCTGGGGCCCCAGGGCTCTATCGCCTGTGTGGCTCCGGGCCCGTGTCCCTGGGTGGGTGCAGAGGGTCTGGAATCCAGGAACCTGGGTTACACCGGTGACTTGGGCCAGTGCTGCTGGGTGGGGCAGCTCACCCGGCTCTCGGCCCCTCCCATGCCTGGCTGGGCTGATCCGTCCCTGTCCTCTCCGTGCCCAGAGATGGCTCTGCCCCTGGATGTGGAGCTGCCCGCCGATCTGCCCAGAAGCTACCTGTCGCGCCAGCGTCGCTCCCTGCCGGCCTTCCCCTTCTCGCCCGCCAAGAGCCCCCAGCGCGCTCCGGGCCTCAGGTAACACGCCGGGGACGGCTCCTCCTAGACCTGCATGTAGCGTAGCCAGGCGCCAGCCCATGGGAACGGACTCCCAGCATGCAGTGCTCCAACTTGGCCTTACGCTGGAGCCTGGGAGCAGCGCTCTGTCGCGCTAGGCGCTGGACAAACGTTGCCTTGTTCCACGCAGCCGACAATCGACGTGGACTCGGTGGCCTGTAGGCTGCGTGCTGTGACATGCGGCGCTCCATGAGGATAGGACCTGGAGCTCTTCGGGAAGCGCCTGTCACTGAGCCCCAGGAGAATCTCCATTAGCTATTGGCGCTATAGGGCCTATGACACAGGAGGGCAGTTCCGGGGCCATCCAGTGGAGGGCAGTGGTGCATTCCTGAGGAGGTATTCTGGAAGCTGTGCCCTGGAGCTGATGGTTCTTTCTCTTCCAGGAGCCCCAGGAGGAGCATGGAGACGCTGTGCACTGGCCACTTCCCCCCAGGGCTCAGTCAGCTTGTGACAGGGCTGCGGGGCTCTGTGTCGCCCTCGCCGCGGGGCACAGCCAGCCGGGCCGCACAGCCCCGAGCGCCCCTGGCCAAGGTCCCTGGCAGCAAGGCCAAGGCAGGCGACGCTGCATGCCAGGGGTGCTGGATGCAGCCGGAGTCGGACAGGAAGCAGCCCCAGGCAGGGGCTAGCAAAGGGACCTGCAAGGAATGACAACGTGGGGGCAGATAAGCTTGCTCCGGGCTGGGTGGGGACTCACCTCGGGGAATGGCTGGTGTCCAAGGGGGGAGGGGCTGTACTGGGGAGCCAGCTGTGTGACTAACCGGGCAGAGGCCGGAAGTCCTCTGCACAAATGGCCAGCAGCAGATACTGGGTCACTGGAGGGATTCACTGAGGGCTCCTGGCTCCAGGGAACCTCTTTTGGGCTGCCCTTGTCTGGAGGGCCAGGCCAGCTCGGTGGGTGTCCATGGTTGCTCTGATGCACCCCAATAGAGGCTGGGCCTCCTAAACTGGGTGATGCGCAGTGAGCAAGACTGTCCCTCGTCTGGAGAGCCTTAGGTGAGGTGCAGGAGGGAGATGGGGAAACTGAGGCACAGGGATGCGGTGGCAGAGCTGGGACTTGGACCCTGGGGTCTGAACCGTGTTTGCTTCCCTTCCTTGCACTGGATGACGTCACAGTGGCTTGGATTTTTACAAATAAAACTCTTCCACGTGAGCTGTGGCTGCCCCTCTTCCTGCCCCTGGAGCCCTGCCTGGAGGGGCGGGGGTGTGCGTGAGGGAGGGTCTCGTCGAGGGGGGTGACGGGGACCAGCCGGCTAAGGGGCTTTCCCCAGCCGATGGCACTTACGCCACTAGAGGGGGCCACATGAGAGCAAGTAGGCTAAGCGACTGCAACTTGCTTCAGGGTGCAATCAAACCTATTCGCTGGTGCTGGGGGGTGCTCCTGGGGCTACCCCAGAGCTGGGGGCATCTCCCCATCACCTGCTCACGGGCAGCAGCCTTGGCTGTGGATCTGCCCCCCGCAACCAGCCTCTGCCCACAACCAACGGACAGTCTTGCAGCCTTCCTCTCTCGGGCCAGGCTGGCAGCAGCTGCTCTGGCTCAGTCCTGGCCTGCTGGGCGCTGGTCCAGCCCTGGGCTGCTGCCGGCTGACAGGCCTGCTGGTCCCAAAGGAAGCGTTTGCAGCAGCCTGTCACTGTGGGGTGTTGCTACTTCATGGGGCACCCAGCCCTTCGCTGCCCTCCTCGCTACAAACCTAACTCCATAGCCTCGCGGTACAGCAGGGAGCTGGACATGGGAGACCAAGGCCACCCGCAGAACAACCAGCAGGGTCTTACCCGGCCTCGGGCGGGTCCCTAACTCTAAGAAGCTGGTTTTCTTCACTTCCATCAGCGCTGAGGGGTGCAGGCTGCCCTGGGCAGAGAGGAAAACCTCGGCCCGCACTCAGCGCAGCGGCTTGGGGCTAGGGGAGAAGCGCCTCTCCCTGGCCGCTGCAGGGGGCACAGGTGCTAGGAGGGGGCATGTCCCCTGGCGGGGGGGACAGACGACAAACTCTGCAATGGACAGTGGCTGTCCCTCTTCTGGCCCAGTGGGCCCCAGCTCTGCCCCTCTGTGGTCATTCTGCAGCATAACTCACCCTCCTGCCTGACCCTTTGAGAAAACAATTGAATTCCAGGCAGGGCCTGTTGTCCTGGCACAACCAAACCCCGACACGCTTTGCTAGACGAGGAAGCTGCCTGGCGGAGTGGGTGGTCCGAGCTCTCGCCGGTTGCGGGGCGGGTGGGCGTGCACGCTCCCAAATGCATCATGGATAAGGGCAGGCTCTAGAGGGAGTTAATGAGCAGATCTCTTCCCCACCCCCTCCTGAAAGCAGCTCAGCTTGCCCAAAGTTGTCATGGGCTACGTCTACAAACGAGGCTAAGTGGGGAATATTGCCACACCTCATTTGCATACCTAATGAGCCGCCGTTTTTGCAGAAGAGGCCCTTGCGCCAGAAGGAGCTGTCTACACCGCCCCGGTTGTGCAACAAACACCCTCTTGCGCAAGGCCGCTTACTTTTCAGGAAGAACGGCGTTGCGCACGAAGGGGAAGCGTAGACAGCTCCTGGCGCAAGGGCCTCTTCTGCAAAAATGGTGGCTCATTAGGTATGCAAATGAGGCTCAGCAATATTCCCCACTTAGGCTCATTTGCATATTTCTGGCGCAAGAAGCCGTGACTAGACAGAGCCATGGTGTTTTCAAACTCACCGGGCTGAGGCCCTTTCTCCGGAGGGGAAATTGCTGCCGGCTTCCACGGTTGGGTACCTGGATCTAGTCTCAGAAGCAGACTCCTGCTGTTGGCTTTTCACTGCCTCTTCACTAGCATTTGAGGTGCTGCTGGGTCCCTGAGAGGTGGGGGCGGGGGAAGGCTCTCTCAGGGGACCGAGCGCCTGAGCTCACCTGACTGCCCTTTGCAGTTGGGAAAGGCTCCTGGCAGCCCAGCGCAATCCAAGGGGGCTGGCGTAAAGAGCGAATGCAGGTCCTCAGACCCCCGCCCGCTAGCACCCCGCAGTCACAGGGCCACAAGGGGGTGGGGGGCAGTGGGTTACAGAGCGTTACAGCCAGGGGCCTCCAGTCCTTGGTTTCTAGAGTCGAGCCACATGACGACGTTTCGCTCCCGGACTCCTCTCTGGAAGGTGTTTGTGCCCCTGGGCAGTGCCCTGTGCTCACCCGTGGGAGGCGGTGTTAGAGCAGCGCCAGTGTCTGGTTTCAGCTGTGTTGCTGGGCCAGGTGTGTGTGGGCCCCTGGCGGTGCGTGGGGGAGGGGGATGGGTCACGGTGGGGGTGGCTGCTGGTTTGGCAGCTGTTCTGGTAGGGGCTGGCGCTGGGGTGAGTTGTGGGCTCCTGGTCTGGGCAGAACCTGCTTCTACTGGGAAGCTTGGGGGGGGGGGCACAGGTGACTCCTGGTAGCATGCTGGAAGAGCATCTCCCATGGCCCTGCTACAGGGGTGCCCCCTCCCTGTTCCTCTGGGTGGCCTCCTTGTACCCCTTTCCCCTGCCATCCCCAGTCACCTGGGGGCAGTTCCACTAAGCATGGGCTGTAATGGTTTCAGGATCACTGTGTAAGTCCTGGCGGCCGGGGGGGGGGCCTCTTGACCCTGGTCCTGGGAGAGCTCTGTGGAACCTGAAAGCTTGTGTCTCACCCATGGGCCTTGGTCGCCTGGAAGCCATTAACCTCCCTCCTCTAGCACTCACTGTCAGGGCCGTATGTGCCGGTCTGTAAACACTGTACCCCTGGCACCCCCTGGCACCAGAAGAGCCAGGCCAAGCAGCACCCGAGGAAAATCCAAGGAGAATCAATGAGCCCTATGCCTTGTAAGAACGGGGGAGACCTGTGTTCTAGTCCCGCTTTGGGACAGACGTGTTGGGAGACCTTGAGCAGTCACTCTGTGCCTCAGTTTCCCCTCCCACCCTGGGTCTGTTTAGTTGGCGAGCTCTTCAGGGCAGGGTCAATGGTTTGTTTCTCTGTCTCTGCAGCACCTGCCCCAATGGGGCCTCAGTTGCGATTCGAAGACGACACACTAATTCTGTTGTGAGCACAGGAATTGTGCTGGGGGAGCACTACCGTGCAGTCCCTGTGCAAGGGACCGTGGATTGTGCCCTGAGAAGCCCCAGCACCCAACCGAGATCAAAGCAGTGACAACAACCCAACTTCCTCCAGAGCGGGGTGAGGCTGCGGCATGGCCGAGCGTTTGTCCTGCTCCCCGACTCCCTAGGGAGTGGGCGTAAGGCGCTGCCCAGGTGCGGCACAAGGGTGAACTAGCGGGCTGAGAGGGTATTACTGGGGCAAACCGGCTGGGAAGCTTTCTGCTAAATCCTCCCGCCACCTTTAAAAAACGGTCAAAATCAAACACTTGTGACTATGGAAACAAACCAGTGAGATTGTCTCCCCCCCTCCCCCCCAGGTTCTTTTCCTTGGGGTTGCAACAATTTTGATTCACACTCTTGCACACGCTGCTCTGGAAAGTTGCCTGCTCAGCGGTAGCTGAGTTTGGGGCCGTGTGAATGGGGGAGCCATCGGGAATGTGATTCCCAGGACACTGCTGCTAAGACTTGGGTTTCTGGTGTGGATGAGAAGGGGCTGCCCCTCCCAGCTGGCTGCCCCCTTGTCCTATAGGAAACTGGCTTGATTTTCTCTCCGGGGCTTGCATTGTATGTGCAGAACAGCCCTTCCTTCCCCAACCAGCTCCCGCTCTGCTGCCACTTCTCGGGCCTGATGCACCGGGCTTGGGTCCTGACCCCATCCTACTGTGAGTGGCCAGGGTGTTAAGCTTGGCTGGGCTGCTGCAGCTCCTAGAGCCTGTGGGGAAAGTCACTGTGCAGAAAAACCCTTCAGCAAGTTTGGCCTCGTCCTGGCTTGAGCAGACACTTTCCTGAGCTGAAGTCAGGGTACCCAAGCAGGCAGGAGCTGTGCTCAGTGGAGGGGAAACTGGCTTCAGGCAAACATCCAGCAGAGAGCAGGTCCAGCCCCAGTCTGATGGCGTTAGGAATGCTGGAAACTGTCCGTTCTGCCCTAAGGCTGACACTTATCTATAGGGTGACCAGCCCGCATGTGTGAAAAATCAGGGTGCTGGGGGCGGGGGCTTCTAGGTCACTTATAGAAGACAAAGCCCCTAATAGTGGCACCATCCTGACATTATCAGGACATCTTGTCACCCTACTTGTGCCCAGCTCTGAGCCTCTCCTTCTACTTAATAACGCCCCCCCCAGCCACAAAAATTCCTGAGACCAATAGCCCTTTAAATGCATTATCATTTAAGGTAGAAATTTCTCTCCCTGGCCCCAAAAAGGAAACAATGGCAGACCCTCCCTGAAATCCCCTAGTGGCTTTGCTACTGTTTTGGGCGGAAGGTGCCCTGAGACCTTGGATGATGGGCAGCAGCAGAGAGTGGCTAAAATACCAGCACTAGTGCATCCTCCAGTGGGAAAATGGGGTAGAGCCTGAGACTCGGTTTACCATCCTGTACCTTTGGGTGCCCCGTGGCGCCCTTCTGGATCGTGGGTAGGGGCTACCTGCGACGCCCACTGGGAATCTTCCTATTGCTAATCTACCAAGGATGCATGTGGGGGGTAGCAGGAAGCTGGGGGCAGACTGAAATGGCTCCAGCAGCATGAGTGTGGTCTCAAGGCAGAACGGCGATGCAAATAAAATGCATATAAAGTGACAATGTTTGTAAACAGTTTTGGCACCTATCTGGAGTCGGGCAAGAGATTTAGGATAAGCGTCCTTCTCAGTGGCGCTGCTGAACTGTGCATTGGACAGGTTCTATATGGGGAACTACGGTAGCCCAATGGTGGGCGTCTAAACTGGGCAATATGCTATATAGGAGGGCAGCTTGTCTAGCTAGGAGAGCTATGTTACCCCATGGGGGGTGGTTCATAGTAGGCTTCTGTATGGACAAGGGGCTGCCAAACAGAGAGAATTAAGGTAATGTAACATGAGCTTCTAGAGGGAGATATATGGTAAAAAAATTAAGAAGACATACGCTAATGTAACGTGCTGCTATACGGAGAAATGAGGTACTCGATTGAGATACGTTCTATACGAAGGAATACGGTACCGGCGGGGGGAGGGAGGGGAGGGAAGAGGACAGGAGACCAATAACGAGGAGGGACATGATGATTGACATTCTGATCACGCCTTTCCTCGAAAAGTCCCGCCTCTCCCAATGAAATGGATGGTGTGGCAGAGTGACAAAAGTTCTGACCAATGGAGACAGGGCGCAGTGAGGGTCGGAGAGGGCGTAACCCTAAGGTAGAGCGACTGACTTCTCCTCCAATGAGGAACCAGAAAGGAGATATTAGGGCGGGACCTAAATATCCCGCCTTCCTGACAAGGTCACGCGTGAACGCTATAGGTTGGGAGAAGCCAGTGACAGGGCAGGCGACCAATAGCCACGCGCCGATGAGGCCCAGCCCTCCACCCACCGCCCGCTCTGATGGAACGGCCGTCCCTATTGGCTAGCGCCGCCGCGCGGGGCGGGGCAGGGAGGGGTGAAGCGGCGCCGGAGGCGGATGAGGAGCCCGTGAGGGGAAGCTGGGCCGGGAGCCGTTGCGGAGCCGGGCCCCGCGGCCGCCATGGGGAACCGGGGCATGGAGGAGCTGATCCCGCTGGTCAACAAGCTGCAGGACGCGTTCAGCTCCATCGGGCAGAGCTGCCACCTGGACCTGCCGCAGATCGCCGTGGTGGGCGGCCAGAGCGCGGGCAAGAGCTCCGTGCTCGAGAACTTCGTGGGCCGGTGAGCGCGCGCGCCGCGTACTGCCGTTGGGGGAGCGCGCGGCCGCGCCTACGCCGCTTGCGTAAGCCGGCGGGACGGGAGCGGCCGGGCGGCTCCGCGGCTGGCGCAGGCGCGGTCTGTGAATCCGCTTCGCGTCACTCGCGAGCGCGCGCCGCCCTGGGTCCTGCGCCGCTGGCGCGAGCGGGGCCGTGCGCAGTTGGCGTAGGGCGCGCGCGCTGGCGGCGTAGCCAGGTCGCCTCTCCGCGGGACGCAGCGGGCGTAGAGCGCTCTGTGAATAGCAGGGGGGTGGGGCAGCAGGCGCGTCCCCCAGTCCTGGGCACAGGCCAGCTCCCCCCAGTTGTCCCCTGCCCCAGAGGCTGCATGGAGCCCCCCTCCCCCCGTCAGGAGCCATGACTTGCTCTGGGGTGCCCCCCACGCAAGGAGCAGGGCTCCTGGGGGGGGCAGGATTCTCCTCCCCCCCCCCAGCTGTCATCCTGCGCCTGGTGGGGGGGGGGGGGCTCGCGCCGGCCTCCTGAGCCTTGGGGGCAGGGCTGCAGACTCCCACCCTTCCCGAGAGGCCGCTGCCCCACTTGCTGCCACCCTGTTCCTGCCGAAGGGTCCCTGGGGCTGAGCCTTGCAGGTGCAAGGTGCTGGGACTGGCACTTTGGCTAGGAGGAGGCTGTTTGCTGCTAACTCCCCCCTCCCCCTGCACCTTCTTGGGAACTGCCAGCTACTGCAGCAGAAGCTGAGCTCTTGTCTAGTCTATATATTCCTGATAGACCCTGTGGAGCTTTTCATAAGGTCTCAGGTGCCATGGCCTCTCTTGTTTCTGTCTCCAAATCCCTTACCTTCTCCAGTTCCGTTTTTACACTGGCGAGCTGTATGTTACCCTGAGAGAGAGAAGACTTAGGTAATTCCTGTTTGTCTTCTGCATAAACCGTCTTCCACCCACTTCAATGGGATAAGAATTGGGGAAGTGGTTTGTCATGCCTGGTGGGATCTGTTAAGATGCAGGATATGAGCAGAGTGGGCCAGCTGGTGTAGAGGGTTGTTCTAGTATTTGTTTTAATTCCTTAAACTCCAAGGAGGAAGATCTTTAATCTGCACTGGTAGGAGCCAGTGTGCCACTTGATCCAGCTAACTGTACTTTATACAAATGTTCTGGTATACCCGGAGCACACTGGATCTGCACTTGTGGTACTGCATGGGCTATTTAATTTCAAGTGATGATCCCTGTTTCAGTGATAGTTTTCCAAACCAGTGGGAAATGGAGCGGAGATGGACTTTAGAATCTGCTGAAAAATGATCCTGTGAAAAAGAAAGTGCTTCTGTAGTCAGGCTGGGTTCGGTCAGCATTTTGTTTCAATGGTCTAAGAATAACCTGGATTGTTAGTGAATTGTGGAATGCATGTGTGAGGTTTTTTTGTATTGATCGCTCGAGCTGAAGTCAAGCTCTGTGTGATGCTTTAACAGAACAGCTTTGGTTGTTGTTTCATTAATGGCACTTAACTTGCAGATTAGTGGGGGTAGATGTCAGCATCTTTGAATTCCTTAATCACAATTTTCAGGACTCTTTAAAAAGTGGTACAAGGATCTACAGGAGAACAAGTGTCTGCAAGGTGGGGAGGACAGTTTTGTCAGAGCAGCTGACAAGGTTCCAGAGCGTAATTCTAGAAACTGGAACCTGTTCTTCATTCAAGTTAATCTTAGACTTATAGCAGAGTCCTAGCCTTTTGCTGTTCCCATGGCAATAATGCCCATGATGATCTTAATTCAAATGGGGTCCTTTTCTGCTGGTGCTGTACAAACCAGGACCTGGAAATTGTGTACCTGGATGGATTAGGGATGTTAAGAAGCATGTAATTGGTTAATTGTGTAGTGGACAAACGTTTTGTCAACTACATGATTAATCAGTAAGGAGTAACACTGCTACCACTCGCTCCTGGCTCCTGCTGGCTCCGGCCACTACCCCCGCTGTGGCTCTGCACTACAAGCGCTTGTACTGCAGAGCCACAGCAGGGGTTGATGCTGGGGCCTGGCACGAAGAGCCAGTGTGCAGGCAGGCTGGCTCAGTCCCGGCTTATGCTGGGACCTGGCATCAACCCCCACTGTGGCTCTGCACTATAAGCACTAAGAACCAGTGCAGGGGGTTAATGCTGCGACTGAGCCAGCCTGCTAAAAAATATATGGGGAGAGGAATGTTGCGTGTAGTTGATACATTAACCAATAAGGACCTGCTTGTCGGATAACCGACTAGTCAACTGCTCTATTATATCCTTAGTGTGGATCATTAGGCTCCTGCCTCGGTCCCACCCTTCATGGATCTGTCTGCAGGATCCAGTCCCTGCTCTGGGAGAGTGCATTCGAAGACAAGCTGCAGCAAGTGGGCTTGCTAGATAAGGGGGAGAGGCTGAGGTGAGGTGTCAGTCACAAGGTAGTGTGGTGACAGGGTAGCTACTGCACAAGTGGACTGTAGAGTCCACTAAAGCTTTGGGTTTTTAAAGGCTTATTTCTTCTGGTGTGACTCGAGTCCCTTTTAATTGTTTCTGCTTTTGTGGTGCTTAACCCCTGTGACCTGGGGAGCAAGGTCACTTATAAGGGTCTGTCTTGTCTCAGGCTGACCTAAGTTTTCAGTGTGTTGAATTTCTGCCTTTTCTACAGCTTGTCCTAGCTTAAAGGATGCGGGTAAAAGGTTGGTAACTAATGCGTGACTTTTGCTACTTGTAGGATATCTTTGGTAGAACAGGACAATCTAACTGGGTATATCTGGAATCTGTCTCTCCGGTAGTGCCTCATAGTATTGGATGGGGAATAGCTTTAATAAAGGTTGAGGCACTGTGGGAAGCAGCATGGCCCAGTGGATAAGGCACTGAACTGGGAGTTAGGAGGCCATGGGTCTAGTTCTTGCTTTGCCACTGATCTGCCAGGTGACCTTGGGCAAGTCATTTTGTCTCTGGCTTGTTCAGCTCCCACCCTTAGTTCTGTTTTAGGCGATGTAAGGCCTTTTGGGCAAGGATGACTACTTGATATGTTTCTAAAGCGCACAGCAAGGCGGGGCCCCGTTTGGCATACAGCAGATGCTGTATTGAGTTCTTGATATGTAGATTAACCCTGGATTCTTCACGTCTAACCAGTCAACCGATTAAATGTTAGGTTAACCTAATACTTAACTGGTTAACCTACTAAGTCTGGTGGGAACAGCCCCCAGGCCATGGGGCTCCTGCTCCCAGCCCCTCCAGAGCAGCCCCTGACCATGGTGGGTTCCCTGCAGGGCTGGAGCTGCTAAAGCCCTCACTGGCTAGCTGGAACTGCCCAACCTTTCCCATCCCTAATGTAGACTGTGCGCACTTAGTCCTGCATTTCCACTCCCTGCCTCTTCTGTAATGCCTGGGCTTGAGTAGAAGTTGTGCCTTGTCTGTTTCCAAAGAGCAGTGTTCGGTTTGACTCAGGCTGGGCTGTTTTCCCTACATTTTTGGATACTTTAGCCTCTTAATCATAATGATCTCAGACTAGTCATTTATTCTTTCTGTTGGGGGGAGGGGGGGGGAAGAACAAGGAATTTTCCAGTGTTTTGATCCTGCAGTTGAATCTTTTCACTTATTTACAATTTTCCTAGGTTGGTGACAATGATCATGTGTCTTAAATCAGAATCTGGGGCCTTGTGATGTTGCATCTGATCTTGGTCTTTCATTATCATGTGGGTTTGAGCCGTGTTCTGGATGGAGAGCTTGCGGAGAGCTTGTGGGAGGGGGCATTGGAAGCCCAGTGCTTCCATCTTTACTAATTGATGGGTTTTTTAAAAAGCAGCTGGATCAATTGAAATCCAGTTTTGTAAAACAAAACTTGCACCTGGGCTGATGCGTTGAGTTAAGCTTTGTCACTGTTGGGATCCACATGGTCAAGTTATTACCACCTCAGAAGCTGCCAGTGGATATACTGGCAGCCTATAATTACAGTGACGCTGCAAGCCCTGCCCCGTAATTAAAAAAATCTTTGTTTCACAGCTTTTAAGCCTTCAGCAAGGAGGCCTTTAATAAGGGGTTAACCAAAATCTCTAGCATCTTTTTCAATACGTGTCTGAATTAGGCAGGTTTTACGTGAGGCAAAAATCTTTGTAAGGTTTTTTTTTGGGTAACCTGGAATCTTCCAGTCAGCTCTTCTAGTTCTAACTTTGTATTGCAGCAGGGCCCTTTTGTTCGTAATTGAGGGTAATTATGCTGTCTGTGTCGAATGCTGCACGCTCAATGGTGGGTTTCCACATTCGAAGCCACAAGATCAAAAGTTCCTGCTGTGTGGCAAGAACAATGGCTTGGGTAGTGTCCCCTGCTGTGTTCTCTCCATTCATCGCTACAGAAGCGTTTGGGATGAGATTAAAAGGGAGCGCAGCTATAACTACAGGCGCTGGTGTAACTGGAGCTGCCTGAAACGGTTAACCCAGCATTAGGGTTGACTGGCCAGGCTGGGACCCTCCGCTTGTAGCATGGCACCATGCTTGACCCTGTACATGTTACAACAGGAAAATCTTACCTGGCGGGTTGGGGTTGGGCAGGTCAGACTTGGTGGAACAAATGCTGATCTAAACTCCTCAAGAGGAGCTCCAGCCATGAGCCAGGACTCCATTGGGCAGGGTGCTCTATGCTGAGCGGGAAGGGGGGGAGTGGTACTGCTGGTTCCTGTCTCCCAAAAAAAGCTGGTTCTTGTCTCAAAGCTTCCCAGGTATGAGGAAATGACAGGTGGATACAGGCAGACTAATGGACGAGTCAAAGGAATGAGACAGGACTGGTCAATGAGGAAGCAGGAGTTTCCACATACCAGCGGCGTCATTGTTGTGATACCTACAAAGGCTTAAAGCAGAGTTTGAAACAGGATGTTTATACAAGGGGCAGCTGGAGAGAATACATAAGAATATAAGAACAGCTACACTGGGTCAGACCAAAGGTCCGTCCAGTCCAGTACCCTGCTGCTGACAGTGCCTGATGCCCCAGAGGGAGGGATCACGACAGGTAATCCTCACGTGGTCCCTCCCTTGAAATGAAGGGGCTTCTTTGGAAAAGTAAGGCATGGGCGTGGGGAGCCGGGCGTGGCAGGTGTGAGGTGGGTGTTGACATCTAGTGAATGATGGGCCAAGTGAAGACAAGCGGCTTATCTTCGATCCAGTAGCAAAGGGGCGAGCTGGTGGAGGGATGCAGAGAGAACATAGTGAGGCTAACAAGGCGAAGGCAACTAAGGAAGGGGATAATATTTGTTGGACCAGTTTCTTTTGGGGGGGGGGGGACTTTTGACCTTGCACTGAACCCTTCTTCAGGTCCACATGGCTACACCAGCACTGGGTTACAAACATCCGGTCAATCCTCCATGCAGTGAGCCAGAACCTTTCAACTCTTAAGCACTCAGGAGTCCCACTTACGTCAGCAGCCTTGCTTGTTTGTGTAAAGTTAAACTGGTACAGGTGCTGGGTCTCATGGGATGTGTGTCCCGAAAGAACCTGAATAGAAGACCAAACATTTTTCCTAAGAGCAGTGTGGGCAGCGCTTAAAAGGAATGACTTAAATGTCCATGTAAATAGTCTTTGTTTGAGTGTCAACATCTCTGGGGGATACTTGCCATTCAGATAATAGTACTGAGCTGATGCTGAAAACAAGGTGGACCAGTCCTGTGTGGTGTGAGGCTTGTGGGAGCTGGACTTGAAGCGTGAGCAAGACACAAGTAAATTAGACTTTTTTTGAAACTGTGCTTTTTAGTGCTTTTTAGCCTCTCCTCATGGCATATTGGAGTAATGTCTCATGTTAGTAATACAGATAAGGGAATATTTTGATCTCTTTTATTTTCCAATTTACCTGCTTTGTTGTTACAAAGGATGGAAGCTTTTATTACAAAACTACTGACCCTCTTGCCTGTAAATGGAAATATTTAGTGCTGGTAAATTTCCCTTTAAGATTGTGCATGTTTTGATCACTCTGATCTAGCTTAATACATAATAAATTGGTGGGTTAGCTAATGTATGGATTGTAAATTACTGCCTAGGAAGCATCACTAATGGTCCAGCAGTTTTGATATCCTGTCTCCAGATGCATCAGAGGAAGGGACAAGACTCCAGGGACACCACTACACCTCAGGCTACCTCATGTTCAGAACTGCCCATAGCAAATTAGTTAATAGGCACCAAGCAATCCTGAGAAATGCCTGGGAAATAGCAGTAATGAGAACATTTCAGATTTCATCCTGCTCTGAGAGTGGTGCCTGTTCCCAAGCTATAAGGGCAACTGAGCTCCTGTACTTCCTGGTCAGACAGCAAGGCGTGTGCTTGGCTCTACCTGCTCGGGTTAATTGCAAGCCGCCTTGAGGTTTAGTCTGCTTATTGGCCATAGATACCAGGGAGGTGGCACAATGAGGAGCTTTGGATCCTGGTTACGTAAGTTAGTTGTTCAAAATCCATTGTGACTTATTTATTTTGTGATAGAGCCTAGAGGCGACTCCTGCAGTGCTGGGCACGGTGCAGTCACAGTAAAACGGCCTCTCTGAAGTTCTCTGTCTAAATAGATGAAACAAAAGGATTTCCCCATGGGGGAACTGAAGCTAGGACAAAATGACTTGTCCAAGGTCACCCAAGGAGGCTGTGGCAGAGCAGGAACTGAGCTCAGGTCTTCAGAGTCCCAACATAACTGCAAATTAATCCCTGAATCTGATTCAGATCTTTAAAATGCCTTCAGTGTGAAGCTCACTTAATGCCCACTGAAAACGATGTGGGGAATCTGACTAGGGTCGGTCTTGCCAGTAGCAATGCACCTCTCCGTAGAGGAGTCATTTCAACTCTCTTACGGAGAGAAACACAGGAGGAAATAGAAAGTGGTGTGTTAACATTGCATTGCTAGCAGGATTCGAACCATCCTGTTGATGTCACAGTGACATGTGCATTGACTAATCCTTCTGTGGAACCCTTACAGTGTCCGTACAGATGTGCCGCACTGGCCCTGCAGTGACTCTGTCAGTGACATCCTAACAAATGGAACTGTAAAAGACATTTCAATCTACATAAAATTTGACCATTGACTTGTAGTAAATTCTTGGCTCACTGGGCCCCAGGACTACAATGGCACCATTGTGAGTCACACAGTTGGGAGGCCTGTCTATTGACATTTGGTTCCTTGAATATATTGTCAATGTGGCCATTCTGTCTTGTTCGGAACATGTTATCAACACTGTTAGTGGTTGTAAATAAAACACTCATGAAACCAGGAAGGCTGCAGATGAGGCCTCTCAGCAACTTTAATCTCAGTTCTTGGTGAAATGCAGCAGCAGTTGCGCTTCTGAACAGTTCTACACTCACCCGACCTGCATCCTGCAGCTGCTGCTAACACTCGTGGCCCTCCTTTAATAGTGAAAATGTCAAAGCAACAGTGGGGAGCTTCAGAGGAAATAGATCAGCTAGGCAGCAAATAACTACATCTGTATCTGTGAATCTAAGGTAGAGAGCAATGTCCATGGAATGCTGCTGCTGCTTTTGTTAGATGGAGAGTTGATGTTTCAGGGCAGGATGAACATCTAAAAGAGCAGTTCTTCTGTCCAGTGGCTGTGCAGTAACACTCCACAAACATTCCTAAGTCAGTCGAGTGAATTGCCTTGTTGGCATTAAGTGAGCTTATCGAGATGCAGCTTGGTGCATCTGAATTACGCTCCGCCTGGATGAGTCACTCTATCCTGCTACCAGAGTCTAGTGGCTGATAACCTGTGGTCTCGGATGTATGAGGAAAAATAGAAGTTAGAAATAGAGGATCTGTGGCGGAGGGGAGAGCTGGTTTGAGGAACAGCCACGGAACAGAGTCAAGTAACTCCGACTCCAGTGGGTGCACACGGACACCTGCCTAGTGATACCACTTCATGTTGGGTGTTGGACTCTTCCCATCCTGTGTAGCCAACAACTTCTCTGACCCCAAGATGGCTGTAGGAACTTACTCCTAAGTCTGAGCACCTTCTAGCTGAGGCTCCCCAAGCACTTTCACACACTTATGAACCACTCCTTTCCCCCTCCCCTTAACCGCTAGTGGGAGAAGTATTGTCCCAGCTGTAGCGTAAGTTCTGGCAGGAACTGTCTCAGTATGTGTACAGCATGCAGTGCAACAACAGGACCAATCCTGACTGGGACCTTTGGGCACTATCCTAAACAAATGGAGTCAATCACACAGCAAGTCCGCCGTTGGCAGGGGTGGAAGAGGAAGCCGTCTTGCACTGTCTTTTCAGAAAGAGCAGGTGTACAGTCCTCATGAAGAATCTGCCAAGATAAACAAGGTTCCAGGAAGGATTGAACCCTACTAGGAGACTAGTGCAGGGAAACTGCATACACATGCCACAAGTAAGCAGGACCTTCCAAACGGCAAAAGACAAGGAAATGGAAGGCTAGAGAGCTGAATTTGGTAATGGGGGGAGTGCAAGCTACATGTGGGTATGAAGTGGCATCCTGCTAGCTTCTGGAAGTGGCCCTCTGCCCTTCGAGTCGAGCTGAGGATCCATTATCAGCCAGTCTAGCTCAAACTGGAGGTTTACACAGGGTCACAGGTGCAGAGCAGCGTTTTGAAAAGATCTGGGTGAGAATATCTTCTATTGGACCCACTTCTGTTGGGTGTTGGAATGCACTTCTGCTTAAACCCTGGTTGCTAATAGCTTCCACCGAGCTGGCCAGTTCCGGGACCGCCCCTCTCCAGCCTGATGCTGTGTGCAGCTGAGCCATTTCCACTTTGAAATGAGGAAAGGCCCTTCATGTGGAGTCCTGGTCCCCTTTGACTTCTCTTCTGGCCTGAAGTTTCTTGTGGATAAGATGACTCCCATTTCTGCTGCCCACGAGATAAGCGTGACGGCGCTGAAGTGAATACGGCAGCGCCCTTTGGTTCTAAAACGCCCACACCCTGCCCTTCACGGACCCAGTTTGGAATGGGCTGGTGCCTGTAGCACACAAAGCGTGGCCCACATCTCCTTTGCAGCGGAGGCTCCCGCTCCCCCTCGATTGCGTGAGCTCTCGTTACACGGCAGGCCACAGTCTCCCTTATGCTCAATTGGTAGGCCCCCTTGCTTTCTTCTGCGTGGTCAAGCCACGTTCCCCTTTGACCCTGGGACTTAAGCCATACAGCACAAACTTGTTTGCCGTTGATTCCTGCTTCATGTTAATTTCAGACAGTGCTGGAGAATCTGGATTCTGTTTCCTGCCTCTGTCCTTGACTTGCTGTGCAACTGCACCACAGTCCTGCTTCCCTTCCTCACGGGGATTGTGAGCATTTGCTACTGGCAAGTGTGTGGTGGTCTTACTGCTTATGGAAGCCTTGCCGCACGTCCGTGGCAGTGCAGTAACAGGTTCCCAGGGCATTGTAAAGAGTTAACCGTTTATAGTGAGTGTTGGGTGTGCATGGCTCTTTGCAAGCTAAAAGAGCAAGGTCCATGCACGCAGGCTCTGAGAATAGAGCCTGAAATGGACTTCTGTTACATAGGGGAGGGAAGTCGTTTCCTTGAGCACTGAAGGCAAATGTCAGCAAGATTTAACAGGTGAAAAGGGGAGGCTTTGTAAAGAGAATGCCCCCATGAACTCTCAGAGGGTTGCCCTGGAGAACTTGGGTGACTGAGTTGAGGCTGGATTATGCAGCCTTTTGGAGGAACGAAACCAACATGGCTTACGAGAAACCTTTTGGTCTCCTAGTTACAGAACACACAAGTGCAAACTGGCTATTTTGCTTCCCCCTTTGCCAGTACAAGTAGCCTCTACTTTTTATTTTGGGCCTTCCCTGTTCCCTAACTTAATAACTAGGCAAAGAGTGCACAGGCCTTAAGGTGGTTCTGGGGTCTCCTAGCCTCTCCCATTCAGTTCCCAGCCTGGCTTAATCAGTGTGTGATTGCTAGAGTTGTATTGTAAGGCAGCCTCTGTGCTACTTCTAATGCAGTTTGCCCAGCCACTGAGCTCACCGTGGAGCCAGCCTTTTAAAAAGAATGTACATTTCCTGCAAATGGCCCAGAACGTCCTTAGAGAAATGCCAGAAAAACTAGTTAGAACTCAAGGATGGGTCGAGGCAGCCCAGGACAGATGCGGGTACTTGAACCATCTCTGCGTGCTGGGCCCATACTGAGAGCATGCCCCTGGAATGGCAAACCATTTGAAAATGGCACTCGGAATGTCTCCCCAGGATGCTAGCGGCCACGGTCGCGGTCCTTCCCCAGAACAGACAGTTGCTCTGGCATCCAGGCCCTTAGTACGTGTTGGTGCGTTGTGCTTTAAGTAGCGATGTTAAGTATCAACTGATTGACTAATCGAATAGTCGATGCATTTTGATTAGTCAAGAGGGCGCCTCCGCCTTTGAAGTATAGTAACAGCCCTAGGACTGTAGCCACACAGAGCCCAGGGTACGCTGGGGAGACCCCGGCTGGCCCTGGCCTGCATGTGGCATTTCAGAGCAGCAGCACCATGTGGAGCCCGGGGTGTGGCCCCAGGCTCCAAGCAGCACTGCTGCTTTGAAGTATCCCCTCCTCTTCCCCCCTCCCTCCCCCCCTTTGCTGCCTCTTTCTGATAGAGGCAGCAAGAGTGGGGGAAGCGACTGTTGACTAGCCTGTCGACTAGCCGATAAGCAGGGCTCGACAAACTGCGGCGAGAGCTACTCGCCAGCCTGGCACTGTGCGTGCGCCAGCCTGGCAGAGCTGGTGAATGGGGGCGCACAGAGCAACCGGCTGAAATCTACACACCATGGGCGAGTAGAAACAGTTTGTCGAGCCCTGCCGATAAGCATTTGCTCGTTGGATAGTCACTAGTCCTCACATCCCTCAGGCTCCTGAGCTGGCAATATAATGGAAGTCATTCCTGGTGAAGGGGAGAGGCCAGAGAACCGGTTGCTGAGAGGCGGGATCTTATCACCCGTGTTCAAGACGGGTTCCAACAGGTCCGGTCTCCGCCTGCGAGATGGGAGTAGATGGGGCTAGCGCAGAAGCCAGTTGCTGGTTTGTGGAGGGGGTGTGGCTTCCTGGGATGCAAGCGCCTGTCACCTTGTGTAGTGAGCTGGGAACCAGACGACAGCGGTTGTTCCAACTGGCACATGAGGTCTGGTGTGACACTTCCATGCCCTGGGCTATTCTGAGGGTGTTGGCTGGAAGGTGGCACTAAAGCAAAGCAGAGCACAAGAGAATATAAGCCAAGAGGCGCTGACCTTACGACAGACAGACCCTTCCTCCTCCTCCTGGCTCCTACCCCTGCTGTTGGGAGCCGATGTCGTGCCTGTATTCCCAGTCTCATGGAAAGATGTTTCCTCCTTGTCTTTGGTGTGCAGAGTTCCTTGGCCTTCTGCAGGCTCACTTTCCAGCTCTGCCCCAGGTCTGCTTGTCAGTACCCAAGTGGGGTCTAGCACTGCTTTCTGCGTGGCCCATGCCACCCAGCCACACAGCCGTGCAAGATCGCCTTCTGCTACTGCCCTGTGATGCACGGGGGCACGAGCCACCAGCTTAACACAGCTGGACACGTGTCGCTCGCCTGGGTATTGGCTAAAGGGCAAAGTAGTGGAGGTAGCTGGCCAGCTTTTGGGCACAACACAAGCGAGGTGGCGATTACTCTTACCCCTTATCTGGGAGAGCAGCTGGCAGAGCTGCAGAGCACCACAGCAGCAATGAAAGCAAGCGGTGTAGGGAGGCCAGGGTCTGAGACGCACAGGGAAGCTCTCTGCAGTGGTGAGCAACTTGTGAGTCGTAGGCTACTGCATGTGGCCTGTGCCCGCAAGGCTGCCAGATTCTGCTGGTTTCCCCCAGGTTAGGTTTTTCCTACCGGTATTGCTAAAGTAATGCTCTTACAAAGCCAAGGCGTGTGCACTGGGGTGCATGCCTGTTGCATGCACCGCTGCCTGGAAGAGCCGTGAGCTCCCATCAGTGCTGGGGGGTTCCATCGACCCCCCCCCTAAATTCTAGGCACAAGTGCAGTTAGCAAAGCTACCTCATCACAGGAGACTCTTGGTTGTGTTGGGCTTGTTGGCCACGGAGAATGAGGGTCACTAGCCTACACTGCCCGTCCCTGGCTCTGTGCAGCCTTTCCTAGGAACTCAAGTGAAGCCATGAGTGGTAGACCAGAAACTGCTTCGAACCTGCCTCGGGTGCCCCTCACGCCTGCCCCAGCTGCTCTTTCTAACCCTTGTTCCTAGTGCGATTGGAGAGAAACTGGAGCTATTCAGTCTGCAGTAACTGCCTGTGCCAGCGCAGCGGGCCCAACATGTGGAGGAGCATCGTTTCCGGGCAGAAGATCCGCCATGTAGGTCTCACAATGGCCTGCACACTTGAGTTCCTACCCAATAGAAAGGGGTGGGGGTGACTCATTCCAAGACTTCTCTTTGCGTCCAAGGGCTGTTGCCAGCTCTTTGTTTTATTCTGCTGTTCTCCAGAAATCCAGCCCTTCTGGGAAGTGATTTGAAACACTTAAGCACATGAGACTTCCAAGAATAAAAAGAAAACGACGGATTCTCCTTCCTCTGTTAAACTGTCTGTATTTGAGTTAGCCGTGTATAAGAATTCAGAGGCGCACACGAGTTTTAACCCTCTGCACTCGGTTCGTGATTCAAACGCTGATAGCTGGAAAACCAACTGCTGCCATTCCAAGCTGTATGACGGGGGCACCTGAGGACATGGGCACTGACCCCCTCTCTTCTACAGGGCTGTTGTGCTGCTGCTCGTTTTAGAAGGCACTAACCATGCTGTGCCTGCAAATACAGCTGCTTTGTAGCTACACCGGCTCTGCTGCAGCATACCACAGGTGGCAGCCTCGCTCCAGGCCAGAGAGAGGTGGCAGCTTGGTAGTTGGGAGACTAGAAGAAACTCATCCCTGGAATGAGTTTCCAGCTGCTTCTTTTTTCCTTTGAGAGCTGTGACTGGGAGGCTAATGTAGGTCGGTAAAAACAGAAGGGAAGTTTGGTCTTGTGGCCTAACACTGGACTGGGACTTGGGACTTGAGAGCATTGGGTTCTGCCTCAGCTTCCCCAGTGTCTTTGGGAAACTGAGGCACAGCAAAAGGTGAATGATGGTGCAAGATGGAGGCCGCTGTAAGCTCAGCAGGGAAGGGAGCCAGCTCGTGCAGGGTCTGCCACAATGGAGTCTCTAGGCTTTCCCGTTCGACAAGGACCGTGGCGCTGCTCACCGCAGAGTCTGGATGCTGGAGCTGTTAGCCCCTGAGTGACTCCATCTCTTGTTTCCTTGCAGAGACTTCCTTCCCCGTGGGTCTGGAATCGTCACCCGGCGGCCTCTTATTCTTCAGCTGATCTTCTCCAAAACAGGTACTGTCCAGGGCTCAGTAGCTCCTTGTGGCTGGGGGGTCGAGGGCGGCCAAAGCTGGGGGACCAGTCTCACACCCTGCATGCTGCAGAACAGGGAAGGCACAGATGTATGTGGCTGTCAGTCTGCGTCCCTTGCTGCCTTTCCGATGGCGGGAGCTGCGCTGGCTCTTGGCTGCTTGGGGAACGTGGTCTGTAAACTGCTGGAAGGTGCCTGTACTGCTCAGGAGATGGGAGCCGCCTTGCGCGCGGCGGTGAGATGTGTAACTTGGCGGGAGTCCTGTCACTGCAGCAGCACGTGTACGGTTGGTGTAGCTCCCTGGGTGGAAACTGCGGGCAGATTGTTTCTGTATTAGTCTGTCAGTCGACACTGCAAGCTAAGCAGGACAGGTTCAGCCTTGTGACTGGGCTCTAATTTGTTGTGGACGGGTCCAGGCCTTCGCTCATACAGCTCTGGCCGTTTGCCGGGGGTTAGATGAGCACAGGGCTCTAGCCTAAAATCTCTGAAGGGTTGACAACCCGCTGGAGACCCAAGCTGTTCTCAGGATTTCAGTAGGTGCGAGGGGAGGGGACAAACTGACTTTGGGTCTGGGCAGAGGTCCTGGCACTGCAGGCAGTTACCTGCTCCTCGTTAGTCTGCGTTTTCCTCTGTCCCTGGCCTCGGCCCTTCCTGGTCCCGCAGCCTCGCTGACGTCCCTTCTTCAGAGCAGGTGATCAGGGCGCATGTAAGGGGCCAAATGGAGCTGTCAGACCGAGCTCCCTGCTGGGAACTCTGCTGTGTCAATGAACAAGACAGGGAGTTGCTGCTTTACCAGCCTGGTACTTCAGAGGGGGGCTGATTGGCTGTGCCAGACCGTGATGGCAGAGGCACTGCCGCATCCTAGCTCTTCTTGCGTGATCCCGAGTGCTTAGTGAGCCCAACGCATGGGACTGCCCCGTTCTCCTGGGGTGGGGGGGTATGATCTTAGGCCAGGGTTTTATAAGCCAGTCTGTTCTGCGAAGAGCTAAAGCAGCTCTGTCTCCTCCTGCTGCGTGGACTGTTCCTTGGTTGTGCGATAACAGGCCTTGGTGCTGCGTCCTGGCTCTCTGCTAGGGATGGGAAATCCCGTTGAATTGGCTAACGTTGTTTAACAGACTGCAGGGGGGGTGGGCAGGAGCAGGCTGCAGTGGCCTCTCCCCACGGGCAGGCATTACATCAGCTGGGTCGAACAGCCCCTGCCTGGGGGGCACCCGGGCAGAGCAGGCCCCTACCCCAGCCCCTACTGGTTAAACATTCAGCCCCCTACTCTTGGCCCGGCATAGTGATGGTGGTAAATGTGGGAAGGCTGAAAAGCCGCTGCACACCTCTCACCTGAGCCCACGCTCCACATGTCAGCGGCCTGATCTCGGGGCGGCTCTCTTGTTCCCTTCCCTGGAGTGCGGAGTCCCTTGCTTTGCCCTCTTGCCGGGAGGGCTGGGCCTCTGCTGCTTGTGCCTGGGTCGGATCCAGCCCAGCATGGCTCTCTGGCTGCCCTGCCACCGCACGCTGCTCAGAGCAGCTTTCTGGATGCTGCGAGCCTGGGGAGGCGCTTCCTGCGCATGCAGCTCGCAATGGCCCATGTGCAGAGTGCCCCTCCCCCAATGGGCTCGCACGCGTGGCCCCCACCTCGCTGCGGAACCTGCTGGGGAGGGCTGCTGGCTGGGAGCCACCCAAGTAAGAGCCTCCTGGCCAGAGCCAGCCTGCCTCTGGCACCCCAGCCCCTCCCCCAACCCTTCCTGCACTTTCACCTTGTGTAGAAGCTGCTGCCCCTTGCTCCTGCACCCAGACCCTGCACCCCTCCCTTCCAGACCTTGCACCCCAACCCCTGCCCTGCCACAGTTCAAATTCCTGCACCCCCTCCTGCCCCAGATCACAGCCCCGCTCCCGGACCCTGCACCCCTCGTACGCCTTCTCCCCTCCCAGAGCCTGCCCCCTCGTCTCCTGCCCTTACCCCAAGCTCGATCCCAGACCCTGCACCTCCTCCATTAATACCATGGAAGAGTTGGGCCCGTGGAGCAGCCCGTCATCAGGAACGATTGCCTGCCCCCGTCTACAGTCGTGCATGACGGTGGCCAGCCTAGGTCCTGGGGCGATAGTGTCAGATGGGACTTCCCTATTGAATGCAAGACGGATGAGCTCTTTGGCGTGAGCACTTCCCATGCAGTGCTCTGCGGGAAGCGGGGGACCAGCCTCCCCATTTTCCCCGCCAGCGCCCAGGGAGCGGTAGCTCCTCGGGGTCTGATCTGCAGCTGAAGTGCTGCTAGCCCACCAGGCACGGTATGGAAAGCGGCTGCTCCCCAGTGTGATTGCAGCACTGAAACACGTAGCGAGCAGCCAGCGAGCGCTCTGTCCCACAGGCACCGCGCTTGCAGGGCGTCAGTCACGCGGCTGCTTGGCTTGTCAAAGTGCCGCTCCTCTGACAGCTGTCGCTGGAGAGGCACCTAGATGTGTGTGTCGGAGAGATGCTGCTCGGCCACCCCCTCACGCAGCCGGGGGCTCAGGGCGGGACTGCGCAGCTCTCAGGGCTGCTCCACGTTGACTGGGGCAGAAGGTGCTTGGCCAGCTGGCTTGGTGAGTGAGTGGTTCTGGGTAAACTCCCTTAAGAGAAGGGACCTGGGAACACGTGCCCTGGTTCTGGAGAATAACCTTAGTGCCTTTGTCCTACGCTCTTGGAGAGCAGTGCTCATGCTGTCTACCCCCAGCTCCTCTCTGCTGCTGCTTTCCCCCACCACGACAGCCGCTCGCTCCCAGGCCCTCGGCAGCATCTCCAGGAGCTAGCTGGCCCCCGAGACAGAACCAGCTCCAGGGCCTTGGGAGCGGGGAGGGGCTGTTCCCAGCCAGGCCTGGGCTGACGGGATCCCAGAGGGGGCGAGCAGGTGGGGTCGGTCGGTGCTGCTCTGGCACACTGCTGGGTCCTACGTGACAGTCAGTGGCCATTGACTTCAATGGGTTTTGAATCCGAGCCCTAAACTCGGGGTTCTGTCTGAGCCCCTCCCCCAACATGCTGAACTCCACGGCCCAGCTGCACCGGCTCTGCTGTCCTGCCGGCACTGGGGTTAGCAGGCAGGGCAGCTGCAGGGCCCCGCAAAGCTGAGCTGCTTGAGCTGTGGCTGCAGCCCCACGTGGCGGGGCCCTGGGCCGCAGCCCTGCGCGGTGAGCTCTGGCTCTCTGCCCTGGGCCCTGGCGAATCTAAGGCCCCTGAAACCTGCTTGGGGTCCCCGAGGGGTCCCGGACCACTGATCTCGCCCTTAGCCCCGGCAGGCCCCTAGCAGGGGTTTGAAATAGACCAGAGTTCCCTGGTTGGTGCTCGCTGCCTTGTGTGCTTCCAGGTGTGCCGGCCGCCGTCGGGCTCAGCCCTGCCGAGCCAGCGACCCGCCCCAAGCCGCCCGCCGGAGGAATGTGGCGGGGTTAATATTTAAGCACGCTCGCCGCAGTACCATTGCTTGCGGGTGGAAGGGCGCTGCCAAGCTCTCCACCGCCCACGGCCCGAGTCAGGGCTCCTTGTGAGCCGCCTGCCCTCTGAGCACAGGTCTTGGCTGATGGAAGATCCCTTCCCTGTGGCCGAGGCAGCCCAGCTGGGCAGCGTGCTGTGCTGCTCAGTGACAGGATTGCGGTGCCAGTGCTGCCTGGCGTACAGAACAGGGCGACGTTCACCCCCATCCCTCTGGCCTTCCTCTGCCGGGCTGGGGACTGCCGCTCCGTCTGGGACAGGCTGGTGCAAGCGACAGAGCTGGGGTTACAGGTTGCGGTGCTGCACGTGGCCTTTGGACATGGTGCCTCAGCAGTTCTGGGCCTGCTCTCGGGCCCTGACGGAGGGCCTGTGTAAGGCCTCTTCCTGACTATTGCCCTGGGTAGGAAACGCCCTCCCACAGCCCACCCCCCTCAATTGCCAGCCCTGAGCCCCCCAGAGCTTTACCCTGCACCCTCCACAGACGCTCGTCTGCAGGGCTGCGTCTGATGGCTGGTTCAAATTGCAGTCTGGATTTCGGACGTGGTGCGGTCAGTGTCGCTCGCAAGCAGGGAAATCCCAGCATGTGCCACATAACGCGAAGATCAAGCACTTCATGTGCGAACTGTTTCTGCATTTCCTGGGCTGCACTTCACTTCAAAACATGATCGGCTTCCAGAGACGGGAGAGCACTGGCAGGGGAAAGCTGAGTGCGCGCCCCCCCCCCTCGCACGGTGAGGGCCGGGGGAATGCTGTGGGCAGGGGTGGCTGTTCATGCTGTAGTGGGAGTTGGGTTTAAACAGTCATCTTGGCACAGGGGTGAGGAATCTTCTGGTTGGGGGCTGCTGACCCACAGAAAAATCAGTCAGGCGGGGTCAGCGCAGGCTGGAGAGCCAGCACGGGCTCCCCAATGCTGGGGGGAGCCCAGAGCTCCGCGGGCTGGATCCAGGCAAGCCGGGGGACACATCTGGCTCCTGGGCCTTAGGTTCCTCACCCCTGGCTTAGAACTTCTCTGGTCTGTTATCCAGGGGGTCAGAGTGGGTCACAATAGTCCCTTCGGGCCTGGGAATCGGTGACCCGGGCTGTAAGTCTGTTGCATACGTGTGTGTATTGGTGGCAGAGCTAGACGTGTGTGAGGTGCTACTGTGCCTCAGTTTCCCTGTGGGGGCGGGGACGGCACCCACCTCCCTACTAGCAGTGCCCAGGGCTGGTGATTAACGCCGGCAGCACCAGGCCATGCAGGGCTGATGGCAGTGACTCCTGCAATACTGAGAGATACCTGGATGGGAACATGCCGCTGTCTCTACTCCAAGGGCTCTGCTGGGGCAGTCGCGCCCCTCCTGTGGGCCATGCTGCGGTTGGCTTCCTCCCCGGCCGCAGGAGCCGTTCGGAGGTAGCCAGTGGGTGCCCTGGCAGGCTAGACTCAGCCCTGCCTTCAGGGCTCAGAACCCGGCACTGCGGCGCTACAAACGAGGGGCGGGGGAGGCCAGCAGGCCGGGATGTCAAGCTGTCTAGGCTGGAACCAACATGCACGTGCCACGTCTCCCCCCGCCGGCGCTTCCCTCTGGTGCAGGACACCGTGACTCACGTCTGCAGCGGGTCTAGAGCTGCCCTGCTCCATCCGCCTCGGCCGAGGGGATTGCTAGGCAGGCTTCATCGCCAGTTAGCAGCCTCCCCAAAAGCACCTGGCTGCTCTCTTGGGCGCCGGCTTTCCCCGCATGGCTGCATGCCCCTCTGGCTCTGCGCCACTTCCTCATTCCGCCCCTGGAAAGGGCCGCCGGAGCACAGCGGGGTGTCCAGGAGCCACGCTCAAGTCATGCCCGGAGCTTACGCCAGGCGAACGGAGACAAGCTTGGGCCCTCTGCTGGGGTGCAGGCGCAATGGGGTGAGCCTCTGCTGGGCGCAATGCAGCTTGTGGGCGCCGGGATCCCCTCTGCTCCAGGGCAGCTTTGCTTCTCAATAGGCCTTGTGGGTCTCGTGCACTGCAGAGCACGGGGGGACTCGAGGCGCGTTGCAGTCTCATAGAACAGCACGGCTCACGCTCACGGCGGCAGCTGCCTAGCTTCTGAGTGAGCAGCAGGCAGAGCCGAGGCTGGGCCCTGTATTGGATCTCAGGCAGGTGAATGCTACAGCCTGGCTCTGGAGGGGAGGGGTGTTGTGTCTGCTCACGTCCAGCCCCTCTCCAGGCATACTGACTGTGCAGCCCTAGGACGCCGGGGCCCTGCGTGAAGGCTTAGCTGAATGCTGGGGCAAGGAGCAAAGGGAGCTTGTAGGAAGAGGGTAAGGAACGGGCTGGCTGGCTGCAGCAGTGAGCGAAGGGCTGAAGCCCTGTTCTGAGAGGCTCTGCTCCGGCCCCCTGTGGTAGCCGTTGGAAGAGCACTGAAATGCTGGCACTGTGCTGGTGATATGAGAGAGGCCTATGAAGTGAAGGGTGGGGAGAAAGTCAACAAGGAAGTGGAACTTGCGCTCTCAAACACCAGAACTAGGGGTCACCAAATGAAATGACTAGGCTGCATGTTGAAAGGCAGTATTTCTGCACACAACCTGTGGAACTCCTTGCCAGAGGGTGTTGTCAAGGCCAAAGCTATCACAGGGTTCAAAAAGAACTAGCTCAGTCCATGGATGGCAGGTCCATCAATGGCTATTAGCCAGGCTGGTGTCCCTAGCTTCTTTGCCCCTGGGGGGCACCTGGCATTGGTCACTGATGGGAGACAGGACACTGGGCTAGATGGACCTTTGTCTGATCCAGTCAGGCTGTTCTCCTGTTCCGCCTGTCCAGACAGCACTGAGGTAGCTCATGACTTGCGCACCTGCAAGGGTGGTGCTCCTGAGAGGGGTGGGTGAATGTCGTGGGGGCTTTGAGCCTCTAGCGATCCTTGCTCCTGATTGGCCTGGCTCTCCAGCCTGCGTGCCCCCGTTCGAATGCCATCGTGCTCAAGGGGTAGTGGGACTTCCTGCCGGCGTTCTGCACCAGCCTCTCGTTGGGGTGTAGCCGGGGTCCTGCAGAGCTGATGCTGCATTGCTGAGGTTCGGAGGGCGAGGGCCTGGGTCTGTTTACACTGGTTCAGAGGCTGGGGGGCTAGTCAGAAATCGGTTTGTTTCATTATAGACCCTGGGGGCGGGGGTCTCTCTTCCAGAATATGCGGAGTTTTTGCACTGCAAATCCAAAAAGTTCACGGATTTTGACGAGGTTCGGCAGGAGATCGAAGCAGAGACGGACCGGGTCACGGGAAGCAATAAAGGGATCTCACCGATTCCCATCAACCTGAGGGTGTATTCACCACACGGTGAGTGAGACTTGCATGCTGACGGGAGTGTCAGCGGGCTTCTAGAGGCGGGTGTGGACACTTCAGTGGATGGGAAGGAAGCAACCCAGAGGGCAGTTTGACGGTCCCAAGAGACCAGGCTCTGTTCCTGAGTAGCAAGAATGTAGAGAGGCCAAACAAGCTTCTAGCTGATCCTCTGTGCCCTGCCCTCGCCCATGCACTGCGGGATAGAGGGTTTTGAGTCCCCTCACTGCATGAGTTCTCCGCTTCCCTCCCTCCGCAGTGCTGAACCTGACGCTGATCGACCTCCCGGGCATCACCAAGGTGCCCGTGGGAGACCAGCCGCAGGACATCGAGTACCAGATCAAGGATATGATCCTGCAGTTCATCAGCCGGGAAAGCAGCCTGATTCTTGCTGTGACTCCCGCCAACATGGATCTGGCAAACTCGGATGCTCTCAAGATGGCTAAGGAAGTAGATCCTCAAGGTAAAACCAGCGCGCCTGCTGGCTGCAGTAAGAGCTGCTGCAGGACCCTGTAACAAAGGGAGGGAGATGGGGGTTCCCAGGGGTTCCCAGGTGCCCTGGTGTGCAGCTCCCCCTGCCGTGGGGAACCCGGCTAGCTCTGCCCAGGGGAGCCGAGCCAAGGCTCTTCTCGGAGCAGTGGGCTGGATTTTGTACGGAACGTGACTGATGGGGCGCAGGGCCCAGGCTACGCAATTCCAGTGGGGTGGAGCTGGGGTTCCGCTTGGAGGGAAGTCCTGGTGCGCTCAGTCTGGAGAGGAGATGCCTGAGAGCGGTTTTCAGGTCTCTAAAAGGGTGTCAAAGGAGGAGGGAGACAAATTGTTCCCCTTGGCCTCTGAGGACAGGACGAGATGCAAGGGGCTTAAACTGCAGCCAGGGAGGTTTGGACTGGACAGTAGGAAAAACGTCCTGCCTGTCTGGGGGTGACACACTGAATAAGTTGCATGGGGGGTTGTGGAATCCCCCTCACTGGAGATATTGAAGAGCAGACGCCTGGCAGGGATGGGCTAGCTGGTGCTTTGTCCTGCCGTGACGGCAGGGGACTTGAGGTCCCTTCCAGTGCTAGTGTTCTAGGATTCTCCTGCCCCCATTAAGGGTGGTGGTTGCTGCTCCCGGCAGGCTGCCTGCTGCCAACCCCCTGCCCCCGACTCTCCTGTCCTGGGACTTCCGGGAGGCGTGTGCTTCTCTCCCATGGCCCTGCAGGCAGACTCCCGAAGTGACCTCTTGGCTGTCAGCCAAGCAAGCCTTTACTAAAAGGTGTGACTCCTGTTGCTCTGGCTGCTGCACTCCTTAGTCCCCAGCTCCTCTCGCCTCCGAGCCAGCTGGGAACGCAGACTGGAGCCGAAGTGCTGCAGGTGGAAGGGAGGGTGATGGCTCCTGGTTATAGAAACCAGGAGCCCCTGTGTCTGCATGTCGACCTGCAGGCCTGGCCGGAGGGATGTGGGGTTGATTAGCTGCTTCTCCAATGATCTTTCTACCCCAGGCCTCCGAACAATTGGTGTGATCACCAAACTCGACCTGATGGACGAAGGCACGGACGCCAGAGATGTCCTGGAAAACAAACTGCTCCCTTTAAGAAGAGGTAGAATGCCACCACCCTCCGTGCCCCACTCCTCCCTTTCGCTGCCCACTGGAGCCCCGAGTCCCAGCGCTCTGCTTGGTACCTGCTTGGTACCTAGGGCAGGCAGTATAAAGTTCACACTCATAAGAACGGCCATACTGGGTCAGATCAAAGGCCCATCTAGCCCAGTAGCCTGTCTGCCGACAGTGGCCAGCACCAGGTGCCCCAGAGAGGGTGGACCGAAGACCATGATCAAGCGATTTGTCTCCTGCCATCCCTCTCCAGCCTCTGACAAACAGAGGCCAGGGGCACCGTTCCTACCCCCTGGCTAATGGCCTTTTCTGGACCTAACCTCCATGAAATAACCCTATGAGCCCAGGGTCCCGTGCGGGGGGCATGAGAGTTCAAGGCTTGTGCTGCAGCTGGATCCTGCGCTGACAGAGCTGGCCTGTGGCATTGTCCCGTTTCAGGCTATATCGGCGTGGTTAACCGGAGCCAGAAGGATATAGAAGGCAAGAAGGACATCAGAGCAGCGTTGGCTGCAGAACGCAAGTTCTTCCTTTCTCACCCAGCCTACAGGCACATGGCAGATCGCATGGGCACGCCTCACTTGCAGAAAGTCCTCAACCAGGTAGGCCAGTGTCATGCGTGGGCCCTGTTCCCGGCTTGGAGGGAAGGGCCGCTGACTGAGTGCTCTGAGCTGTGCTGGGGAGGGTGTGGGGGGGGGCTGGGGAGTTAGACTGCGTGCCCAGCCCCCACACCCTCAGTATCGTCCTTGGCGAGTCGGCTCTTCCCCAGCCTTGGCCTCGCTGGCTGCAGAATGACCAACGACCATCCGCTTGTCTGAACGCTTCTCTAGCAGCGTCCTTTCCAGGCCGTGCCGGAGATGCTGGTAGCCAACAGAATGGAGGGAGAATCTCTTCTACTTGGCGCAGTTAGCCCCCGCTGAGCGGTCAGTTGACAGGCTAGGGGCAATACCCAGCTGCCCTCGTTCGGTGAGAAGGCAAAATTCGTTAAAGCTGGGAAGTCTGACTTGGCGAGCTGGGCCAGGCTGCTCCGAAGTCTTGGAAATTGCTGTGTCTCTTTAAAGGAACAGCAGCGGGCCTGGGCTGACTCCGTGTGGCTCTTGTAGAGTGGCCAGTTAAGGGAAGCATTCCACTAGCCCCTCTTGCGCAGTGTTGGCTCTGGCCTCTGGCTCGCCTGTGCGGCCTCAAACGCAGCTTGTAGTGAGGGGTGGGGGGCCAGCCACACTGACCGCTTCTTACCCTCGCAGCAACTGACCAACCACATCAGGGAGACCCTGCCCTCGCTGCGCAGCAAGCTGCAGAGCCAGCTGCTCTCGCTGGAGAAGGAAGTGGAGGAATACAAGAACTTCCGCCCTGACGACCCCACGCGGAAAACCAAGGCCTTGCTGCAGTAGGTTGCTCCCATCCCCTCTTGATAGGCCAGGCACTGGATTTGGCCCCCGTGGGGAGGGAGAGCAAGTGTCTAGCCTGAAATGGACACTGGTGTGAACGTGGCTCCACCCTGGAGCACTCGGATACCAGCTGGTCGCTGACCCTGAGGGAAGAGTGCCCAGCTCCCGGTGTTGGCAATTGGCAGTGTGAAGCAGGAGATGCCACTCGGTGTCCCGTGGACTAGGGCTATTGGCGTTTGCTGATCAGTCAACTAGTGACTCAACTAGCTGCCCCCCCAGCTTGCTGTCTGGATCAGAGGCAGCAAGGGTGGCAGGGAGCAGGAGCTGGAGGGAGCCATCTTAACAGCACCATCTCCACGGGGCGGGGACCAGGCACCAGCCGGGACAGCTGATTCCTGGCTCATGCCTGGTCCCCTCCTCTTCTCCCCCCCCCCATCAACTAATGAGCTGATTAAAGGCCATTTAACATCCCTACTCATGGACACAAGAGACTAGATGCCCTGCCGTGCTGCTGGGAAAACGGGGAGCACTCGCATCTGTAGCTGTGGTGCTGGGCAGACGAGCCCTGCAGGCACGTAACTGGCAGTGCCTTGTGTTTGTCGTGCCTACGACACCCATCCCATGTGGCCCACTGGTCCAAGTCTGCATTCAGGCGGGGGAGAAGCGTGTGTGTTCGTAGGGGCTGAAGGAACGTGCACGACTGTTTTGTTTCCCTCATGGTGGCAGCAGGGAGAGGAAATTCCTTCCCTGAGGGTTTCGGGGAAGTAGATGCGAAGTCTCCAGTGTGTGTGGCTGGCACGGGGCGGGCTGCAGTCAGAGTAGCTGGGCTGGTCCCGTCTGAGCAGCATTTGGCTGATCCATGTTACTCCTGCTGCTTCTCTGCAGGATGGTTCAGCAGTTCGGGGTGGACTTCGAGAAGAGGATTGAAGGCTCCGGAGACCAAGTGGACACGCTAGAACTCTCTGGTGGGGCCAGAATTAATCGCATCTTCCATGAGAGATTCCCCTTCGAGCTGGTGAAGGTAAAGCTAGTGCTGGTGTAAACGCGTCTGTCCTGCAGGGTTGGTTTTCTCCTCTCTCCACACACAGCAGAATGTCACTGCTCGCCTGGCATACACGTGGGGGAGTGTCCCCAATGCGTATGCCTGTCTTGTTTAGCAGCCAGCAGGGGGGTCTCTGGCCATCCTCCCCGGTATTGGGTTCATCTGCTGCTCCGCTGACAGCCTCGTTATAAACCCATCCACTGCTGCCTGGCACCGGAGTCTTTGCAGAGCGGAGCTGTGGGAGGTGCACCCGGACTAGCTTGTCTCCTCCCCCTGAAGATGGAGGGATGGGCTGTTCTCTGATCGTCCGTCCTAGGGCATCAGATCAGCAGCTGGTGCTGATGTTCCTCTGCTCTGACTTTAAAGCAGGAAGCTGACTGGTGTTCTACCTTCCCACTGTGGCCGCCCATAGCAAAGCAGAGATGCATCGGGTCGTATGGGAGAGGGGCAGTTGGCTGTCCCAGGCCCCCCCCCCCCCCCCAGCGACCAACAAGACCTGCTGTAATTCACTGCTCCTTCACTCAGCTTTCTGACGGCTTGCCTGCCTGGCAGGCTCTACAGCTGGGGAAGTGCGGCTGCCCCTCGGGGCTGGATGAGGGCGGTGTGAACACGTGCCCCTTTGCGTGGAAGCCTGAGCTGTGCTTGTGCCTCGCCAGCGCCGGGCTGTGTGATCCGCCCTGTTTCTCTTTCAGATGGAGTTTGATGAGAAGGACTTGAGGCGAGAAATTAGCTACGCGATTAAAAACATTCACGGCATAAGGCAAGTATCGGAGCAGGAGAGCTGCGGCGCAGCAGTGTGTCTGCTCTGCCTGTGGTCCTGGACGTGCCGTTAGTCCGGTCGAACCTTGGTATCATGAACCGTGTGTGGCTGTCAGTTGAGAGCCCGCGTGGCCATGGGAAGCGAGGGGGGTTAGACCAAAGTTGGTTCTGGGCAATGGGCGTGTGTTTGCAGGCTCACTGCGGGTGCCGTTGTCTGCTCAGCGTAGTGTTTGCGCCGACTCGATTCTGGGAGTTGGGCTGCGGTGGCTCCCCTCATGGAGCAGTGTCCCGAGAGCAAACTCTGAATGTCGTCCTGGTAGAGTTGGGTGACGGCACGAGAGCCTTGAGCTCGGGACAGCAGAATTCCTCCTTTGCCTTCCCAGAGGGCAGACGGTAGCACGTGGGGCATGTTTGGAGAGCTGAACGCCCGGCTAGCGGAGGAGCCAGGCTATTACCGCCCGTTGTGCTTGTGAACAGCTGGGTCAGGGAAGCCATGCTCCATACAGAGGGCTGGTCCTGCCGCACGGCCAGTCTGCTCCACGCCACACTGTGGCTGTAGTTCAGTGAGCTAGGGAGCCCTGCCCTTAGCGTGCCTGTGCCCCTGGGCTGATCCGGCTAGCGAAGTCAAATCTGGAATTGGCTGAATGTAGTGCTAAGAGGACTGCTCCTGCCTCCCCTTCTGGGGCTGCCACTGCTCCCGGCCCCCCTTCCGTTCCCCTGTGGGCTGGGAGCAGGGGGCCCGGTGGAGCTAACCGGTTAGCCCTGAACGTCCCTTGGTCTGACTCGGATTGAAGGCCTCTGCCACTCACGTGCAACAGAGCTGGGTCCTACCCAAACCTGCCTTGTCGCCGTGCGAGGCCGACGCTAGAGCCCACGCACTAGAGAGCCACTTGGCATGCGTGTCCGTGGCAGAGCAACGTGTGCGCTCGCGTGGGGGCGTGGCCCGCTCCATTGGGGTCCCCGGGCAGCACAGCCACATGCGGGGGCCCGTCGGGGTCCGGGCCAGGCCGCCCAGGGAAGGGACTCGCTGTCTCAGCTGCTCTGCCAGGTCCGACCGTTGCCTTAAAGCCTGTTCACCCATTTTGTGTTTTCTCTGCCCTTCCTCCCTGCCCGTGCGTGCGGCTGCCTGTAGGACGGGGCTTTTCACGCCAGACTTGGCATTCGAGGCCATTGTGAAAAAGCAGGTGGTGAAGCTGAAAGAGCCCTGTCTGAAGTGTGTCGACCTGGTTATTCAGGAGCTAATCAATACAGTTAGACAGTGTACCAGTAAGGTATTGAACCGCTGGAGGCTCCAGCCCTTCCTACAGTGGGTGGTAAAGCAGGGTGCTTCCTGCCCCCCTGCCTGGCAAAGCTCCCCCCAGCTGGGTGTGTGTAGGCTAAACCGGTCCCACGGCCCCACCGGTCCCAGCCTAGCATGAGTGCAGGGCACATCTCTGGACTCGCCCCGCCAGACTGGCATGCCTGGCCCTGGAGATGGGGTGAGGGTTGTCTCTAGCACCCAGGGCCCTGGCCTGGCCCCGCTCTGAGGAGGGCCAGCCCTGCCCAAGAGCCAGGCAGCGCCCGGTGGCTTAGACGAGAGCCCTCAGATGGGGTTCTGTTCCCTGGCCTGCAGGGTGACCCTGGGGTGTGCTCCTCGGCGCCTCCATTTCCTGTTCACAAGGGAGGTGAGCGCGTTACTCGGCTCCTGAGCAGCGCTGTGGAAGAGCGAGGGCGGCTGGGCTCCCTCCCCGGGGGGCCTCCCATGCCCATGTGACATCCAGCTGCAGGGCTCGGAGGCGAACGGGAGCAGCAGCTGCCGAGCTCTTGCCTCAGAGCGCCGTGGAGCCTGCCGGGCAGGCGGGCAGGCAGTGCCGGGGTGCTGGGGCCTGTCTTAGCATGTGCTCCGTCACTTCTGCTGCGGCGCGGCTCGGCTCGGCTCTGGGAAGCTGTGGGGAATGGGAGCGAACGCTGGAAATGGTCTGCAGCGTCACTGGGCCTGGCTTATCCAGCCCGCCGTTCGCTGGCGAGCCCGTTTCAAAGGCTTCTCGCCCTGGCACTGGGCAGGAGCCCATCGGCCACTTCCACGTTCACCGGCTCCTTGGGGGGACTCTGCTCTCGCTCGATCCAGTAGTGATGGATTGAGAAACTTCTGTACGTGTCAGACAGGGTCCTGGACTGGAAGGATGCCCTGCCCTGAGCCGGGCTGTCGAGCTCTGGAAGTGCCCGGTAGATCCAGACTCCGGTCTGTAGCGAAAAGGACTCTCAAAAAGAGACGCAGCCCCCAACTCCAGCTTCCCAACGTGCCTGGCTTGAGCAGAGCCGCTCCGCACGCGTGCAGCGACGCATGTTGCTGGCTGGGGAGCTCGTTTCGGGGTCCGGAGCTGTACTCTGTGTTGCTGCAGTTGTAGTGATGTGTGTAGCGTGGAGAAGCCAGCACTTGCTGCCAAAGTTCCTTCAGTCCTAGCTAACGAGGTGGGGGAACTCCGACTCCTTCCGGGTGGGTGGGGGTGCGCGCGCAGATGAGCAGTGCCCGGGAGAATCCCGCTCCAGTCAGTGGGGTGTTGGGGCCGGGCTCGCGACGTTCTCACAGGAACGTCTCTGGCGCTAGCTTCCATGGGACCCGTAGCCGTGGCTGTTTCAAACAGCCAGGGGAAGAGGCCAGCGCTCCATGCCCTCCGATGGCAGCAGGCAGTGCCCCCTTCCCCGTGTGATGCCTAGCGGGCCACTAGATCAGCTGCTAACTCGCGGCTTGGCCTGGAGACGGGGGCAGGAGCAACGAAACCTTTGCCTGTACTGAGGCCTGGCTGAGCCAGACATGGAGTGCTCTGGCTCTGGAGGGATCCCATCACCTGCTTCTGGCTCCTGGGAGTGCCGGGGGGTGGGAGCAACTCACCATCATCCTGGCGCCAGGGTAAATGATCGCGCAAGGGAGCCGGCGCGCGGGGATGATCGCGCAAGGGAGCCGGCGCGCGGGGATCAGACCCTCACAAGTCCAGGCCTTAACAAAGGGAGCTAAGAAACTGATGCTAGGAAATGAATTGGCGCATTTTCAAATGAACCTGAAGGAATTTTCCCAGGCGGGTGCTGCTGCTTTTCCCTCTGCACGTAACTAACCTTTTCTAAATCTCCTTTTCTTCTCTCCTGTCTCCGTCGCTGTGTCCTTCCCGCCCTGCGTGCCTTGGTGTCTCCTCTTTCCGCTCTGTGCTCTGCATGAGGCAGGACGGGGCTCTTCACGCCTGACATGGCTTTTGAAGCTATAGTGAAAAACCAGATTGTAAAGCTCAAAGAGCCCAGTTTGAAGTGTGTTGACCTGGTGGTCTCAGAGCTGGCCACAGTCATTAAAAAGTGTGCGGAAAAGGTAACTGGTCTTAATTCCTTCCTCTGCCTAATTGGCACACCTGGAATGTATTGGCTTGCAGGGCCATTAAACTAGCCTCGTGGGGAGCTGTGTCCATGTCCGTGCAAGGTGCCCCACGAGTATAGACTTAGCGCTGCCCTGGCGTTCTGGCCTGGGGCCTGCAGATACGTATTGCACAGGTGTTGCTTCACACCCGAGGGACAGGCTCAGATTGCACCTGCAGTAGCTGAGGGCAGTGTCTCTTGCTTCGCGTGAGCTGCGCTTCATGCCTGGGGGGTTAGCTTATCCGGGGAGGTGGGGAAGAGACGTACGTTTGCCAAGGGCTGTACGGCCTCCCAAAGCTGAGCCTGCCCATCTCCCCAGCGACAGCAAAGAACTGCCTTGTCTTGGGCTGTCTTCTGAGCCCCCTTCTGTCCTCCTGACGCGGCCGGGGCGAGTCCCGTCGCTTCCTGTCCTCTTGGGTTTTGTGGGGGCTTTTATGTGCTGAACCGTGTGTGGCCCTTGTGATCTGACCTGCCCCTTCCTCTCAGCTTGGCTCCTACCCCCGGTTACGCGAGGAGACGGAGAGGATTGTGACCACTCACGTCAGGGAACGGGAAGGGAAGACAAAGGACCAGGTAAGCTGCCCTCGGGAGGGAGGGAGCGCGGCTCTCCTGCGGGGCGTGGGACCCAGGCAGGCTGATCTCGGCGCTGTTTGGGGGAAGCCGACGCTCCAGCCAGCGCCGTGCAGTACAGCCAAGGCCTGCTCCGCTCCGCCAGCCGCCTAGCAGCCTGCAGAGCCCTCTGCTGGTGGTGGGTCGCCCTGCCGCCCTTCTGGCCCGTCTGGCTGCCGTGCTGAAAGGCGCTTCCGTTGTGGCCTGTTGTTGGTGACTCGGGTCCGTGTTCTTTCCAGATTCTCCTCCTGATTGACATCGAGCTCTCGTACATCAACACGAACCACGAGGACTTCATTGGCTTTGCCAAGTAGGTGCCCGTCTGCTGTAGCCGGGCGCTGGGTTGCAGGGCACTTGGCTGCAAGGAGTGAGCACTGCGGGGGCTGCTCCGTGGAGCCAGAGGCAGGGAGCTGAATGGTCCAAGCCTTGGCGGTGGCAGCTGAGCCTTCGCCCCCCTATGTTACTGCTGCTGGGCTGCTGGCAGGGCTGGGGAGGGGAGCGCTGGTCCTGTTGCCTCTCCCAAGTGAGCCTGACCTGCAGGGGCCTTCGGCAAGGTCCGCCTCTGTTCCAGGTCTTTGCCTGTGGGGGTGGGGTGGAATGCCTGGGGACCGGCCGGGATCCAGGGGCACCCTCGTGAAGGATGCTCCCTGCCCCAAGGAGCTTCCAGCCTAGAGCAGATGGCAGGGAAAGGGGGAGGAGGGCTACACGAAGGAGTGTGAAGAGGTGGCAGCGTGGGCCTGGCAGGAGCACTGGGGAGCTCTCGGCGCGCGGGGGAGCAGGGCTCTCAGGCTGGAGCTGGAGTGTTCTCTCAGCCCTGAGTGAGAGTTGCAGTAAGTGGCAGCATCGACTGTCTGTCTGGTGCCGTGGTCTGGCCGCCAGAGCGGACAAGGCCTCTGAATGTCTCTGGCTGTCGGTGGGTTTGAGGTTCCCCTTCCAGCAAAGGGAAAACCAGAACCAAGCCCTTGTCTACACCTGAGAACGAGCCTGTAGTGAAACGGGGTGTGACTGTCAAGTGGATTCGCTCTTTGGCGTCCCTGCGTGGCTGCCTGCGCTCTGCAGCGAGAGCTCCCACGCAGGGAGCTCGCGAGGACGGAAGCCCCCTCAGAGCGAGTGCAGCTGCCCAAGGCTGTCTCGGGGCAGCAGGCTCCTTTCTCCCCCCGCCTCACTTTCCGTTTTCCTCTGGCTCCCCCCAAGTCTCTGCTTCTCACTCCATTTGCTGTTCCTTCCTCTCATCATCTCTCCTGTTTTTCCTTTGAACCACTTCACTCTTCCCTCGGGACTCTCGACTCCTAACACCCCCAGCTGTTACACTGAGCAGCACTTGGCAACAGGGTGGGTACCTGCTGGAACCAGTGTGTAACGGGTGACGCGTGGGCATGGACTCGTGCTTGCAGCGCCGCCGGAAGTGGCTGGCAGCCGTGTGAATGCTGCTTTCATATTAGGCACCTTCTGGAGAGACTTGAGCCCTTGTCAAACAGTCGGCTCTGAGCTGCTCCCTCGCAGGCTGGGAGTCTTTCTCCTGTAGCTTCAGGCACCCAGCCAGAATCTCGGCCGTCTCCCCCCACGCAGACCCTTGGATTTCCCCTGGCCCCCTGCCGCTCACCTTCAGACTCCCTCCCTTCCCCAGCAAATTCCTTCCTGCCACTCCAGCCTGAGCTCTGATTAGCCTGGAGAGCTGCCGGGCAGGCCCCATGCCAGGTGGGGAGCACAAGGGCCGTAGACCCCCTGGAGTATCCGTATGGAGCAGGAACGGTGAGCGCAGGCCAAACCTGGCTACACTTGGGGTGTTGCTGGGTTAACTAACCAAGGCCTCGAACCGCTTTTCCTCGCGCCCAGTGGGGGCCGGGTACAGCGACTTGCGTGGCGCGTGCTCTCCGGCGAGCTGCAGTCTGCCCCTGCGCTGTGCTAGAGGTGCCCGTCCTGGGTGTGGGCGGCTCCCTAGCTGTACTGGTCTGAAAGCGCCAGCAGTGCCCCCGGGGCCCAATGGCATGTGCAGCTGGTGCACGGAGCACTTCAGAAACCTCCTGGCCTCAAGTGCTGGCGGGGCAGTCACAGAGCCTGCTGGAGCTGTGCTGTGTGGCAGGCCTCACCCCAGCGGGGCGAGCCGCTGCCGTCTGGCACGCCACTCCCTGCCGCCCGCCATAGGCGAGCCGAGTGGCAGCATGCAAGCCAGCCGCTGCTTCGCCTGTAGACCACCGCGAGCGAGTGCGCGTTGGGCTCCGCGGCCCCGTTGCTGGGCGCTCCTGGCGCTGTCGGTTGTAAAGCCGGGGTGCTTTTTATTTCAGTGCGCAGCAGAGGAGTACCCAGCTGAACAAGAAGAGAGCCATCCCGAATCAGGTACGACCCGCTTGCTCAGAGCGCCCCTCTCGGGAGCATAGGCGGGGGCGGGGGATCCCGTGTGAACAATCTCTGCAGTCCGAGCGCTGAGGTTTGCAGCCCCAGAAGTCTCGGGAGTGGAATCAGACCAGTTGGCACACTGGTGCGGGGTTGGTCCTGCCCGGTGTAGCTGCAGACAGGAGGACTGTCCCCTCTTCTAGGGTAACCTCTCTCTGTATGGCCCCTCCCTCGGTGACAGTCTAGACAAGTGGGGGGGCACCAGAGGGGGGGTGGGAAGGTGGGGGTGCCGTTTCCACTAGCCGGCCGTCTGGCGGGTGACGGGCAGGGGGAAGGCTGGCATCACGGGGGCGGGAGCAGTGCTGAACTGTGGCATCTCGTCACCCCGCTGTCCAGTGCGGTGCTGCTGGGAGAGCAGGCTTAGCAGTGTCCCAGTGCATGGTGCCAGCCTGGCTGTGTGGAGCCCACGTGGGCGTTGCTCTTGTTCGGCAGCACTGTGATGACATTAACACTGTATCAGTATCATTAATAGCATGTAACTGGTTTCTTTTGCTGTTTTTTCTGCTGTTTTCTTACTGTTTTTGTGCTTCCTGCTTCTCCCTCCCCCCCCCCCATCACTTTGTTCCTCACTCTGTCCTCTCGTCCTTTTTCCCTTATTTACCCGCAACCCTAATTTTGCGCACCTAAGGGTGAGATACTGGTAAGTACCTGTATAGCGTGATAGTGAACTAGAAGTAAAGCCCAGTGATGGAGGCGCCTTTAAAACACAACCCCCGCGAATCTACGGGATGCCCCTCGTCTTAAAACCGAGCACACTCACGGTCTGGCACCATCAGTGCAGCAGCGCGACTTCTTTCAGGGCTCTGGTCCATGGCGGGAAACCTTACAGGGTCCCCTGATCTGGCTGAACAACTGGACTCCTGCTGGCCCATCGTAGGGAGACGGGGTGGGAGGGGCAGACGTCTGAGCCTCCAGGGCTATCCCCTGCCATCCTCCGCAGCGGCCTCCAGCCTGCCCCGATGGGCCCGCTGCTCTTCGACTGACAGGGAGACTCAGGCCGCAGATCATAGCGCTGTGTGTGTGTGTGTGGGGGGGGGGGGGGTAGAGCCATAGAAATACTCAGGCAGTGAGAGCTCATACCCCCCCCCCCCCCCCGTGCTCGGAGGCATTTGTACTCCAGCTGTACCTTCCCCCACTGCATTACGGGGAATTTCTGCCCTCTGAGGACTGGACAAGAAGCAAGGGGCTTAGGCTGCAGCAGGGCAGGTTTAGGTGGGGCCTGTCGGAGTGGTGAGCGCTGGGGAGGTCGTGGAGTCCCTGTGCCTGGAAGCTAAGAGCAGGTTAGACAAACATCCGTCAGGAATGGCCTGGGGAATACGCAGCCCTGCCTTGCGTTTGGGATGTAAAATCCCCGTTGGACCCAGCATTTAGCAGGTTAACTGCGGCCTGCTCTCCCCTCCCCAGCTGCATGGGGGCGCTGTCAGCCCTGCATGTGGAGGAGGGGAGGATGGGAGCAGCCCTCAACCCGCAGCAGGCCATGGGCAGGGGCTGCTCCTGGGTCCTGGCTAATCAGTACCCAGGAGTCAGCCTTACTAGAGGGTGCTGCTGACCGGCTCCCCCTTCACATCCCTGCCTTGCGTGCAGGGAGCTGGACTAGAAGAGCGCGTGGCAAGAGCAGGCGTCTGAGTAGGTGCAAGGCAGCCTGGGAGCAAGGTAGGTTGGCTGATGTGGAGGGGCGAGGGAGCAGGGCTCTTCCCAGCAGGGCGCTCTCCGCTGGCTGCTGAGGCCAAGGCTACCACCGGAGGGCCCCTGCCGAGGTCTGTCCCCGGGGGACGGCCTCCCCAATGAGCCTTCCTGTGGCCTAAGCGGGGAGGAGGAGGAACGTGCCCGCCAGTTAGTCAGTGCGCTCGGTCGTGGACGGGAGGGCGTGGCCGCTGTTGGCTGGAAATCAAGTGGAGTGGTGCGTGCCGGGGGGCTCCTCACGGCCTGCCCAAGAAAATGGAAATGCCTGCTGCTTGCGACAGGAGGAGGCGTGCCCCGTGGTCAGGGTGCCCACTGGCACTTCCAGCCGGCCTTGCCCTGTGCCCCCGGAGAGACCCCAGGGAGAGCCCCCTTCTGCTGGGCATGCTCAGGCGTCCTGAGGCCGTGGTGGGTGGCAGAGAGCTTCTCACCCCCACCCCCAATCGAGAGAACAGCCCGTTCCTTGTCTGACGCTGGCCTGCCGCACCCTGGGCCTGCCACCCTAATGAGCAGCTGAGGCAGCAAGGGGGGGAGCCTCACTTGAACTCCTCCGGCCAACCTTGGGATGGCTTGGATGAGTGAGACTCTGGGCAGCTTAGCCTGATGCTGCAGCTCTCCCTGCTCGCGGGGTGGCTCAGTAGCTGCAGAGGGGTTGGATTTGGCCCTGGAGGCTGCCGCACACCCCTGCCGTGTTCCCGCAGCCCTTGGCACGCTCGGGGTAAAAAGCTAGTCGGGGCCTGAGTGCAGCTGCTGCCAGGTGCTGAATAAAGCCAGGGACCCTGAGCCACGGGCTGGTCCCAGCTCCCAGGAGAAGCCCCACAGGAGCATTGGGGTTTCTGAGCCCCGCAGGCCTCTTAGCAGCCCTGGTGTGCAGAATGCTCAGCTCGGCTTCCCACCCAACGCCCCCTTAGCTCAGTGCTGTGCAGGGCCAGCCCACCCCTCCCATGGCTGAGTCAGTGCCCATTCCTGCGGCCCCTCGCACCCGGCACCTGGCCAGTGAGCTCTGCGTGACTCCTCCCTACCTCGGGAAACCCCACGCTCCTCTCTGGCGCGTCCCAGCGTCCTGCCACTTCCATTCTCTTCTGGCATTGCAAGGCCCTTTCCGGAGCACTGAGTGAACCTGCCTGAGGCCTGTCTCCGATCGGGTCCCCCGGGGCTGGCCCTCCATCGCTGGCTGTAAGATGCAGACTGTAGCGTGGTGATGGGAAGGCGGAGATCTGACAATCGGGTGTGAGCTGCCAGTCACCCTGGGCTGCTTTATTTGACATGGTGCAAAGCTGGAGGCCAGAGGGCTGAGTTTACCGGGCCTGGTCCATCTGGGCAGAGGGATCTAGCCTGCCACATGCGCTCCCCCCGCCCCATTGGTCTCGCTCATCCACGGAGCGGAAGTATTCAGTCTGTCTCCTTCCGGCCGGTGCGCTGCTCTGGTCGCTGGCATGCTGGACAGACGGGGGGGCCTGGTAACTGCTTCCTTTCATGCCCTGGGCTCCCAGTGAGTCTGTGCCAGAGCTGGGAGTAGAATCGGGCACGTCTGGCTCCCAGGCGTAAGACCTCCCTTTGCACTAAAACTTGGTAATTCCATGCTACATAACTGATCCCATAAGCCGTGGGCCTTGCTGCCATGGCTCTCCCACCCAGCCTGGAACTGCTGCTCCAGAACCAGCTCTCTCCCCTCCCTCCCCAGGAGGCCACATTTAAGCCTCTGCATCTGCTGCTCCACCAACCGGAGCCTCATTTCTCTGCTCTGTGCCTGCAAGCCAACTCCGTTCTGCCTCTCTCGGCCACCCTGCTCTGCTCCTCTGCCTCCGGGTCTCTCCAGTCAAATTCCGATTTGCTTCAGTGGGAATCAGAAGCTCAAATTTAAGGGACCCCAAAAGGGAGCGAATCGAGGGGTGAAATCTTTAACCTGGTTTCCTTTTTGCTGTCTCAATTTCAGGGCTCCTTCCTTCCCTCCGCCCGAAAATCTGTATGAGTTAAGTTGTAGCTCTAGCAGCCTGCGCCCGCCAGCGCGCTGAGCTTTGTGTGTGTAGCCTGGCTTGCCTTTGCTGTGGCTTAGGCGGTAGCCACCTGAGCAGCTGTGCTGGCGAACAGCTGCCACTCCCCAAACGGCATTGGGAACAGCCAGGCGTGAATTGACGGCTCTTGCGCTAAAGCTAGTGGGAAAGGAAGTCCCATTCCCGCCCCAGGTCCCGGTGCCCGTCTCCCTGCTGCTGACAGGTGGCTCCTGTACAAGCAAGAGCAAAGGAATCCCAGAATCATGTGTAACGTCTCTAACTCCGCCCGTCCATGCGCTGCACTGACTGGAGTCAGCCCTCTCGCTCGCACTGCCTGCTCCCCCGAGTGTGTCCGCTACTAACCGGGGGAGCACGGCGTCCGTCACAGCACCCTGCGTGGACAGTCACCGCGCCTGGGCCGGGCTGCCTGTACTCGGTGGCCGGCCTCGGCCCGGGCCACGCCCGAGCGCTGGCGGCAGTCTAGACGAAGCTCAGCGTATTGGCGGCTCTCCGAGGGTGGCTCGTGGAGAGTCCGTCAAAAGAAGCTCTGGGTGCCCAGGTCTTGGGCTAGCGTGACAAGCGACTGGCCAGAGCAGCTCCCCAGCCTGCGGTGGGAGCGGTTCATAGCAGGCGTCTCCTGTGCTCTGTTGTAAGCGGTTTCCTCTGCCCTGGGGCCAGTACCCTGACTGCTCAGTGGTAGAGGCGCTTTGGCACCTGGGAATGGGGGTGCGGGTAAAAGGACTAGCCTTGGGGGCCGGGGGCTGCGCTCTGGCAGGGCCGGTTGTGGACTCCGGGCCATGAAGAGCGAGACGTGCGTAGGGTAACGCTGGGCCGAGTCCTCCCCGGAATGGGAGGCCGGAGCTGCAGTAACCTGCCGGGCACGTCCCTCAAGCTATTGCGCTGCCCCAGGGAGGAGCCCCAAGGGCCCTGACGAGCCCGTCTGACTGGACACACCGGCAGCTGCTCCCCTCGCCATTCCAGCGCAAGGCCCCGCGGCTGCCGTCGGGCCCGGGGGTTACAGCTGGGGAGCAGGGCACCGCCCAGTCCCCGGTTTGGCTGAGCAGTGAGCTGCTTGGTGGCCCCATGTCTCTTCTGCCTGCCTGGCGCCGCGCTGGTGGGGACCCTGGCGTCAGGCGTTGAGTCACTGGCCCCTCGCGGCTGCCGAGACCCCCACGGCCAGGTGCGGAAACGGGCAAAGACAAGCCCTGGCATAGCCTGTCCTGAGACTCCTTTGTACCTCGGCTGCTGCTGGGAGCCGCTCTCCACAGCCTGAGGAGAACAGCCCTGGGCTCTTGGGTCCAGTCTGAGGGTCACACGCAGCCGCAGTCCGGCCTCCTGACGGCGTGTTGGGGGGAGGGGTGACGAGCCGCAGAAGCGTGCGCAGCCTTCTGTGGCAGGACAGCCTCTGGCAGCAGGTGACCTAGAAGGTCCCTCCCAGCCCCAGCCGAGAGGCAGGGTCTGAGCTTGCTCCTGGTGGGACGGGACACACTTCGGCCCGGCCCGGGTAAGCCTCAGCCAGTGTGGTGCTTCCTCCTTGTCTCGTGAAACGCTGCTTGCAAAGTCAGGCTTTGCTGTGTTGCTGGCCTGTCCCGCTGCTGCCGTCCTGTGTCCCTCAGCACTGGCGTGGGGCGGCCCAGCCTGTCCAAGGTGACGTGGGACCCGTGGGTCGCAGGCTTTTCCGTGGCAGGGCCTGCAAGCAGGCTGGCAGCCTCGAGGGAAGCCGGACGCGCGTCCTGCTGTGAGTCAGTGCAATGGGGGAGAAGCGCTCCCTCTTCCAGCTAGCCACGGGATCCTCCTGGCCATTCTCAAAGGGGCGCACGGTCATGTGGGCTCCCTCCCTGCCCTGAGGGCCAGTGCAGCAGATCCCCTGGATCCAGGGGGTCCGTGCCCTGGCCCCTTACGGCTGAAAGCTGTCTGGTCCCCTCGGTGCACAGCACCTGGGTGGCTTACACTGCAGGCTGGGCACGCCCCTCCCCTCCAACACGCTGCATGTGTGTGCAGCTGCTCTGCCCTCTGAGCCAGGCCACTGGGGTGGTTGTCACAAGCACCGGTGGCTGAGCCCCTCCCTGCCGCAGAGCTGTGGGCCTGGCCTGGTAAAACCTGCTTTGGGCTCCCTCAGGAGTGGGGCTGCTTCCCTGCCCCTCCCTGGTAGCTTTCCCCGGGGCAGACGCTGCCCCGCACTCCCACCGAGGCCCCTAAGGACAGCAGGGCCCAAGCTAAAGAGGAGCAGACCTTGGCCCGCAATCCGAGAGCGCCGCCCTCCCTGCCCTAGGTGGCGTTGGCAGCTTAAAGTTGCGAGGGTGGCCAGGAAAGGAGGCTCCCAGGCTAGCCTGCAGCTGGTCTCTCCCTTGCCCGACTGGGTTCCCACTCCTCTTGTGTCCTGCAGGTGATCCGCAGGGGCTGGCTGACGATCAACAACATCAGCATCATGAAGGGCGGCTCCAAGGAGTACTGGTTCGTGCTGACGGCAGAGTCTTTATCCTGGTACAAAGACGAGGAGGTGGGTACGGCTTGGCGGGGACCGCGCGGAGAGCGGCAGGCCTGGAGCCCTGGGTCCCTCTGCCCACCAGGAGAGCGCGCGTGTGTGTGTGCGCGTGTGTGTGCGCGTGTGTGTGCGCGTGTGTGTGCGCGTGTGTGTGCGCGCGCGCGTGCGCTGCTTCATGACGGCACCTTCCTGTTGGCAGGAGCAGCTTGGTAAACTGCTACAGGGCTGGCTTGCACCTTGGCACTCCCTGGGGGAGTAGGGCAGGCGTGGGGCCGGGCAGCCCCTGCACTCGACCCCAAACTAGATTCTTCTGAGTCACCCTGGGGCTTGTCAGCTCTGCGGGGCACAAGTCTGATGCTCCAGAATTGCATGTCTGGGGCTGATACTAAAGGAAACTGCTCCACGTTCCTGGAGTCCCTTTGGGGTTGCTGCCCTGCCCTGCCCTCTGCAAGGCGGTGGCGTGGCCCCAGACCCGTGTGGGCGTGGCAGGGCAGGGAGGGAACGCAGTGTAGCCCCAAGAGCCCTTCTCCCGGAGCCAGTGTGGTCCAGTTTGGCCGACTCCCTGTGGGAATAGCTGGGGGGGGGGCACTGAAACCCTGAACTTTGGCTGACCCAGGCTGCCTGGCTGGGTTTGACTCCGTGGAAGGGTCTGCTGCTGGACTGCCGTTTCCTTGGGCCTGTCTGGGCAGGGTCCCCGCTGGCAGAGCTCCAGGCGCTGTCGGTCGTGTGACCGCAGATCAAAGTGGGGACTTGTCCAAGGGGCAGCTGCCCCGGGGGGTGGAGACCCGCTGCCCCCAGTACTGCGAGTGCCGCTGTCCTCGGAACTCCTCCACTCCAGGCCTTGTTGGGCTTGGTCTGGTGCAGCCAGCATGGCAAGAAGCATCCAGAACCACGAACCCCTTGGCTAGCAGAGGCCCCGCAATGCAGAGCCCGGGGCGCCAGGGAGGGCTCCCCGGCAGCGCGCCGCGCAGTGCGGAGACTGAAGGGCTTGAGGGCCGGTGCACGGGCCCAGGAAGGGAACGGCCGTGGAGGGGGTTTCCCTGAGCACGAAGCCGCGGGGGAATCGGCGTCATGTAGGGTTGTCTCGTGTGGGCCTGACGCTGCGGCGCACCTTGGCCCGGGCAGCAAAGCCTCTCGGGTCCGTTGGAACGGTTCTCCTGCCCTGCCTCCACGGCCTGTGCGCCTCGCCGGGCTGGCGGCAAATGCCCCTCTCCGCAGTGGCTTGGGAGAGTGAGCGGGGCAGCGCCTGCGGGGCGAGACGTGGCCTGGGCAGTGCCTAGGCGGGGGCCCTCAAAGGTGGCCGCTAGATGCCGTTCCGTGGGAGGGGGTGGGCAGGGGCTGGCTATCTGCCGTCATGCAGCAGGAGGGGGCCCTGGGCCCCCAGGACTGGGGAGTTGCTATTGAAACACCTGGCTCTTGCCCAGCGTTGTTGGGGCACTCAGTCACGGGCCCTGGGCACACTGAGGCCCAGGGAGGGAAGTGACTTGCCCGCCATCACCCAGCAGGCCCTGGTGCCCAGAGCCTGGCTAATGCTGTGGCCACTAGGCTATGCTACTTCCCGAAGGCTGTGTGGATCGGACCCCTCCCCCCGCTTTGTCTGTGCGGTCCTGGCCTGGGAGATGGGGCCGGCGCTGCGACGCAAGGCGTATCCGGCCTGGCCTAGCTCCGCTGCAGGGGCTGGAAGGAGCAGAGGAGGCAGCCTCCTTTCTAAGCACCCCTCCTCAGTGCCTGGAACAGACATGCTGCCTCACATTTTCCAGCCCTCCCACCCCCACAGTCTGAAAAGCGGCTCTTCCCTGCCCGGCCGCCCGTCTCGCAGGCTGGCTCCAGCGGCTTGGCATTGGCGCAGGGCAGGAGAGAGGGAGCAGGGGCTGGCGATCGGAGGAGGAGACGTTAACAGAACTTTATTCGCCTGCCTGGCGGTACAGCTTAGCATCTGCTCCAGGAGGCAGCCCCCTTCCCCGAGTAAGACCCAGTCTTGCTTTGTCCTTGTCCTTCGTCGGCCGAGCAAGCTGCAAAGATTAACCTCTGTTCCGAGAGTCTGTAAATCTAGACACAAAGCTTAACTCTATCTCCTAAAAGAGAAGGAAATATGTGGAGCTGATAAGTGTGTCTCGCTTGTTCCCCTGCCCCCATCCCGGCAGCCCGTTTCCTGTGGGGAGGCCTCTCTGGGGGCGCTTGTCTGGCCCCTCTGCTGTGGGTAATGAGAACCAGCAGGCTGCGGATGAATGAGGCTCTGTATTCAGCAGGCACAAATTGCCTACCCTCCACGCGTGCACCCCCGGCCACTAGAAACGAGCTGCTGCTCGCAGAGAAGTTCCAGAAACCCCCAGCATTGAACAATAGCACCCCACAGACTGGGCAGGCCCCCGCGCCGCGTGTTCCGTGTGGCCCAGTCCAGCAGCCGGGGACTTCTCGCTCGGGAGAACAGCTGCGAGACCTTTTGCTCGTGGTAATCGAGGGCAGGCAGACTGCGTGTCCGCTGCCAGCCTTACCTGGGCGTGCCGAGCTGCTCCGGGGTGCCGCCTTGCCAAACCCAATCTAACCAATGTGCAGACTACTGTACACCTTTATAGCCTCCTGAACAGGTAGTCTGAACACTGGGCAGGCTGGGCTGGAGTCCGCTCCATGGTGTGTCCTTCCCCCTCCCGGCTCTGCAGCAGACGCTGCTCGGCGAGAAGGATCTGCTTTGTCCTGTCTGACGTGGCAAAGTCTGCAACCGAATCCAGCCTGGAAAAACGTTGTGGGTTTTTCAGGAAATCCTACGGAGGGTGTGGGGCGGCGGTGGCTGGGGGGAGGGCTTAGGTTCGTGGCCTCTCCGCAGAGGCGGACGTCACTTTGGGGGCTGTGTGCGCGCAGCATCTGGAGCCGCAGGCCAGTGGAGTGCTAAACAATTCCAGATGTGGCGTTTCGGCAGCGAGACGGCTGGTGTTGACTCAGTTGGGTGGCCCCTCAACTTTGCTGGCCTGCAGCCTGTTAAATGAGCAGCATCCTTTGGGTCAGATTCCTGAGAGCCGCTCTCCCCCTCTCCGTGGCCGCTGTTCCTCAGGGCTGTTGGAACACACGAGGGTTCACGGCGCTGCTGCAGCTGGCACTGGGTCCCGGCCGACAAATGAAGCCTCTGTCCTAGCACCTCCCTAGAGAGGGAAGGAGCTAAGTCCTGTGCCCCGGGCCTGCGTGGAGCAGTGGCTGCCTGGCACCTTCCGTCTGTGGCTAGTGACTAGACCCCTCCTGTGCGGGACTGGGGCCATGGGCCTGGCACTGGAGAGCGCTGCCCCGCACAGCGCTTACCTTGGCGTGAAGCCCCAGGCAGAACCGTCCTTCCCTATACGCAGAACAGGCAGCTGTGTGGGGCACCCCTGGGTCTTAGTGTCCCCCTGGCTCGCCTTAGCCCCGCTCCATGGCTCCGCGTCCTTCGGGGAGGATCTAGCTGACTTCAGAGAGGCACGGCCTGCCCGAGACACAGCAGCACCTGACCCTGGGACAGAGCCACGGAACAGGCACGGGCCAGCCCCGGCTGTCTCCGGCCCGGTTCCGAATTCACCGTGGTACTCAGCAGGCCCCGAGTTTGCAGTGGGCTGTAATGTGTTTCAGTGCAGTGGCGCTGGAGACAATCCAATCGCAGCTCTGAGAAGGTCTCGCCCTCCATCAGGCCTGGCGCCCGGCACAGGGCGCCAGTTGAACAGTGCGGCGTATGGCTCCTGAAAGCGGCTGATACCGGCCCGGTCAGAGTCCACGTGGTCCACTCGGGCCCTTGGACCAACCCAGTCCTGTGGGTGGCAGCTCCTGTGACCGACCCCAGCAGCTCGGCTGAGCCCAGTCTGTGCCTCAGCCAACTAGCTGGGATGTGGAGGGAACCCCCCCCTTGGCTCTTGGCCCATGAGAGAGGGAGGGTTCTCCCCCACAGCGTGGGGGTTGGGAGGAACCGCTGCCCAGGTCCCAGCCTGACACCCCCCCTCCCCCTCCAGGAGAAGGAGAAGAAATACATGTTGCCCCTGGACAATCTGAAGATCAGGGATGTGGAGAAGGGCTTCATGTCCAACAAGCACGTCTTTGCCATCTTCAACACTGAGCAAAGGTAAGGGCCTGGGGCGGGGCTGAGGCGTGGCCAAGTGTCCGGGTGCCCCCCCACTGCATGTGGTGATGGAAAGGCGCTTCCTGGAGGCGGGCTCGGTTCTCCAGGGCGCTCCCTCTGGCCAAGCCCCTATTGGTGCCTTGGTTCTTCTGGGGGCTGCCTCTGCAGCCCTAGGGAGGAGCCCCTTCCCCTCCTCCTCCCCTCCCCTCCGATTGCAGCAGATGCCTTGGGGAGCCGGCGTCTCCCAGCTGCTCTTCAGCTAGTGCCCCGCGTGCTGCTCAGCAGCTTTCCTTTTGTTCACCCTGGGTGCTGGGTGCTGTGCGGGGCTCAGCTGGGGGGGAGGAGCGGTGGTGCCATGTGGGGCTCAGCGGAGGCACTCGGGCAGCTGCGATCCAAGAGGAGGGTTGTGCTGGGGGAGGAGAGGCTGTCCATGTTTACACAGGCGCTCTGAAGGGATTTCAGCCTTGCCTCCGGCGGCCCTGGCCGGGGCTTGGCGCTAGACCGGCCCGCGGGGCAGGGAGGGAGCCTGCCTGTTCAGAGTCTGTGGCTGCCCGTTCTCAGTGTGCCTGCCTGCCTAGGAACGTGTACAAGGATCTCCGCCAGATTGAGCTGGCCTGTGACTCCCAGGAAGACGTGGACAGCTGGAAGGCCTCCTTCCTCCGGGCCGGGGTGTATCCCGAGAAAGACCAAGTAAGCATTGCCTCTGCCTCGCCCGCGGCCCAGTCCCTGTGATCCCCGGGGCCCCTGCCGGGATGAGCCTCTTCAATTCTCCAGAGCCAAGTGACTGGCGGAAGGGGGGAGCTGCTTGGGGCGGGGCGACAAAGGCCCCTTCTGGCCTGACGTGCTAGGCCAGGCTGAACAGGCCGGAAAGTGGCGTGGGGGGAAGGAGGGGGACAGAGCTCAGGCCCTGCGGTGGGATCAGGAGCAGGCTTAGAACCTGGGGCCTCTCAGCCCCACCTCTCCGGGGCGCCCTGTCTCTGCTCCGGGGGGTGGAGGAGGAAGGCCCAGCCTGGCAGAAGGGAGGCGTGGGGTCTTGGGGCGCCTGACTGCCGACGCCCTCCCTCAACACCAGCCTGGTTGCGTCTGGCCGGGGTGCCGGGGTCCAGCCCCCGCTGGCGGCTGAGGGATCCCCAGTGAGTCGTCCTGTCACCCGAGCAGGTGGAGAACGAGGACGGGGTCCAGGAGAACACCTTCTCCATGGATCCGCAGCTGGAGCGCCAGGTGGAGACCATCCGCAACCTGGTGGACTCCTACGTGGGGATCATCAACAAGTCCATCCGCGACCTCATGCCAAAGACCATCATGCACCTCATGATCAACAACGTGAGTGGTGGGGGGAAGGCTGAGGCCGGCTCTGGCCCCCGGGCGGGGCGCGGGGCCGGGCCGGCGCGGCTCTGGCCCCCGGGCGGGGTGCGTGGCTCTGGCCCCCGGGCAGGGCTCGCTGCTGAGGTATTTCATTGCGTGTACGGACCTTGGGCGCTTACAGCGGGAAGGGCCAGAGCCTGGTTCCCGGCTTTGTGCCAGAGCGATCCTGTGGCTTGGGATAACCCCGGGAGCCCTGCTTTGTGGCGCGTCCCGCTCTAACCATTGCGCTAGCCTGCCCTCGCGCTGACCTGCCGCTTCCTGCAGACCAAGGATTTCATCCACTCGGAGCTGCTGGCCTTCCTGTACTCGTCCGCAGACCAGAGCAGCCTGATGGAGGAGTCGGCCGACCAGGCGCAGCGGCGGGACGAGATGCTGCGCATGTACCACGCCCTGAAGGAGGCCTTGCACATCATCGGGGACATCAGCACCAGCACGGTCTCCACGCCGGTCCCGCCGCCGGTGGATGACGGCTGGCTGCAGAGCAGCGGGCACAGGTAGGGCGCAGTGGGTGGCGAGGAGCCCAGGCTGGTGGGCTGGGAGGGGCTGAGGAAGGATGGCCTAGTGGTTTAAGACTGGCAAGCTGGAGACCTGGGGCCTGTACCTGGCTCCCCGAGACAAGCTTGGGCAGCTCCTTCCGCCCAGGGGGCTGGAACTCTCGGGAGGGGGCGGAAGGACCCAGCTCACACTGCTACACTTCCTTCCCCTGCAGCCCGCCGCCTCAGCGCAGACCTACCTCCGCCGTGCTGCCGCCGGGCAGGCCCCCTGCCGTGAGGGGCCCGACGCCAGGGCCCCCCCTGATCGTTACCCCTGCTGGGGGGGTCTCTTCCTCCTTCGTGGCTCCTCCCATCCCCTTACGCCCTGGACCTCAGAACGTATTTGCTGCTAATAACGACCCCTTCTCAGCCCCTCCTCAGATTCCGTCGCGGCCAGCTCGCATTCCGCCTGGCGTCCCCCCGGGCGTGCCCAGGTAAGATCCCGCCGCCCACGCCCAGAGCAGCCTGGTGGCTCCTGGCATGACTCCCGCCAGGGCCCCGTGCTGGGGCTGCAGTCCCACTGGGCGCGGTGAGCAGCGTGGCCAGAGCCATGGGAGAGAGGGGGAAACCCCATGATGGATCGGCTGGGCGCAGGAACCCCCCGGCCTCGGCTCAGGCAGGCCCGTTTGCTATCTGACCCCGAGCAGGGCTCTGCTGCTAGGAAGGGGCCGTGCTGCGTGCGTCGGGGTTCCCCAGTACAGCATAATGACCAAGGTCTCCAGGCAGAGCCCTGGGGAACCCAGCCTGCCCTGCCCGCTGCAGCTCCCAAGAGCTGAGGCTTGGGTCTCCTGCTGGCAGCGCAGCCTGGGATCCCTGTTTCATGCACATTGGCTTGGTCCCTTCCCATCTGCCCTCCCCCCTCCCCCCTCCCCTGCCTGCATGGTGGCCCGGAGCAGTACCAGCCCTGTGGCTCTGGGCTGGGCAGCGAGGCGGCCAGGGTGCCCACACCGTGCCCAGGATGCCAGCCGCCCCACAGCGGTGACTCCCGCTCAGCCCCGTCCCTAACGGTTCCCCTCTGTTCCCGTTCTCTCTGCAGCAGAAGACCCCCCGCGGCGCCGAACCGGCCGACCATTATCCGACCAGCCGAGCCCTCCTTGCTAGACTAACCCCTGGGGGGCTGCTAGTGACTCCGAGTGCCCCGTGCGGCAGCCCCACACCGCCCACTGTCACCTGCCCTCGGGCGGGGAGGAGGAGGGGAACCCCCCGTCTAATCTCTGTAAAAATCCTTCTGACTGTAGCCTGGCTCTGGCCATGGCCAATTCCTGTTAGTGGGGCGGGCTCCTTCTCCGGGCTGGGCACAGCCAGCTCCTTCCTTGTAAATACCCCCGGCCTCTGCTAAGGACGGCTGCTGTGTCCTGCCCTCTGCCTTTCCCAGCTCGGCCGTGGGCGAGGGCGGCGCAGGTGGGGGAACTGCTGCCCCGTAACCCGGTGCCCCCTTGGCCGTTGCTGCCGCACGTGGCTGGGGAGGGACTTTGCACTTTGTCGAACACACACCAGGACCCCGGGCTGGGTTCGTGCCTTGGGCTTGTCTCAACGGAGGAGGTAGACAGGAGGGGAGAGGCAGCTGCAATGAAAACTGCCCCGTCTGTGGGTGGGCACAGGCTTGTCCTGCCCGCCTGCTGTTCAGGCCCCTCGATTCGTGTGTCTGGCTCATCTTCCAGCCCAGCTCCGCCAGGCCCACTCTGTGTTACGCCCCTCTGTCACGGCGCACTGACCCCCTCCCCTGCACGCGGTGCTAATCTGAGCAAGGCTCGAGTCCGGCTTGTAGCCGGCAGCCAGCTTTCTGCCTGAGCAGACGACTGCAGCGAGCGCCGGGCTAACCAAACCTAGTCCCTGGGGACGGGTTGCCCTTGCCAGGACGTGAGCCCCTGGTTTTCCTCAGGCAGCATTTAGCCAAAGGGCCCTGGGGTGAAAACCACCCTGAGCAAAGCAGCTGGCCCTGGGCCCCCCACAACAGGGGCTCCTGGGGGAGCAGACTCCTGCTGCTGCTGGTTGCTTTGCTCTGCCCTGAGCGTGGGTGGGGTAAATGGAATGTGAAGCTGCGGGGGGGTGGCCCTGGGTTCCCACAGGCCCTGGTGCTCAAAGATGGGGCAGAGAGAGGTGGGGGGAGGGGGAGGGGGCGGCTGGGCTGCCCCCAGTGCTGCCTTCGTGGCTCTAGCCAAGGGGGGGGGGCTTGCAAGGCAAGGCTGCGGGGTGGCCTGGGGGTGGCAGTGCTGCCTTAGAGCGCCCCCTGGCTGCAGGCAGGAGCTGTGTAGCGCCCCAAGGCAGTGGGCAGTGTAATCCCGTTCAGGCCCTATGCTCTGCTGTGGCCTCGAGCCCCAGAACTATGCAAAGAGCCACAAAGCAGCCTGGCTGGGCCATGGCCTCTTCCCCGCCAGCGGAGGCCCCGCCCCGGCCCAGGAGCAGAAAGCGAGCTGAGCACTGGGCCGGCCCCCAGGCTGCGGCTGCACAAAGCAGCTTGAAACCAAAAGCAGGCCTGGCACACTGGTGCCCATTCAGCCCTGGCTGCCGCCCTGGCCTCGGCGTGCAACACCGTCATGGCGCGCTCCTCGCCCGTCCGCCGGAGCTGGGGCCTTTCTCGCCGCCTGTGCCCACGGGCCTCTGCTTGTCTCTCTTGATACAATCCAATTGCCTCTGTTCTGCCTCCCCTGATGTTCCCACGTGGGTCTGTCCCCCCCATCTCGTGCTGTCTGCACCCCTGTCCACTTCTCTCCTCTCCTGTTTGCTGATGGAAGTGCCTCTGTTCTGTACCCTTTTAATAAACTAAAAATAAAGGGAAACCAATCAGTGGTGGCAAGGGCCCTGCGTGGTGTGTTCAGCTTCCTGTCCCCTCTTCTCCTCCTGTCTGCTCCTGGGGGCGGAGGCCTCGTTACGCACGCCCGGGGTGCCGCTGGGGACCAGTGCAGTGCTCACAGCGCAGCTGGGCTGCAAAGCTGCCCGGGGCAGCAGCATTGCTCTAGTTCCTGGGGGGTTGGACACTGCCAGCCCCAGCATCCACCTCGCCTGTGTCTGCACAGCTGCCGGCTGTGGGGCAGGGCCCCTTTTCCGGTGCCCAGCTGCGCTACTGTAGGTGGTTTGGGCTGCTGGTGGGTTCAGCCAGCCAGCCCTCTCCCCTCGGGGCAGGGCTCTGCATCGCCTCACTAGCGCCTCCCTCCCCGGGCTAGCAGCCACCCTGCTGCCTGGCTTCTGTACTTTCCCCAGGGCCTGGAGCTGCTGGGAGGCCAGAGCCCTCAAGGTGCGAAGAGCTGGGCTGATCACACTACCAGCCTGAGGGCTAATCCCCTAGCTGCCCTGGCCCCAGCCTCGGTGCTGGTGGGAATCGCAGCAGCCAGCCCCGGAGCCGAAGGGGGTGGTGCTCGCCCCGCCAACCGTGACAGCCCAGGCCGGTGTCGGGGGGGTGTAGCAAGAGCAGCCTGGTGGCCGTGGCCTCCGTTCACATGCAGAGGTTTTGTGCTGCCCTTCCCAGGAAGGGCACTGGCCATTAGTGTGAGGGCTGGGGGGCGCTGCTCACTGGACACGGTGCCAGGCTGTGGAGTGGCCATGTTGTGGGCAGCGGGCCCGGGCTCTCCTGCACTCGACTACCGTGGCTCAGGGCAGAGCCCGGCCAGGCCAGGCCACGGTGCTCCCTGGCCAGCAAGCCCGGGTAGGGAAACCTGCTAGAGCCTGACTCCTGGCTGATGGCTTCTGGGGCAGGGCCCCCCCCCCCCCCCCCCGAGCATGAGGGAATGGGGGGACAGTGGTTCTGTGTCTCGGAGGCTGATAGGGCTGCCCCTCTGCTGGGGGCCCAGCTGCTACTCACCAGGGTCATGTCGGCCTAAAAGCCAAGAGTCCGGGTGCTCCGGCCACTCCAGCCCAGCAAGGTGAAGCTGGCACAAGGCCCCTGCTGCCCGCTGGAGGAGGAAAGTGTCAGCCTCTGCCCCAGGCCGCGCCCTCCTCGTAGGGTCTCTGCAGCGGCAGCCTGGCACGGGCAAGCTCCTAAGCCTGCCCCCACATCCTAGAGGCAGCTGCTCTGAGCTCGGGCTCCCAGCCACCCAGGACGGAGGTTCCTGGCCCGCAGCTTGCCCCCACCAATGCTCAGACCCAAGAGATGCTCACAGGGTGTGTTTGTTTTTCTCTCTTGTGACCAGGCGACCGGCTCCCTCCCGGCCTTTCTGATGAGCCGCCTCTTCTGAGCACTGGCGCTGCCCCCCGCAATCCCTCTTAACCCGTTTTAACCTGCGGGGGATTTGGCCTTTTTGGAATCCACACTAAAGCCGAGCTCTGGCCGGACAAGAACCTACGGCTCTCTGTTCCACTAACCCGCCAGGCGGGCCGGCGGCTTTGCTGTTGTGCTGGGCCAAAGGCTGGCAGCTCTGCAGTCCAGGCAAGTCAGCCCGTCTCAGCAGAACCCCCACCTCTGAACTCTGGGGGGGAAAGGAGGGGGGAAAGCAAAGCTCTGGTGGTGCTGGGCTCAGCTTGCTCAGGATGAACACGGGCCCGCTGCTTGTTGCCTGTGCTTTGTGAGCTACCTGAAAACCCCTGGGCTGCTGCCCGGGGCCTGGCTGCAGTTGAACAGCAGAAGTTCCCTTGCCGCCCGTGGCCACGGGGTGTGCATGAAAAGGGAGATCTGGCCCGCTATTGCCCTGGGCAGTGAGAGATTAAACCACTGAGGATTTGCACTGCCGGTCCCACCCTGCCCTGCAGCTCAGCTGCGTGTGCCCCTCACTGAACGCAGGCTCTTGCTGTGACTCAGACGCTCTAGTTCCCAGCACCACTAGCCAGGTGGGTATTTTGAAGCCGGCTCTTCCTGCCGTGCCAGTTACTGCTGAGAAGTCGGTGAAAAGGCTCATTTCTCTGGAGCTGAATCATCCCATTTTGTCCCCCCCCCCCCGGGGCTAAGCGGGGCAGGGCCTCGGGCCGATCGTGGGATTCCTCGTCCCGCTCCCTGCAGATGACGGCTCGCACCGGAGCAGGGTAAAGGAAGAATTGTGGCCTCTGCCGCGGAGACAGTCGTCCGTTTCAGGTTTCGGTGCCTGGCCTTCGGATACGTTTCCGCTTCCCTCCCACGCGGCTCTCCCAGCTCAGGAAATTGCAACCTCTGCCCAGCTGCAGAGCCTGCGAGGGGACCTCGGCAATGGCCCAGGGGTGAAGTATGAGCCAGCCTTGTCGACCTTCCTTCAAGGGATACCCTAGGGGAGACCAAGCTGCAGGAGGGGAGGCACCAAGGCCCTGCTTAATAGAACTAGCAGCCTCCACCGCCTCAGCACGTCCTAACCTTCCAGCCAAACAGCCCCTCCCCGTTAGCGGTGTCCATGTGCCCAGCAGTCAGGGGCCGACAGCCCAAAAGAGAAGGGCGCGGGGTGGAATGGGGGGCACAGTTCCTGGCATCAGGCAGAAGGGGGGCCTGGTCTGGGCCCAGAGCCCCTGCCCTACTGCAGAGGGGTTGGCAGGCTGAGCCCTGGCCGAGGCGGAGGCTCCGAGTCCCTGAAAGAGAAAGGAGGGGGCGTAAGTGCCAACAGCTTTGCCCACACAGCCAGGGCAGGCCGCTTTCCGCGTTACAGACCTGCTGCTGACCCCCCCGGCACGGGAGCAACCAGCACAGCTGGACCTGGTCCCGACTGCAGCCCAGAGCTAGACGAGGGCTCAGCCATGAAGAGGTTTGCTCCCGGCTGCTGCTGACCAGGACGCTGATTCCCCTGGAGTCAGAGCCAGAGGGTTCCTTGGGTCGAACGCCCACCGGTGCTTCCGGCACCTTTGCTTTCACACAGCAGGGTGCCCCTGCCCTGCTGGGGCGGGGAAGTTAGAAGCCAAGCTGGTGTGCTGCAGCTGAACCCCCACAGCCTTCTACGCAGGTACCAGCTCTCTCGGGCTGCAGCTTTCACTCCCGCTGAGCTTGCCATCAGGCCTCCCTAGCGGCAGAACCACCGACCCCAGCATCCGTCATCGGCCCCCCGGCCAAAGCCCAGCACTAGGGCTTGGGCCAGCAGTGAGCCAACTGATGCAGGGGGCTGCTACCGGCAGCAGGAGCCAAGGGGCTCTCTCCCATTGTGTTAAATGAAGGAGTCTCACCGAGGGAAGCCAGCGCAGGGGGAGGGAGCGGAGAACCCCACCCCCAGGGGACTGCAGGCAGGACGGCCCAGAACTCTGGCCCCCGCAATCGGCAGCGCGAGAAGGGGAGGCTGGCGAAGATTCAGCTCGCTGGTATGGAACAGGCAGGAATTCCCAGTGTTGCCCTCTCCAGGCCAGCGCGCAGGAAGTTACAAACCCGCGTGGCCAGCGCCGGTCCCAGCTCGCCAGTGAATCCAGACCTGCCCTGTGGAATGCAGAGGCCTCCCCCAGCCTGGCCGAGATGCTTGCGTAGAGCAGGCCTACAAGCCTCATCACTAATGCGCTCAGCACGACTCAGCCATCCAAGGCCGGTTTGCTTTGTGAGACGGAGCCGCCCGGTTCTACGCTGGGCTTAGGCAGCAGCTGATGGGAGTGTGGTTGTCGGAGATGGTGGCCCTCACCCCTCAAGCCACCGTAGCAGGGAGAGGCGCACCGGCCCAATATGGATTCACGAGCACACATCTTAAACAACGTCATTTAATGTCCTTCCTTTACCAGCCGAATAAATACTCGATTCCTTTGCAAAGGCTCAGCAGTATGAATATTCGCTAGAGAGAATGGCTCCACAGCCCTTTGGTAATTAAAACCCAGCGCTCAGCCCCGAGCCAGCCTGTTACTGGCTAGGCAGGCAGCAGCTTTCACTGAGCAGCACAGTCTGCGCGCGAGTCGGCTCAGCTCTTCACTGGGTTGTCACAGTAGCGGCGGGGGGAAATCAGAAAAGGGTCCCCAGCATCAAGTGGGCTCTGCTTGGCTACTCCAAGCGGGACCTGGCCCCGGCCCCACTCAGAGATAGGGCCCAAAGGACGGGAAACAAGTCGGCCGCCCGTGGCAGGTTTTCCAGGCTGCCACTCGGACAGCTCTCTCCAGAGCCTGGGCAAAATCAGCCCCTTGTGCTGGATCCAGCACATTATAAAAGTACCAAGCCAGGCTGCAGAAGCTCCTGGAATCATCCTGTGTCCAGAGCCCTAGACCTAGCGACTTGTGGACAGCAGCACCACGCCCAGGAGAGGGCACTGCCCCAGAGTCTCTCCAGGGACCGGTCTGGAAGGCACGTGTCTGGCACACAGCAGCTGATGCGGAGATCAGGGCTATTTTCCAGCAGGGCAGGCGAGCAAGCAGGCAGCACCACTGGCCTCCTCTGGCTGTCACAGCCCCTCCTCAGGAGGGTTGGGTCAGCCAGCCCGGGGAACCCAGCTGTCCCAGGCAGATCCCAGTAATGCAGCCTCCCTTTCCCCTTGAATCCGACCTGGACCCTGAGCCCCCTCGGCTACCGCAGGGATGGAGCAATTTACAGTGATGGCTGGCGCTGCCAATCCCCACTAACCGGACAGAGAGCAGATGCAGCTCACCCTGAATGGCCCTGCATATCTGGCCCTCAGCCACAGAGCGCTCCAGGTTCCATCAGCCCAGCACTACCTGCTCATGTGGGACCCCTCCCAGCCCCAGGCCCTCCGGGGTAACTTTCCACAGCTTACCCTGGTGCCTGGAAACAAATTCTCCACATCACTGGTGCTGCTGCAAGACACACACACCCTCAACCCAGGGGAGGGGCAGAACTGGAGGCCTACGCTTTCCTGCTGCCGAGGTGCCATGCTGGGATCCATGGTCCTGCTGCACCCAAGGCACCAGTTAGCGGACTATCGCAAGGCTTAAAGGTGAACAGGACAGGGAGAAAAGGCACCCAGGCAGGGCAATGGCAGAAAGGTTAGAATCTGCTGAGAACCAGAACCGGGCTGTTCTTCCGTTGGCAGGAGACTGGCCCAGAGGTAAGAGATGCCCCTGGAACAGGGCAGCATAGGAAGGGAGTTATCCACGAGCCGAGCGTGGCTGGCTCAAGCAAGAGCGCACCATGGAAATGGGGCAGATTGCACACACAGCTCTAAGGAAAGCCGAGCCACAGGGCTGGCCCCAAAGCCAGGGCCGCACTGCAGCAGCGCACAGTGAAGAGGCTGCTTTACCTCCTGGCACCAGTCTGTAGGCTCTGTGGAGCCAAGTCCCTACTGCCTCAGAGGCCAGACCCTTCCATGTGGGGATTCCATGGATACCCAGGGGAACAAGAGCAGTGAACAAGGCGAAAGGGGCAGCAGGACATAGCCAGGCCACGGCTGAGGTCCAAACAGACCAAGCGCTGCTGCTAAGGCACATAGGAGGATCCTGACAAAACTGCAGAACAGAGGAGCGGCAGGACCAGGGGAGGTGATCCAGCCGACCTGTAACTGGCACCTGTTAGCACCAGAGGCTGCCAGCCTTAGGGGGAAAGACCCTGCTGCACGGAGCAAACCTGCTGCTCCCTCAGCTGCCACCCACCATGCCACACTTCGCTTTCTTCCTGCATCGCAGTCGCAGGGAGGAGGTGGTTTGGCACAGGCCCGTGGCTGCAGTACCTCCTCCCCAAGCCTAAGGGGTCAAGTCAATAGAGAACGGATTTCAACCAATACTGCCCACCCCACACAGACAGACCCCTGCCATCCATTCCCCTCCCTCCCCCGCCCCCCAGTACAAAGAGGCCCATTTTAGAGACCCAGAAGAGAAGCAGCAGCAATTTGAGAAAGTTACACACAGTTGATCTATCAGATGCTGGGTGTTTGACTTCCCCAGCCTCAGGACCATGGCTCTGTCCCTTCCCCCTCACAGAAATATGGAGTCCATTGCTCTCCCGCGCGCTACGTTCGGACCTGCCTCTTGTCCTCAAAGAGGCTCTTCAGCATGTAGACCTGCAGGAAGGCAACCACCACCAGCACCCCCAGGTTAACGGCTGACCAGAAATTGACCCGGCCCAAGTTGCTCTCCTGCAGGTTTCGATCCCTGGCCTCAAAGGCTCGCAGCAGCGTTTGCATCTGGATGCTCCGCTCCAGGCGAGTCTTCATGGTCTCGATGGATTCCTGGAGAACAGAACGGGCAGATCAGCCACATTGCATGGGGCAGGAAGCGCTGAGGGCAGCTCAAGCATTCCCCCAAGAGTTCATTTTGCTGGGGGGAAAGGCCTGAGAGTTCTGACTCCCTGCCACTGGACACCCCATCCAACTCTTGGGTGACTGATGAACTCAGAGTCCAAAGCCAGAAAGGATCCTGAAGATACAGCCAGTCCCCGGCACTGCACAGGCCACAGAACTTGAGCCAGTACAACCTACAACCAAAGCCCTACTAGCAAGTCTCTGTGCTGCATTCCTCAACCCACCTTAATATCTTCTATCTTCATGTCCAGCATCTCCTCCGGCTCCACCACATCGGCCCAGTTATCTCCATCCTCGTCCTCTTGGGGGCTGTCGAAAATGAGCTCAAAGAAAACCAGCTTCTCCGAGATGGTGCTGAAGGAGTTGTCAAAGCAGAGTTTGTAGTCGCCTGCTTCTGTGGGCTCAATGCTGGGGAAAGAGGTCAGGGAAGTGAGAATGCGCCAGTTCCACTCACCACTCTCCCAAGGCCCAGGCAAAGCAACAGTGTCTGGGGCGCACAGCTCTGTCAGAAAACATAGGTAGCTCTATCGTTATGTCACCCTGTGAAATGGGCAGCTGAGAGACAGGCTCAAGGGCCTGGAGGAGAATGGGGAACCCTGGAAGACTCTCTAGTGGGGTGAACTGGGGTGACAAAACACTAGGTGTGAGAGGGAAGGAGGGTGGACACAGAGCCACTGAGAGGGAAAACGGTGGACATGAGGAACACACAGAATCCCGGCGGAGAGACGGAGAGCCTGAAGAAGAGGGGGATGGAAGAGCGGCATGAGGACATGCAAGGAATCCCTGGGTTATGCAATGAGGCTAGCCGACACAGGCTGAGAGCTGTGCACCTCCAGCTGTGCACAGCCTGGAGTGGGAGCATAAGGGGCAGAGCTGGCCACACTCACGTGTGCACCCCATCAGATTTCCGATACTCGTTGACCAGCAGCACGCCCGAGGGGCTCTCCAGGGAAAAGTCGACATCCAGGCCCGCTCCACCTATGACCTGCAGGATGCAACAGCGGGGGTGAGTGGCAGGGTCACGCTGCAGGGGCAACAGGCCCAGCACAGTCTGGGGGCACTCAGGGCTTAGTTCCAACGACTGACTTGCCCCCGGCCCATCCCCATTGTCATGGTGACCCCCCCACTTGGGACTCAGCCTGGTCCCCTGCTCCCCCCCCAGCCCCTAAAACACCCTTAGCTCAGCCCTGTCCCAGGTGTTCACCAGACTGACGCCTCTGCTCCTCCCACAACACTGAGCCCCCCGGTCCGTTCCCCCTCTTGCCACCCCGCCCGCCTCCCCACTGACGCACCCCCACTCCCCCCCCAGAGCACCCTGCTGTCGGCCTCCCTTCTCGTGCCCCAGGCCTCCCCACCCCCGGTCAGCCCCCCATTCTCCTGCCCCCCACTCCCAGCTAATCCCCCCCACCCGCCAAACCCCCCACCCTCCCCCCCACCAGCCAAACCCCCAACCCTGCCCCCTTCCCCCCAACCCACCAGCCCCACCCCTCCCCCACCAACCCCCCCCCGCCAGCTCTCAACTTCCGCGCCCCGCCCCCACCTGGAACTCGGCCTCCAGGGAGCCGTTGGCCGGCGCGCGCTGGTAGAAGCACTCGCGCCGCCCGGCCGGCAGCAGGAACGTGACCTCGGCGTCCTGGGGCGGGGGCAGCGCGGCGCGCGAGCCGCCCCACAGCAGCAGCAGCAGCCAGCGCGTGGCGGCCGCCATCATCCGGGTACCCGCCCCGCGCGCCGCGGTGACGTTCGGGGGCCGCGGCGTGGGGGGGGGGGCCGCGCCGAACGCCTGATCCACGGGCGCCGCAGCAGAGGCCGGGCCAGGGGTCAGGGGTCAGGGGCCAGGGCGTGGCGGCCGCGGCGGGCTCAGAGCGACGTGGGCGGGTCCGTCAGGCAGTTGTGTAGACACCTAGCGGTGCGCGCCGGGTCTCCGGGGTCTTTGTGGCTCTGAAGGGGGATTGGCCCCGCCAGCCCCACCCGGCAGTATCGGAGAACCTCATTGGCCCAGCCAGCCCCACCCGGCAGGATCGGATTACCTCATTGGCCCAGCCAGTCTGCCCATCACGCAGTAGCAGGGCACTCCCCGCCTCTGCCAATATCAAATCAGCCCATTGGTCCATCTAGCCCGTAGCCCAGCCCACAGCCCCTGCCCTGGCGGGCCTTAAGGATGCTGCAGAGGGAGTGAAACTCCCATCATGCACCTGGCCAAGTGGTCCATGCTCTGATCCCAGCGGGGAGGAGGCAGGAGTGATGGGGGCTGGGTTAGGCTGCCACTGTGTGTGGGGGGGCTCAGTCAGGGGGCGGAGCCGGGCTGGGGGATACCTGGGCCACACAACGCTAGTGCGTACCCACCCACACGCTGTGCACCCCACACAGGTACACGGGGAAGCTGCCATCTTGGCCAACCTACCAGGGACCCACCAAGGAACTTCATGAGTTTCTGTAATTCAACGGTAACTTAGTCAAAGAGCCCAGCTCTCAATCCGGGAGCTATGAAAGGTGAACACTCTACGTTGGGCTGAGAGCGAGGAGCCTTAAAACACATGCATATGCAAGACTATGTCCATTATTGCACCTCTGACATCCAGCCGCTGCATTTCTACCTGGACTGGTTCATTTGTTCTGCTCGTCCCCGCTGCTAGCTTTCAACTAGGACGTCTTTCCTTTCAGCCAGTCATGAGTTTATTCATCATTTCCTGTCAAAGTGTTATGCAAGCAGTCCTGTGTTCCACTTCAGGAAGCCCCCCTCAGTCACGGGGGAAGTGATTCCCAAATAGCTTGTAAAGTATTTGGAGAGTTAGAGAAATAAAAAAGGTTCTTAGTTGTGGCTGGAAAGCTGCAATCCATGGATGTACAGGAAGAGCCCAGGAAATTACTACAAGATCTAGGGCCTGAATTAGATCTTACACTTGCTGTAAATCTGGAGTAGCTCCATTGAAGTAGCTCTGAATTTACATTGTACAGCTGAGATCACCGGGCAGGACTCCATAGCTCTGTTGAAGTCCGTGGAATCACACCAGTATAAAATCGGCGTGAGAAGAGACTCATGCTCAGAACTTTGCATGTAAGTTACTCCATGGCTGAGGTCACAGGCGGTGTGTCAACCCTTTGGCTTTTCTGGGAGGCTTTAAATTCTATTTGCAGTAGGAAAAGGAAGAACAACCCTTTTTACATTCAGGGACATACTGTAATTTCCTCCTGAGGTGGTGAAATTCCATCTTGAGCAAAACATCCTTCTCCTTTTCATTTGCGTCTAGCTAGGCACTTTCCGTGCATGTTGGGCTCCTACTATCAGTTCGCCGAAGATCCAGAATGCTTGGCAGAACGATAAGCCTGAGGATCCTCTTTCTCTTAGCTGGTATGTTTTCTTCGCCTGTATTTAACCTCTTTCTGAAGCTTTCTCTCCAGACATTCCCTCAGAGTGAGGGACCTGGGGAACCTCATGTTCTAGCGTATGGCTGAGACCAGAAGTTGAAATTGCCCAATGATTTGGGAACTGTAGGGCCTAGGAGTGAGATGCTGAGCTTTATCTCCAGAAGGGATCTCAGCAGGAAAACGGAGGGAACTGGCAACACGACAGAGTCACATGTAGGCCTGTTTGAGCCTTTGGGTCAAATTCATCCCTGGCACAAACTTTGGAGGGCTGTGGCCCAGGTTTTCCATAGAGTAAAGTGTGGGATGTTGGATCCTGCCCTTCCAGGCTTTCTGGGAATGTCCATGCTGCAATAAAGGACCTGGGGCAGCTGATTTGGGCTCACGGGGCTTGGGCTGTGGGCTAACAACTGCAATGTACATTGGGAAGGGCAATCTAGAGCAGTGAGTGGGTTGCATGAGTGGCCTCCTTCATCTCTGTGGCTGCAAGATTGTCGGCCCCAAGACAGTCTCCCGGGACAGGGCAGCTTTGCTCACTGCATTTGCGTCCCTAGAATTCGTGGGCTGTGCTGATTAAACCACAGCAGCGCTCTGATTGGCTGCGGAGGGAGCGCCCGGCTCTCACAATCAGTGTGGTGCGCAATCAGCACCCACCTCCCTTCATGTGCGTGTGACTGTAGTAACCCCGGCAGGGAAACAAACCACTCAGACGGAAACCAGCAGAATCGGGCCACCCTGCAATTGGGCACCCGTAACAAAATGTCTCGCAGGCCGCACCCACAACCCCAGTGGGCTGCAGGCGGACCTCGGGGCGCAGGTTGCCCACCACTGATGTAGATGTTTAGGCCGGCCACCGGGCTCTGAAACCCCGTGAAGGGGGAGGATCTCAGGGCTTGGGCGCCCGCCCCAACCCGAGTGTCTCCCTTGCACTTGTCAGCCCCACAGCGCACGTCCAAGTCAGCTGAGCTGAGCTCTGAGACTTGGCGCCGGGGGTTTCGGTGCGGACCTACCCTTTGAGGCCCCCTTCAGAGAGCTGAGGGTCAGGCCTGGGTGTTCCCTGAAGCTCCCACTGCTGGGCTTCCCTGCGTCCCCGGCGGCAGGCCAGGGGGTGCTGGGGAATTGCTCTGACTGTTGGGTCCTGGGGCGGACAGTGCCAAGGCCTGTGCTGTCCCCAGTGGCAGGCCAGGGGCCTGTCCAGTGATGTGCAGGACACTGCCGGCACTGCGCCTACACGAGGTGCCGCTCATGGCTGCCAGCCTAGGGGCACCTGGCATCAGTTTCACTCCCTCTTCCCTGGCAGTTCCAGGCTCTTTAGCAGGCCCCAGCCTGACCCCAGCCCCACTTTTCTACCTGGACGTGGCGTCCCACCCGCCCGCCCAAGGAGACACAGTCAAGTTGATGTGCATCGCGCCGAGGGGCTACGAGGGCAGTGAGTTCTGGCTGCTGCGGACGGGTCAGGCTCAGCCTGTGCAGATGCTGTTTGCCTCGGAGGCGCAGCACAACGTCACCTTCATCCTGGGGAACATCACCCACCGGGACGCGGGGCAGTACAAGTGCTGCTACCACAGCTACAATGGGAGCGCCCGGCAGGCCTCGCAGCTCAGCAACATGGTGCAGATCGAGGTGGCAGGTAAAAGGCTTTTACATACAGAGGAAGCTGGCGGAGATGAGGAAAGCGCCGAGGAGCGGGGCCAGTGCCCCTCACCCCGACTCACAGCCCCTGCCAGCCCAGCCCCCCCAGTGCCCCACCCCTGACCCCCACCCCCTGCCAGCCCAGCCCCCCCAGTGCCCCACTCCTGACCCCCACCCCCTGCCAGCCCAGCCCCCCCAGTGCCCCACTCCTGACCCCCACCCCCTGCCAGCCCAGCCCTGGTCTCTCCCAACCTCCCACGCAGCTCTGGGTTTGCCCCATGCCCGCGAGCTCAACCCAAAGGTGCTGGCCAAGGCGGCGCTGTGGAGTTTGTGTGGCAGGTGCTCTCCTGGGAGCTGCTCTGGGGAAAGGCGTCCTGGGCCGGGAGACAGTGGTCTAGCTGGAACAGGACTCGGTGGGAATGGGGCCTTGTGGTTCGACCCAGTGGGTGGGTGTCAGGACCCCGTTCCCACCCTGCTGCAAAGCAGCGTGAGCTCAGCGACTTGCCTGACCGTCTCCTCCTTTCTTTTCCCTTGAAAATCGGCCAGTGTCCCCTCCCGCAGCAACTCCCACGGCCCCGCTCCCGACTTCCACGGCTGCTCCAGAAGATAAGGGCAGGGCCAGAGGGAGGCAGGGGTGGCTGCCAGGGTGTGGGTAACAAGGCCAGAGTCCTGGGCGGGGTCCCTCTGCTTCCCCCTCCACGTGGAACCCTGAGGCGCCGGCCACTGAGGAGAGGAGAGTGACGGCCACTCTCCAGCCTCCGCGGAGAGCCAGGCGGCTTTTAGCTCACGGCTTTAGCCCCTACGGTCCCAGGTTCAGTCCCCCCTGCCGACTGTCCCTCGGCTCTACACCAGCACCGCCCCCAACAGCCGTGCGTTCTCCCTCTTGGGGGCCAGGTAACCAAGCTGCTTTCTCTGCACTGCCAGGTTCCACGTGGCTGCTCCCTGTGACCCTGGGCGTGGCGGGAGTGCTGCTGCTGAGTGTGGGCCTGGTGGTAGCCGTGGTGGCAGTCCGGCGAGGTAGGGACGCAGGGCCTGGGGCTTGGGCTGTCTCTGGTCAGCTGTAGGGGCCTCCTGTAGGCTGGAGTGGCAGGGTGTTGTCATACTGTAGGTACAGCAGGGGACAGGGACTATGGACTCCTGGCTCTGCCGCTAGGTGTGTCCTGGCCAAGTCACTGATGACAGTCATTTTCCAAAGGGTCCACTAATTACAGGCACCCAACTGGGCAGCAGTGTTCCCTGTGAGCGGGGTGCTCGGGCAGCGGCTCAGGAGAAATTCCAAGGCTGCCAGCTGATTGGCAGAGCGCCCACGGCTTGGTTTGTGTTTCTAGGGGTGGTGCACGTCGCACATGCTTCCGTGCACGTACACAATTATTCCACACGTGGGTGGAAAAAATCTGTACATGGACGGAAAAGATTCGAGGGAACATTGCTTGAGACCCCCAGAGCCTGGGGGGCAGAACTGCTGAGAATCCACAACTTCCACCGAGCTCAGCTGGGGTCGTGGGAGTTGAGCAGCTGTCCGTCCATCCGCTACTCTACCCACTGCACTGCTCTTAGGAGACCTTAACGCCTGTTTCCTTTTGACCAGTTAACTCCAGGAGACGACAGCTGAAAAGGTGAGAAATGCACAGGACACTGGCCGCCACTTGGTGACGGTGAAACGCTCCCCGCTTTGAGGCACTTTGGAGCCTAATGCTCATTGCCTGCTCATGGGATTTAGGTGCCACAGTGCCCAGATGGCTTTAGATAATTGGACTTTGGTTGCTTTTGAGAACATCCCCCTGGGCCGGGAGGGGCTGGAGCAGCCCCCGGTGCCCTTGTCAGTTCTGGATCTCGCTGTGCTTGCTTGCAGGGATCAGGACTCATGCTGGACAGAACGGAACTTTCCCACCACAGGTCTGTGTTAGCGTAAAATGCCGGGCGCTCGCGTAGAGATGGGGCGACCCCAGGGGATGCCTGGTGCCAGCTGCCAGGAGGAGGCTGCGGGAGACGCTTCCCAAGCGGGGTGTCTGAAGGCGGGAGGCCCTGGAGGCAGGCCTGGGTGCCGCGCGTGGCTCGGGGAAGGCCTGTGGTGTGTTGGCTCCATCCCTGCCGCACGGCTTGCAAACAGCGTCAGTCGACCTCCCAGGCCTCAGCGTCATTCGGCTGGCAGTTCCCGTCCTTTCCCGGGGTGGGGAGGGCATTGCTGTGCGCTGTGAAATAGCTGCCATGTTCCACCCCAGAGGCATTTGCCACGAGCGATTGGCAAAGCGGTCCCGCAGGGACACGAGGCCTGGCCCCCATAACCTCGCTCCTCTCTTCTTCCGCAGACATGTCCTTCGATAACTGCCTCTTCACCGTCTCGGTGGTAAGTCCTCGACCGAGGGCTCTGCGGGAGGGCGCGAGCTGCTGTTCTCAAACCAGGCCCAGTTTACTGTGTCCAGGGGACAGCTGCTGCCGGGCAGCCCCCTAGCCAGATGCTGCGCTGGCCTTGTAGTGGCATGATGCAGCCATCTCCCCTGGAGGGTGTAGTTTGCAAAGGGTTAATGGTGGCTCCCCCTGCCCCCAGAAGAGCCCCCCCCATAGGCCCTTCCTTTACCCTCTCTCCCTGTCTCTCCCCCACCTTCCCTTTGGCAAGACAGTGGACCTGGCAGCCGCGGGCAGCCAAGATGCCTGCATCTCCCCAGGTTCCAGGACAAGGCTCCACTCCGCTTCCTCTCTGGAGAGCAGCAAGTTCAGCACGTTCAGGTCTTTGCAGTGATGGCCCAGGTGGTGGCTGGCTCCCACTGCTCCCGCTGCCGACCCCGGTCCCAGCTCTGGCCAGTACTTCAGTCCTTCTGTGGGCTGGGAGTCTCCTGACCAGAGGGGCCGTTTCTGGGGGGTGATTACACCAGGAGAACGGAAGGAGCTTTGTTTAAGCCTCGTGCCCGGCCGTGCACCTCCAGGGACACCGTGGCAGGATGCCCAGTCTCCCTTCTGCTGCCTGAGAGGTCACCGGCTTACTCCGAGTGGCTGAATCTGTCCCGGCAGCTGAGGCTGGAATCAGGAATCTTTGGGCAGGATTCGTGTGGCTGGCAGTGAATTCTGCTGTAGCCAGGATCTTATTCACACCCGGCAGCCCCTCCTTTCTACCCTCCACGGCTCCGTCCTCCGTGCAGCGCTTCCCTGGAATGACGGCGAGGGGAGAAGAGCCAAAGACCCCATCAGTGCCGCTGCCATGAAGGCTGTCAGCGGGCTAGTGTGCACGGAAGGGGCAGCGGGTCTAGCCCTCGGCTGGACGGAGGCAGCTGGATAGGGGGTGTGCGGGGGACGGGTGGTTTGTTGCGGCTGGATGAGCGTGTCAGGGTGGAGGAAGACGCGTGTTTGGGAATGAGCAGGTGGGCGGATGGAGAGACGGGCGAACGGCTGTTTGGGGCTGGGTGGGCACACCAGTGCGCGTCCTTGGCAATCAGAGAAAATGCCATCAAAAAGCACGCTCCTAAGAGACCCGAGCCAGCGTCCATGGCAGCCCCAAAGGAACTGCTTTCCCGTCCGACTCGCCCCTACCCCACCCTCTGCTTCCCCCACGGGCCGGGCTGTTTGTTTCTGGAGGACGCGAGAGTGGCCCAGCCAGTTGACACCTGAGTTCTAACCCCAGCCCTACCATCAACCTTAGCAAAGTCTCCCCCCCGCTTTGGGACTCGGTCTCTCTAGCCGGAGGAGGGCTGGTGATACTCCCCTCGAAGGGGTGTTTCCCAAGCTCTTTGATGCCACTAGGCGCTGAGCATTGGAGTCTTGTTGTCTATTGCAATAAAGATGTACATTGGTTGTGGGGTGGAAAATTCCAGGTGTGAACTGTTTCTGCTTGCACCAAATTCTCTGTCTGTGTTGAGCTGGGGAATGTGTTGTCACCGCCGCGTCTCCTGGCTGGAATCAGAACTATTTGGCTGGGTGTCATATGCCCTATACTGCTAGCAAATGGTGATCCACTCAGGCAGGATGATGCATCTGCGATGGAAGGAATTGGGTTTTACAGCCTCTCGCAGTACGCAGCATGGCAAGGGCTGGGAAGAGCCAGACTCCGGAGTCCAAGGGTTAGTTCTTTAAAACCAAATCTCTCTAGCCCTTCCCAGTGTGCATGTGTGCCTGAGCCGGCAGCCACCTAAGCCCTGCCTCTACCCGCGCTGTGCTGGTCTGTTCACAGGCTCATAGAAACATGGGGCTTGGAGAGCTCACCCAGTGCAGCCCCCGGTGCTGTAACCCTGGGCCAGCCCTGACAGGCGTTTGCCCGACCTGTCCTATGGGGATTTCCCAGCCGTCCTTGGCAGCCTCTTCCTGCTGCTGAGAGAAGGGTGCTCCTGGTCCCTACGCTGTTTCCCGCCCTGCAGATGAAGTCGGTTCCTCCTGCTGCCCTCTGGGGCCGTGGGGAGCAGCGGATCCCTGTTCTTACACTGACCTTGCTTTGAAGACCCATCCTATCTGGGGCTGTTGACTCTGGAGCCTAATGATGGTGACATCCTGTCTGCACCCTTTGCCTGCCGTGCTGCTGCCATGCCAGGGGTGGGGAGTCCTGCCTGTGGGTCCCTGCGCGGGGGATGGGCCTGTGGGGCGCTGAGCAGGAGGGGGCCGGGCGCTGGGGGGGCGAAAAGGAGGGCGGGGCCAGCAGAGCGGTGGGGGGGCAGGGCCCAGGGCGCTGGGGGTGGACTAGGCGCAGGGGGAGGGGCGGGGCCGGTAGGGGGCGCTGGGGGCGGGCCGCGTTGGCAGTAGGGTCGGGGGAGGGGCGGGGCCAGCGCGTGGGGGCGGGGCCTGGGCATGGGGGGGGAGGGGCGGGGCAGGGCAGGGCGCGGCTGCCAGGGAGCGCCGCCTGTCGCAGGGGGCGGGGTCGGTAGGAGGTGCTGGGGGCGGGGCCGGCGCTAGGGGCGGGGCGGGGCCGCAGGGGCAGGGCCTGTCGCAGGGGGCGGGGTCGGTAGGAGGCGCCTGGCGCGGGGGCGCGGGGCGGGGCCTGGCGCGGGGGGCGGGGTCGGTAGAAGGCGCTGGGGGCGGGGCTCGGGGCAGGGCCTGTCGCAGGGGGCGGGGTCGGTAGGAGGCGCCTGGCGCGGGGGCGGGGCGCGGGGCGGGGCCTGGCGCGGGGGGCGGGGTCGGTAGGAGGCGCCTGGCGCGGGGGCGGGGCGGGGGGCGGGGCGCGCGGCAGGCGGCGGCGCAGCCAAGATGGCCGCGGCGGTGTCCGTGTTCCCCGGCGTGCGGCTCCTCACCATCGGGGACGCCAACGGCGAGATCCAGCGGCACCAGGAGCAGCAGGCGCTGCGGCTCGAGGCGCGCACCGGGCCCGACAGCGCCGGCCTGGCCCTCTACAGCCGTGAGCGCGGGGGGCCCGGGGCGGGGGGGTAACGGGGGGTTCGGGTATGGGGGGGAGGGGGGGAATAAGGGGTGGGGGGGTTGGGGTATGTGGGGGGAGGGGGTTGGGGTAGGTCGGAGGGGTAATAAGGGGTGGGGGGGTTGGGGTATGTGGGGGGGGTTGGGGTAGGTCGGAGGGGTAATAAGGGGTGGGGGGGTTGGGTATGTGGGGGGAGGGGGGTTGGGGTAGGTCGGAGGGGTAATAAGGGGTGGGGGGGTTGGGGTATGTGGGGGAGGGGGGTTGGGGTAGGTCGGAGGGGTAATAAGGGGTGGGGGGGTTGGGGTATGTGGGGGGGGGGGTTGGGGTAGGTCGGAGGGGTAATAAGGGGTGGGGGGGTTGGGTATGTGGGGGAGGGGTGGGCCAGAGTGTGTATGTGGGGGGCCGAGAAGGGGGGTGTACGTACCCATGGCAGGGTACATAGGGAGTGGGCGGTGTAGGGGGCTGGGGTGGGTTATGTAGGGTCGTGGGGTGTCGGGGCCCCTGGGCCACAGAAGAGGCCCAGCCTGTGTTGAGGGGCTTGTGGGCCCTTCAGCCCCATGGCTGGCCTCGCTCCCCCTCCAGCAGGGCGGCTCAAGGGCCTGCGGGGGCAGGTCTCCTGCAGCTGTGCTTGTGGCGGGCTCCGGGCGTTCTGCCCTCCTGGTGGGAGCCCAGCCTGGGGCTGCTTTGGCGAGGTGCCGGGTGGGCCGGCTGTCTTGGCTGCAGGCCGGCGGGCTCGCTGGCACGAGGCAGCTGGAAGTCCCTGAGTGCTCGCCCGGCGGGCGCTGCCCTGTGGCTGCTTTGACGCCCCGGCGGCAGTGCTGGCTTTGCAGCGTTCGGTCTGGTCTTCCTTGTTCGTCTTCGCGGGGCGGAGGCCGGGGCCGCGGGTGCCAAGTCTCTGGGAGAGGCGGGGGAAGGGGCAGTAAAGCTGGGCAGGAGCAGTAGCTTCTGAGCGCCCTGGTGCCTCGGGCGAGGCTGCGTTCCCTTTGGATGGGCGCCCGACGCCGGGTTTCCACCAGGCCTGGCGTGGGCTGGACGCTGTGGGCAGCTCCCTGGGGCTGGCATGGCACTCCTGAGGGGTGCCGAGCGGCCCCTTCCCTATCCATGGGGTGGCCAGGTGCTGCCCAGCGCTGGCTGCACCGGTGGGTTGGTTTTGTGACAGGCCCTTGGTCTCCGTGCTCGCTCCTGCTGTCTCGGGCTGATGCCATGTGCTGTGACTGGCTGTCGTGGGGGAGCAGCGGTTGAATTTCCCTCACCCCCGGAGCAGGGCTGGGGGGTTGTGCCCCGGCCCTGGGGCTAAAAGTGGGGTTGTCCCGGCTGAAGTTCGCCTGGGCCAGAGACCCGCTTGCTGCGGAGGCGGGGAAGCCGTGTGCCCCTCCCCAGGGCCACCATCTCTGCTCATCCCGGCGGAGAGCTCTGCATGCTGCTGGGCCAGGCTGGCTCGAGAGGAGGGATCCGGGGGGCGCTGGCGGCTGTGGAATTGTCATTGTCTCTCACTGTTCTGGGAGGCCTGGGCCATGCTGCTGGGCCAGCTCTTCCTTCTGGGGGGGTCCCTCCCTGCGCTCTGCTCCGGTCTGCTCTCTGGGGGCGGGTAGGAGTGCACGGACTGGTTCCAGCCGGGTGTGCCCAGGGCCCAGCCCTGCTCCGCTTCGCACCTTCAGCTGCCCCACGGGGCACTCCCAGCCCCACGCTTAGGGGTCGGTTCCCGCGGCACACAGCAGAGCCAATCTCCTTTGCTGAGCTCCGGATGCCCCAAGCGCTGGTAGTGGGGTGAGTGTCGGGCGATGGCTGCCTTCGCAACCGCACGGGTGCCGCTGCGATAGCAAGGCAAGCGTCCAGCGACAGCCTGCCCCGGGCACTGCTGCCTGGCATGGGAGTGAGCCAGGTAATGGGCCCTCGCGGGGGGCTCAGGCTTTGCTTGTGATCACTGCGAGTCAGTGTCGCTTCTGCCTGCTTCCCTCTCCCTCCCTGTCCTGAAGAGCAAATCAGCCGCTGGCCCGCTGGGGCCTAGCGCTCAGCTGAAGCCTCTGCCGGCTACTGTAATGGAAATCGGCGAAGCAGCTGAGGTTTATTTTCATTGTCTGCGGGAGACCCGTGTGGGTAACACCCTCTTCAGTGGGCTGTTTTGACATTCACGCGGGGCTCCCAGGAAACTTGTTTTTGAATGTGTGTTGTCAATCTGGCCTCATCCCTTTGTCAATACGGGCCCGAAACCGCCCGCTAGTCAATAGGAAGCGCTAAGACCGAGATCTGATTTTTGTCAGATTTCAAGATGTTCTATTGACTTTCTGCATTTGATCCTCTTTGGCCAGTGGCACGTCTTTATGGAGTAAATCTGACACCGTTCAATTGATTTCCCTGTTATTGACTCCCACTTGCACCAGCTATCCATCTCCCCAGCCTGGCCTGTTAGCATGGAGACACAAGCCTTGGGGGGTTGTTTGCTGGGAGAGCCAGCAGGCTGCCCTTAGACCAGGGTTATTCAGCACGCGGCCCGCGGGGCAGCTTGGGTTTACGCAGGGCTCAACGCGCCGCCTGCGGGTGGGAGCCAAAACAAAGCAGTCGTCAATAGCATGTTCTCCTGTTGCTACGTGGTTTAGTAGTTCGGTTCCTGGCCTGTCATTGCCCATTAGAAGTGCTGTCGGATGGGTGGAGATGGGGTAACTATTGCATTTCAGTAATAGCAGCAGAAATGACTTGGACAGGGCCTGCGTGTTGTGTTGTCTTGCCGCCGTCATCTGTATTCATGCCTGTCAGTGTGGAAGAAACTATTTGCATGTATATGCGACCACACTTAAGTTGTGGCCCTCGGCACGTGCTGTATCATTGTGGCCCCCGGGGCTTCCAAAGAGGAGTGGCCGTGCCTTAGACTGTGGGGTAACAGCGCACAAAGGGGGTGGAGGAGGCTGTGAACGCCCCGTCTCAAGTTCCGTACGGGGAGAGGCGGCTTGTTTGCAGAAAGGTGGCATTCTTCCCCTCGACATCTGGGACACCTCCAGTACGGCCGCTTGGCCCGGGAGGGGGCGCGCGTCCTGGGGAAGCAGGTGGCGGTGGGGAGAGACGAGGTAATGGAAAATAGGAGTGTGTCCGAGTGCAGAGTTCTAACGTCCTGCCCCCGGTCAGTGCCAGCTCATCGTTACGCTTTCGCCAGCTGTGTGATCGCGGCGCTCCCGGCCAGCCGCTGTGTAACGTTCTCAGACCAGGACCGTTCCTGCCGGCTCCCGTTTTCTCGGGGGTGGGTTAATGCTTTGAGCAGTTGGGAACCTCTCCCAACGCTTTGGAACAGCACATGGCCTGGTCTTAGTGCCCCGTATGGCGCACGGATGGTGCCATGTGGCGCCCCAGAAAAGATCACGCTGGAGCAGGTTGAAGTGATGCAGACGATGCTTCTGGGATTGTCTGGCGTTGACGATGTGTTTAGGGTGCTCGGGGCTGGGGAAAGCATCTTGGATACGATTGAAATGGAAGGAAATCGCTTGGCGTTTGTCAGGCACCGGGAGACCCTGTGGGTGGGTTTTTCAAAGCAGAACTTTTTCTTTCTCCTTGGGGTTCGTGCAGCAGTCGTTCCTTTCCCACCGACGCGCTGTCTGTGCTCCCCACTCTGTGCGGACAGCGAAGGCAGAGCCTCTGCTTCTCATAGACTCGTAGACTTTAAGGTCAGAAGGGACCATTATGATCTTCTAGTCTGACCCCCTGCACAGTGCAGGCCACAGAATCTCGCCCACCCTTTCTAGTTGAAAACAGGGATTCCCCGGCACGCTCAGATCTCCAGATGTCACTCGGCTTCACGTCTCTTCCTCTTCCTTACTTAAGGGATATTGTCAGGTTATAATTAATCTGTTCAATAAACGGGTTTTTGTTCCTCCACCTGAACACGATTAAATCAGTAGACTCTTTCAAAGACTCATTTACCTGTCTCTATTCACACGGTTTGCTTTGTTTCTCCGGGGTTGGACAATGACAATAAGGTAGTCAGTCTCAGCTCTTGGGTGTAGTCTGTTCCATGTGAAAATTGCCTGTGGTTTGAGTTCAAGCATCCCCATTTGCAGTCCCCGTTTTTGTTTTTTTTTTAAATCTAAAAATATGCTTTAAAAAAAGCCACCTAGACCCTTGGCCGGACCTATCTGATTCGTTTCCCAAAGACGTGCTTTCTATGCTTTCTATTCGCTGCAGGAGCAAAACCCTTACGCTGACACAGGGAAAGCTGGTTTTGTTACCGTATCTTAGGAATACAGTCGTCAGACTGAGTCCGACCTGAGGTCTGTCTGGCCTCGTATTGGGTCTCTGGCGACCGAGAACCGTGTACAAACATGGGATGATCTGCCTCTCTGTGGAGGTCTTCTCCAACTCTACAGGTGTCCAGAGATTTGCAACCCGATGCCCAAGACATTATAGCCTGTCTGTGACATTTTGTGGTGATCATGTTCCTGGATATTGCAACTGCGCCTTGGGATGGCCAAGAAAGAGCCCCGTTGTTTCGGGGGTGTTCAAACACTAGTGAGCAGTATTTGCTATTTCAGCTGTGTCCATTCTTGTTACGTACATAAACATCCAGGTTGAAACTTGCTGAGTTCTTGACCTCAGCAACATCATGTGGCAGCGAGTTCCGCAGACCACAAATGTTTCTTACCATTTGATTTGTTTTAATGTTATTGACGTGATCTCTTGTGATGACGCTGGGAGACCAGACTTCCCCAGTGTCAGTACCATTAGTCTGTGCACTTTTATCGTGTCCCTTTTTAAAAAGGAAACTGTCCCTGGCTTTTCAGCCTCTCCATGTAACCAGCTGCTGCTCTCCTGCTAAATACTGACTGTTCGGGGACCTGGCAGTCCAAGCCAGGTGACAGATTCTGCGCCAGTTTTCTCCTTGTCGCCCGAATGTCTCAGCTCTGTCTGTCTGTCTGTCTAACCTGGCTTGCTTCACGGCTTGAAAAGTTTGCCCAAGGCACCTGTTTGGCATTTGTAATTGGAAAACTAAGTAAAGGGAGAGAAACTCCCTTTAAAAAAGTAAGCGTGTGACGTTGGAGCCTCGTCAGCGTGCTCTAGGTGGAGCACCTGGCAAGGAGAGGGTGCGTTGTGCGCGAGAGCGTTGCTCCCTTTTGCTGCCTGCCTGCCGGGTGTGTCCGGACCCGTAAGCTCGTGGTTGTGCCAGCGTCACCCGAGACAGCTGGCTGCGCGCTCCGGCCCTGTCCTCGACACGGAGCCCTTGCGGGTGGGGGTTGCCGCGTCAGGCCCGGATCGGCCGCCGGTGTATTACTGATCTGCCTAGCTAAGGCTCTGCGTGGTCGCTGGAGTCTGGCCTAGCGCAGGGAGAACTGGGCTCTGTCCTCACTCTGCCACTAGTGAGGCCCAGACTTTCCCTGCCTCAGTTTCCCTGTCTGTAACCTGGGAGTGGTGAGCCTGGCCTCCATGGTACAGTGCTTCCCTTAGCCCTCCGCGGGGGCAGGGCGGGGCCTGGCAGGACAGGAACTTGCCCAAGGTCACGCAGTGTCTGTTTGCCTGCTCCCTCCGAAGGTGCCCTCGGCGGGCACAGGGCCGCAGTGTAAGCCCTGTCTGGGCTGTAGCCAAGGCCGCCTCCAGCTGCGCTTGCTCCATGCTGGGTGGTGCCTCGTTGCCTCAGAATCCCGGTGCTGGTCTGTTGCTGTGGCCTTGTGCCTCAGTTTCCCCCTTCGAGGGGTTCCTGGCTGTTCGTACAGTGCTCTGCGATCTCCCCAGATCTGCTTGGGAGGGGCACCCGCAGGTGGGCTGTGCGGGGTTCTCCGCTGTCTGGCCTTCAGCAGAGGAGTTTGGTATGGAGCCAGCTTGCTGGCGGGGGCTGTGGGACTCTGCCTCCCCCCCCCCTCCCCTCTCCTGGTGGGGCTGGCGGGGGGCCCGTAACCGGCCTCTTGCTTTGTTGGGGGGGCTGACCAGGTTCTGCCAATGCTGCTTTCTGCGCCCTTGCTCCAGGAGGGGTGCAGCGCTTGCACAGCTGGTCCCCCAGACGGCTCGGCAGGGGGCTGGGTCATTAGCCTCGCTGAGTAGAAGGGAAACTGAGGCCCGGGGATGCTCTGTCCAGTCGGGCACCCTCGCTCCGATTGGGCCCCTGGCCCGCATCCCTCCTTGCTGAACCTTCCCAGCTTAGCCCTCCCCCTCTGCTCGCCAGCTTGGCCCCCTCGTGATCTGTTGCAGGGACCCTCTGGGGTGGGGGCTGGGCGTTCAGCCTTCCCTGTCTGGGTCAAAGCTCCCGGGGGCTGTGGGAAGTCGGGCCAGGCCCCGTGTACTCAGCGACTGCCCCGGGGCCTGCGCGTGGGTCTGCCCGGCCTCCGCGCTCCCTGAGGCTGACAGGCGGAGGGGGGTCTCCTGGCCTGCCCGTGGCTGGCAGCGCTGCCTTTGTCCGGGCAGGAGGAGGGGCCAGGCCCCAGCGCAGGGGGCCCCTGGCTTGGGAAAGGATTTCCCCGCTGGCCCCGGGACGCCCAGGGCACATCTGCCGTCCCCTTTGTTGCTCACAAAGAAGCCGGGGGCCCTGCCCGCCAGCCTGATTAACATGGGCGGGAGGCATTCGCGTTAATCGCTTCCAGCAGCCGCCCCTCGCGGGCTGTGCGCTCCCCCTGGGGTCCTTCCCCGCCAGCCCTGCCCCCGAGGGACGGGGGGGCCGCTGGCTGGGCTCTAGCCGCGTGGCACCCCCACCTGAGCTCCCCGCAGGCGCCTCAGGCTGCCAGCCTGACGGGGCATCGGCGTTGGAGGCAAAGCCCCCGGGTCGGGCGCCTGGAGCGGGCAGGCCGGAGGCAGTAAATAGCCAAGCGCCGGGGCGGAGGGGTTACCTGATCCTGGGGGGGGGGGGCTCGTGCAGCGCGCCAGGCCCTGGGAACCAGGTGGACGCTGCCCACCTCTGCTGTCCGGGTAGGAAGGCTCAGGTGTGGGGGTGTGAGGGGTCCCCCCGATCGGGCCTGGCTTGTCTGGCCAGCCTCTGGCGCGGGGCCTGCCCGCCGTGGCCGTGGCCGAGGGGCATGGCTGACGCTTGCCGGTGGGCCGGCCTGGCTGCGGTCGGCCTGGCGATGGTGGCGCGTGCGCTGGAGTGTGTGCGGCGTTGGCCCCGGGGAGGGGCGAGTATTTGCTCTTCCCATGGGAGGTCTGAGCGTGAGGGGCTGGCCCGGCAGGCTCGGGTAGGGGGTTCTAGCTGGGCCGGAGGCGATGGCCAGTGGCGTCCTGGAGCGGGGGCCTCTGGTGCCCGCATGGCGCTGCCGGTGGGTCTCCGCACATGCCCCGGTGGACGCTGGGGCCGGCAGGTGCCTGCTGGGGCCTGCCTGGCGGCTGTCTCGGGGCCTGGCGGCACAGGGGGGCCACGCAGGACGCTGGCGGCGCGTGCTCGGCAGGTTTCCGGCGCGGGGGGCCTGTCCAGAGGTGGCGCTCTGGTGTGGGCTGCTCCAGGCTGGGGTGGAAGCGGCTGAATCCCGGTGAATTGCCTGGACCGGCACGCGCTGGTTTCCACCATGCAGCGTCTTCGCTCCTGCCTCCGGCTCAGATCCCCTCACGACAGGCCCCAGCCCGCGGGCCCCCCCAGCCCGCTCTGTCTCCGCTGCCGGGGCAGAGCGAGGGGCCGGGCCCCGGGACAGCTGGGCTGTGGAGGCTTCAGGTGCGTGGGCCGTGTGGCTCCGTCGCCGTTTTGCCGCACCTGGGCCTGGCTTAATCTTGGCTCCCCCACAGCCTGGCCACGCGCTGCCTTCGCGCCAGCAGGAACCTGCTCTGCTGCGTGTTCGCTTCCCTGCCCGAGTCCTGGGGCGCCTACCAGATCCGTTCGGGCCCCGGTTTCACGGGAACAAACGGCGCTCGGCCGGCTCTGCCCACGAATGCTGCTGCCCAAAGGCTTCTGCCGGGCTCCAAGCGCCTCCGGGCTGGTTTCGCAGTTGGGTTGACCCGGCGACCCCTCTGAGCCCAGCTGTGACAGTCACTCCAGGATGGGCGAGGGCAGCCCCGGCCCCTCAGTGCCAGTCTGCCCTGCCCTAGCCGGAGAGACGGAGCGTGTCCGTTCCATCAGCAGCCGGTCCCTGCCTTGCCTTGCCAGCGTCGGAGCCCTCGCCAGCTCCCTCGGGCACAACCGAGCTGTGGTGCTCCGGGCAGATCGGAGGAGGAGGGACGCTGGGGCAGCAACGCCCCCACACGCCCGGGGAGGAGAAATCCAGGGGGGCAAATTCATGAGACTTCCCCGACTCCTTCCACCTTGGTGGTCTGGCTGCAGGGCTGGAGCGTCCGGGGCTGCCTGGGGCAGGGCCGGGGAAGAGCATGTGAGGGGCTGGCTGGCGGCGGCTCTGCCCACCTCCGTGTGCCGGCTCGTGCGCCCTGGTCGCCCCGCGCTGGGCTCGGCTCTCGGCGCAGGATGGAAACCGCTGCCGTTAGCCCCGGTCTGACAGCCTCCCGCTGATTTGGCCGGGGGGGGGGCTGTTGGCCCAGATCTGGTTCCGTCCCGCCGCTCACTTCTCCACCCGCCCCCCAGCAACGCTCGGGCTGCCGACTCGAGGTGGCAGGAATTGTGGCTCTGAGGCCTGGAGCCCGGCGGCTGGCTGCGTGTGCTGGGCCGCGCGTCGGAGGCTGCTGGAGGCTGGAGTTGCTTTTTCTGCCTCCCCCATCTGAGTGGGGGCACATAAGCAAAGAGCAGACTGAGGCTTGGAGGCGGGAAGACGGTGGTGGCTGGAGAGGGAGCTGGCCTCAGGCCGCGGGGGACGGGCTGGGCTCCCTGAGAACCAGCCCGCCAGGCAGAGCAGCCTCGGGTGACTGCTCGGAGGCCGGGTCGGGTTCCTCCCTTCCCAGTTCCCCAGCGGTGGCGTGTTCCACGGGCTGTGGGGCAGGTTCCGGATGGGCGGGGGCCCTCAAACCGCTGGGGAGGGCGCTTGGAGGCCCCGTGGGCAGCGTGTGATCAGCGGCCGTGGGGTGGAGCCCTGGCCGGTAGGGCTGGAGGAGGCTCTGTCCGATGGGCTGTGCCAGGCCCCCACACCTCGCGGCGGGCAGTGTCGAGTGGGATGCGCGGGGGCCGGTGGCTGGCGGGCGTTGGGATCAGTCCTGCTGCCCATGAGCTGTGTCTGGCGCCGGCCCTGGGCCGAGGCTGCGTACCAGTGAAGGCAAGGGGGAGTAAACTCGCTTTCTAGTGGGGCTGCAGCCTCGCACGGCCTGCCCGCCGGCAGGAAAGCCCAGGGCCTCTGGAGTGGGGGCCTGCTGCTGTCCCCGTTGGGCCCACGGAGCCTGGCAGCCAGCTGCAGAGCCGGGCCTTGAACCCTGAGACGCAGACTGGCACGTCTGTAGCCGGGGCAGCGTGCTGAGGCCGAGGAGTCCAGCTGGGCATGGGCCGGGGCTGCAGCCAGCCTAGCGCTCTCTGGGCCAGAGCCAGCAGCGGCAGAGCCGGGCCGGCCGCTCGCCCGCTTTCCCCGCAGGAGGCTTGGATCCGGCGTGGCGCTTTGCCGTCCGACTGGGCGTTGCGCCGGGAATGGGGCGGGGGATAGACTCCAAGGTCCGACAGAGCCAGTGTGATCTAGTCCGACCTCCGGGGTAACGGGCCGGAGACCTGCCCCGCGGGAATCCCCGGAGCAGAGCTTTTAGAACCACCCCGTCGGGATTTAAACCTCGTCAGGGCGGGAGCGTCCCCGGTGGCTAACGATGCCACCCGCTGGGCAGCCTGCCTTTTGCCTCGCTTCGGCTCCCCGCCAGGGGAGCCTGCAACGCTCCTTCTGCCCAGCCCCTTGTCCAGCCTGGTCCCCGTGTAGACACTTCGACTGCCCCAGCCGCCCCATAACTGCTCTGAGCTCCTGGCTCTCTCCTGCCCAGGCAGGTCTTCCAGCGGCTCCTCTCTGCCCCCTCACCCCCCAGCTTACCAGCCTCCGTCGTGGGCTGTGGGCCAGAGCTGGGCGCAGGGTTCCAGCAGGGTCGCACCAGCGCCCCATTCCGGGGTAACATCGCCCTCGGCTCCTGCCCTGTTCCTGCGTGCCAGGTGGTGGTAGCCCTCTGGGCCCAGCGCCCCATGGCGCTCGTGTGCACCCAGAGCAGCCCCGCTGAGCTCTGGGTTCCCTCTGGCCCAGGCGGGAGGCAGGACGTCGGTCCCTGGCCTCTGCGGGGGTTGGTCAGACCCCAGTGGGGCTCACGCTCGTGTTTGCGGCCCGACCCAGACACGCCAGTGTGCTTGGGCAGGATGTTCCTGCCCCCTCTCCTTCGGGGTTTGGCCTATGGGCTCTGCCCCCATGAGTGACCCCCCCCCTTCCCTTCCCAGCCTGGCTCCTACCCTGGCAAGGGGCTGTCTGCTGCTCAGCTAGCTGGTGCCTGGAGAGCAGCGGACTACAACTCCCATCATGCACGGAGGCAGACCAGGAAATGCCTGGACTGGGGACCATGCTTGGCCTGAGTCTGGGGACTGGTGGGGGTGGGGCGGAGAGGTGTGGCTGGGCTATCTCCACCCGCAGGCTGCTGTGGGGGGCGGGGGGGGGGCTGCTGAGAGCCGCTGCTGCCTGGTTCTGGGCGTGCTGATAACGGGAGAGGCCCCTGTAGCTAACACCCTCCCCAGCAGCATCCATGAATCCCCCTGCAACAGCCCCTCCCCCCCAGCCCGAGCAGCAGAAGGGCCTGGGAGGGCTCTTGGGCTGGGCGGATAAACAGCCGCGCCGGCGAGGAGCCGGTGGAACTGGCCTAGCCGGACGCTGAGCACAGAACTCCTGTCGGCTGCACGCCTGGGAGCCGCCCGCCCGCCCGTGGGTGGGGGCCCTGCCCTGGCGGCCGACGGCTGCCACTCGTCTGGGCTGACGGGAGGAGCTGGGCTGGTGCTGGGAGCGCTTGCGTCAGGGGAACGCGTGTGGCTTGCGCGGAGGCCGTTTTACGGGGGCGTCTCTCCCGCAGGTGGAGGATGGGCCCGGACCCGTGCGCCGCGCTAGCCCGGGCAGCAGAACTGTCTGGCTTGGTGGTTGTCCAAGAGGCAGGATAAATGGGGGAGCGGGTTAAAAGTCCCCCTTTAGAAATCGGAGTCGGTTCACAAGTGAAATGAGTTTGGAGGCCTCTGCCTCTGAGGGGCTTGGGCCCAAGTCACCAAATACTCACAGAATCCTAGATCACCAGGACTGGCAGGGACCTCGAGAGTCATCGAGTCCAGTCTCCTGCCCTCACTGCAGGACCAAGCACCATCCAGACCATCCCCGACAGGCGTCTGTCCAACCTGCTCTTAAATATCGCCAGGGATGGAGACTCCACAACCCCCCAGGCAACTTATCCCAGTGTTTCACCCCCCTGACAGGCAGGAAGTTTTCCCTGATGTCCAACCTAACCCTCCCCTTCTGCAGTTTAAGCCCCTTGCTTCTTGTCCTGTCCTCAGAGGCCAAGGGGAACAATTTTTCTCCCTCTCCCTTGTGACGCCCTTTTAGGCACTTGAGAACTGCTGTCACGTCCCCTCTCGGTCTTCTCTTTTTTTCAACTAAATAAGCCCAGTTCTTTCAGCCTTCCCTCCTAGCTCATGCTCTCTAGACTTGTGATCATTCTTGTTGCTCTTTTCTGGACCCTCTCCAATTTCTCCAAATCTTTCCTGAAATGCGGTGCCCAGAACTGGACACAACCCTCCAACTGAGGCCTGACCAGCGCAGAGCAGAGCGGGAGGCCGACTCCTCGTGTCTGGCTCACAATACTCCTGTTAATGCAGCCCAGAATCAGGTTTGCTTTTTTTGGAACAGTGTCCCACTGTTGATTCATATTTAGTGTGTGGCCCACTCTGACCCCTAGATCCCTTTCAGCCGTACTCCTTCCTAGACGGTCGCTTCCCATTCTCTGTGTGTGACACGGATTGTTCCCTCTAAGCGGAGCACTTTGCATTTGTCCTTATTAAACTTCATCCTCTTTACCTCAGACCATTTCTCCAGTTTGGCCAGATCACTTTGAATTTTGACCCTCCCTCCAAAGCACTTGCAACCCCTCCCAGCTTGGTATCATCTGCAAACTTACTAAGCGTCCTCTCTATGCCAATATCTAAATCGTTGATGAAGATTTTGAACAGAACCGATCCCAAAACAGACGCCTGCGGAACCCCCCTTGCTCTGCCCTTCCAGCATGACTGTGAACCGTTAATAACTACTCTCTGGGAATGGTTATCCACCCACCTTGTAGTAGCCCCATCTAGGTTGTATTTGCCATTGATAAGAAGGTAATGTGAGACTGTCAAATACCTTACTAGAGTCTAGGTATCCCACGTCCACCGCTTCTCCCTTATTCACAAGACTTGCTATCCTATCAAAGAAAGCTGTCCGATTGGTCTGACGTGATTTGTTCGTTACAAATCCATGCTGGCTGTTCCCTATGGCCTTGCCACTTTCCAAGTGTTTACAGATGATTCCTTCATTACTTGCTCCATTATCTTCCCTGGCACAGAAGTGAAACTGACTAGTCTGTAGTTTCCTGGGTTGTTCTTATTTCCCTTTTTATAAATAGCGCTAGATTTGCCCTTTTCCAGTCTTCTGGAATCTCTCCCCACTTGCATGACTTTTCACAGATGACAGCTAGAGGCTCAGATACCTCCTCTAGCAGCTCCTTGAGTATTCTAGGTGCATTCCATCAGGCCCTGCTGACGTGCAGGCATCTCACTTTTCTAAATCATTTTTAACTTGTTCTTTTTTTTGTTAATTTTAACTTCTAACCCTCCCCCCAAAGACATCGTTAGCACCTCTGCCGTTTCCAAGTTTCCTGTTGTTTCTCCCTCCTCACTGAGCAATGGGCCTAGCCTGTCCTTGGTCTTCCTCTTGCTTCTAATATATTTGTAGAATGTCGTCATGTTACCCTTTATGTCGAGCTAGTTTGAGCTCATTTAGTGCCTTTGCCTTTCTAACCTTGCCCCTGCACTCCCATGGTGTTTGCTTAGATTCATCCTTTGGAATTTGTCCTAGTTTCCACTTTTTCATTTTTTTCCTTTCTGATGTTTAGCTCATGCAAGATCTCCCGTTTGATCCAAGGTGGTCTCCTGCCAGACTTTCTTTCCTATGCAGCGGAGAAGCTTGCTTCTGAGCTCTTCATAATGTCCCTTTGTAAAACTGCCAGCTCTCTTCAGTTGCTTTTCCTCTTAGGCAAGGTCCCATGGGAAGCAAGACTACCGGCTCTCCTGAAATCCACTGTCTCTTGTGCTGTTCTCCCTTCTGTCGTTCCTTAGAATCACGAACTCTGATTCATGGTCCCTTTCGCCCAAGCTGCCTTCCACTTTCAAATTCTCAACCAGCTCCTCCCTTTCTGTTAAAATCAAATCTAGACCAGCTTCCCCCAGTAGCTTCTCAGCCTTCTGAAATAAGCAGTTGTCTCCAATGCCGTCCGAGCTTGTTGGCTAGTCGGTGCGCTGCTGTGTGTGTTTCCCACCAGATGTCTGGGTAGTTGAAGTCCCGTCAGCACCAAGTCCTGCGCTTTGGATGATTTTAATCGTTTAAAACAAGCCTCATCCCCCTCTTCTCCCTGGCTAGGTGCCTGGAGTAGCCCCCTAGCATGACATCCCCCTTGTTTTTTACCCCTTTTCACCTAACCCAGAGACTCTCCACGCGTCTGTCTCCTACGTCCATCGCCACCTCAGCCCAAGCGTCTACATGTGGAATATACAAGGCAGCACCCGCCTCTCCTTCCTGAGCTGGCTGTTCCCATCTATCCCAGCATGCCAGCCGTGTGTGTCCCCCCCGGGTCTCTGGGGTACTGGGGAGAGGGGCAGGAGCTGGAGGGGTCCGGGCTGAGGCTGCTGAGCGGTGACCCCCGTTTCTCTCGTCCCCAGATGAAGACGTGTGCGTGTTTAAGTGTTCCGTGTCCAGGGAGACGGAGTGCAGCCGCGTCGGCAAACAGTCCTTCATCATCACGCTGGGCTGCAACAGCGTCCTCATCCAGTTTGCAACGCCCACGGGTACGGCTGCTTCCCGGCCCTCGGGCACCGGGCACGCCAGCCCGGCTCCCCACAGGGTGATGGGCCGGGCTCTGGGCCCTGGCCAGCCGGCTGCGCTGGGACACGAGCCCACCCAGGGCTGTCTCCTGGCTGCCCTGGGAGCCTGCCCCCGCCCGACAGCGGAGGGGCTGTTGCCTGGCCTGAGCCCTGCCCCTCCTTGCGCACCAGCGACCCCAGCTGGCTGCTGTGGGGAATAGCATGGACTAGAACCCGGGGCTGCTGCTGGCTCAGCCCCTGACTTGGCTCCCTTTGCCCCCAGGCCCCCTCCTGAGCAGACACGAGCCCCTTCCCCTCCCCTGCTTGTCACTAGCAGCCTGGGTCCACTGGCCAGGTCCCTGTTAACCCCTGGGGGGCTGAGCTCCTGTCCCCCCTCCCCCCATCCAGCCAGGCCTTGGGCCGCTGCCTCGCATCCCAGCCCCTGCCCATCTGCTCCATGTGCCGGCCCCACCTGCGCGCCCCCCCCCAGCACGGGGGTGCCTCTGAATCCCTGCTGAGCGATAGCAATGTGAGGGCAGCTGGGCGCTCTGCAGACTTCCCCACAGTCCTGCCCGTGTGTCTTAGGCCCCCCCGCCACCGGCTCTGTGCTTGCACCCCAATCCTGGCCCTGGTGCCCTGGCTGTCCCAGGCCTGTGTGCCCCCAGCTCTGTGCTTGCACCCCTGTCCTGCCCCCGCTGCAGCTGGCGAGGACCCCCTGACACCCCTGCGCTTCCTCTGCTTTCAGATTTCTGTTCCTTTTATAATCTCCTGAAAACCTGCCGGGGCCACAGCGCGGAGCGCTCGGTGTTCAGCGAGCGGACGGAGGAGTCTTCCGCGGTGCAGTACTTCCAGGTAGGCGCCCGCCCCTGCCCCTCTCCTGGGAGGCCCGGCCCTCGGAAGGGCTGTGCGGGCGCTTTGGCTGGGGGGCTGAAGGGGGCTGCCCGGATTCGCTGGTGAGCAAAAGCTGGGAGGGCGCAGCAGCCCGGCTCCCTCGCCCTGGTCGGGGCAGGAACCCCGAGTGCTGCTCGAGCGTTGGGCACGTCAGTATGGAGCCCAGTGCTGCTTGGCGCAGTGCCCCCGAGTCCGCCAGTGGGACAGCTCCACGGCCCCTCCCCGAGCCCCTCAGCTCTCCGCCGGCCCCCGCCCCTCTCCTGGGCCCCTACCTAGCTGCTCGGGAGCCTTCTCTGCTGAGAGACCCGCCTCCGGTCTGGGGCGTAACCCAGCTCTCGCCCCGCAGTTCTACGGCTACCTGTCCCAGCAGCAGAACATGATGCAGGACTACGTCCGGACGGGCACGTACCAGCGGGCCATCCTGCAGAACCACAGCGACTTCAAAGACAAGGTGCGGAGGAGCAGGAGGGGAAAAGCTGGTTCCCTCCGTCCGGCTCGGGGCTCTCGGGGGAGGGCGTGGCCGGCCCAGGGCTGGGCTCCCAGCCTGCGGTGCAGATCAGGGCTGTGTTGGGCGACACTTGGCTTAGGCTGAGTGCGGTCGCCTCCCCGGAGATCCAGCTGGCAGCGCGTTTGACCAGCTGGGTCCCACCAGCCCTGGGATCTGGGCCTGATGCCGACCCCTGGCCCCGACGCCCGAGACTCGTGCTGCCGGCCTGTGGCCACGTGGCCCTGCTCCGTGCGCTCAGAGCGGAGCCGCGGATGGGCAGCGTGTTAACCTGTGGGGCAGCTCAGAGCCCCTCGCGTCCTGCGTGAGCCGCTTGCCGACGCGTGCCGAGGGGATCCGAGCCCCCAGCAGTCTGGGTCGGGCCCTGGCCGGGCTTTGGGCCCCAAGGAGCGTCGGCTCCTTTGGAACAGGACTCGGCACATTTCTGAACGGCGCACGGCCCCGGGGCCTGGCGCTGTCGTGTCCCGGAAGGCTCCTGGTCCCGGCCTGCTGCTCGCGAGAGGCGGAAGCGCCACTGGTTGGCTGGCAGCCTGTGCCCCTGGGCAGCGGCCCCTCGCTACGGACGTGCTGCCCTCGGTCCTGCGTGGCTGCCAGCCGGGTGCACCTGGTCCAAGTGGCCCCAGGCTGGCCGCGGTGTTGGGCTCCCGGTGACGCCAGGAGGTGACGTGGTCTCCCTGCTCCCGGTTCATGGCCCCAGCCGGGCACTGGCAGCTCCCTTGGCGCGGCTTGTCCACCGTGACCTGCTGCTCTCCAGGAGCCAGGCCCAGGCTGCCAGTCCTTGTGCTGGAGAGGGCCACTGTCGCGCTCGCTCGCTGGGCTTGGTGGCTCGCTGTCCCCTCCGACGTGGCGGGGCTTGTGGCTGGCGCTGGTCTCCCTTGAGCCCCGTGTCAGCTTTCTCGCGGCTTGCCCTGGGGCTGGCGGGCAGCTGGCTCGTGGCTCGCTGGGTCGCCCTGCCTGTCCTCCAGACGCCCCGAGCCACAGGCTTCAGCCTCTGGGCCTCCCAGGGCCGTTCCGGGGCGGAGCCGAGGTCTTGGCCAGTGTGTCTACATGGCGGAGGCCCTTCCGCGGGGGCCGTCGTCCCTACGGAGCCGGAGGCTGCTTGTCCGTCCCACGACGGGACCTGTGGAATGGCCGGGCACGGCGCCTTCCCTGCATCCGTCCTGTGCCCGGCTCCGTCTGCACCCGCAGCCCGGGCTGCCTCGCACCACGGGGTGCTCCAGGCACGGCTCCACGGCGCCTTCCCTGCATCCGTCCTGTGCCCGGCTCCGTCTGCACCCGCAGCCCAGGCTGCCTCGCACCACGGGGTGCTCCAGGCACGGCTCCACGGCGCCTTCCCTCCAAGGTCCTGCGGCAGGGTGGGGAGAGCCGAGCTGGGCCTCTGGCGTCTGACACGAGCCCCCAGCCCGCGGCGATCGGAGGGCAGGGCGCCGGCTCCGCTGGGACTGGCACTCCCGGCCGGCTGCCGTGGGGTCTGTCCCTGGGGCCGAGGGAGGCAGGCGGGTGGGGCGAGAGCATCGGCCTGGTACCGGCAGCCTCCCGCCGAGCCCGGCGCTGCCCAGGGATCGCAGCGCGTCCTCGCTGGGTGCCGGCAGGAATCAAACCTGGTCGTGGCTTGAGCCTGGTTCTGTCACCGTCAATGCCTTGGCCCGGCCTTGGGCGCAGCCGGCCGCCCCCGCCTGGCTTGGGAGAGGGGGTCTTCCTGGGGTGGGAGGGCAGGTCTGTGTGGGCCCCTGCTGGTTGTTGGCCCCCTGGCTCCTGGACGGGGCACGGCTGCCGCGTGCCAGGCTAGCTCCAAGAGCCACCGGGGCCCAGGACGCAAGGCGGCCATCTGGAGAGCCCCACAGCTGGACGGGGCCGCCGGTTTGCTGGGCAGGCAGGGGTGGGAGTGGGGAGGACCCGGTTGCCGCCTTGACTATCCCACGTCAGCCCCCGGGCTGCGCTGAGGCCGTTTTTGGTGTCAGGAGAGGCGCCCGAGGCACCAGAATTGATCTAGGGACAATCTGACGCTTCAGAGCTGCTGGAATGCAGCTCCCTCTGGGGAGGAGCTTAGCCCGGGGGAGCCGGACCCAAGGACTTGGGGAACCTGCCAGCGAGAGCTTGGTTTGAGGGACCAGCCGTGACCCCGCAGCGGGCTCTGTGGGCGGCGCCGAGGTGTCTAAGCTGGGGGGAGCTTGGTTCTCCCTTCTCCCGCGTGCGAGTGTTTGGGGGAGGCGCGCTGCCGAGGGGTTAGACTGCGCTGGGGGGAGCTGTTCTCCGCAGCTGCTCCGCTCACCCACCCTCCCCTCTCCCCAGATTGTCCTGGATGTCGGCTGTGGCTCCGGCATCCTCTCGTTCTTCGCTGCCCAGGCGGGGGCCCGGAAGATCTACGCGGTGGAAGCCAGCACGATGGCCCAGCACGCGGAGGTCAGTGCTGCTGCCGCGGCCGTGGGGCCGTAGCGCGGGGCGGACTGGAACGGCCAACACACCGGGCGCGGCGGCGGCTAACGGGCCCCAGCACCCGCCGTGGGACCGTCTCCTTTCCGCTTGGGCGCTGGCAGGGGCGGGAGTCGCCTGGGTGCGTGAAGGCCCCTCTGCGCCCTGCGGCCTGTCTGCCCCCGAGCGGGAGGGAGAAGGGAGCCCAAGCTGCTGGGCACGAGGGACGCGCCGGCAGGCGGGAGAAGGGAGCCCAAGCTGCTGGGCACGAGGGATGCGCCGGCTGCCGGCAGGCGGGAGAAGGGAGCCCAAGCTGCTGGGCACGAGGGGCGCGGCGGCGACCTCCTGGCTTAACCCGTGTGGCTGAGATTTCGCTGCCTGCGGGGTCAAGGCGCGCTCGGCGCTGGCACCGCTGTCGGCCCGCGAGGCGGCGGCTCGCTGAGAGGGAGCCCCTCTGCCGGCCGGGGCCTCGCCTCCTTCTCTAGCTGGGAAACTGAGGCCCGGGGGGGGGCTGTGACTTGCCCAAGATAGGGATGTGAGTGGTCAGCGGGCGGGGGACGCTCCCACCTGGAGCAGCTCCCTGCCCGTGGGGCGGTGCCATGGACCTGCCCATGTTGGGGGGCCCTTGCCAGGCTACAGCGGCTGACGGGTAACTGACTAAGCGGGATTTTCCACGCCTGGCCCAGGCATGCCCGGGGTGGTGGCCGGGAGGGGGCAGAGCCCAGGCGGCCTGTGCCCGACCGGAGCTGGGTGTTACAGGCATGAAGGCGACGAGCTGAGAGTCTAAAAAGCCAAGTCGGGGGCGCCGGGCCGGGCTCCGTGTGTTTATCCCGAGGGCGGCAGGACTGGGCAGAATTCCCAGCTTTGGCAGCGCGCCAGGGCCTGCTTTGCATAAAACCTCTCCCAGTTATGCATCTTCATAAAGCCTGGGGGGGGGCGGCACATCCTCTCCCGCCTCAGTTTACCCAGCGGTGCCAAGGGGGTGGGGGAACCAGTTTGTGCTGGAGCCAGGCCGTGTGGGGGAACCTGAGCTGGCCCGTATTCCGCGGCCCGGCTGCGGACGATCCCCCACTCGGCACGGCCCCGGCGCCCCGCTGCGCCAGTCGTGGGCAGGCAGACGGCCCTGGCCGTGCCCGGCTCCGGCGAGCGCTTTGCCCTGCAGCGTGTGGCCCAAAGCGTGATCGTCCCCGCACCCCCGGCCCGTTCCCAGGGGACTGGGGGCCCCTTTGCCTCTCCCTGACTCCGTGTCTCCCGGCCCAGGTGTTAGTGAAGAGCAACAACCTGCCGGAGCGCATCGTGGTCATCCCCGGCAAGGTGGAGGAGATCTCGCTCCCCGAGCAAGTGGACATCATCATCTCGGAGCCCATGGGCTACATGCTCTTCAACGAGCGCATGCTGGAGAGCTACCTGCACGCCAAGAAGTACCTGAAGCCGGGTGGTGAGTGAGCCGTGCCGACCGGCGCCCCCCTCCCAGCCAGCGTCTCCCCGGGGACCCGGCCGCTCTCCAGGCGGGGGAGAGGTGGGCAGCATGAAGCCCACGCAAGGGGGCCCCTGCAGGGCGTTGCCAGCGGGTCGGGCTGGGAGACCCCAGGCGTGGGGCGCTCGCTCTGCTCCACTGGCGCCCTAGGGAGCGGCTCCAGCATCCTGCCCCGGGAGGAGGGACTCGAGCGCCGGCTGAGAGCAGGGAGGGGCTGAGGCTTGTTCTCATGCAGCGGCGTCCTGGCTCCACCTGTCCCATGTCGCATGCGCATCCGGTCAGCCAGCGGCACGAGCCACGCGTCACCCGGGGCTGGGACCGAGCCAGAGCGCTGCCTGTGGTGCCCGATGTGGAGAGGGGCCGGACTGGCCTGGGTGCCTGCGTCTGACTCCTCGGGTCCGGGAGCCGCCCTGCGCCTGGCAGGGGAAGCCCAGGGCAGCCGGGGCCCGACTGTCTCGTGACCCCGGGCTGAGCTCCATCAGGCTCCTAAACCGAAGCTCCCATCAGCCGTGGCCGCCGAGAGGGGAACGGCTGCCCGGGGCCGGGGGGAAGCGGCAGGGGCAAGGAGCGGCCGGCTCTGGCCTGGCCTCGCGCTGCTCGGAGGAGCCTCCTTCCCGCGGGGCCGGCGGGCGCAGCTCCTGCAGCCTGACCCGGCAGACCCGCGTGCGCATCCCGCAGGGCGGGCCCGGCCTGGCCTGGCCGCGTCTGTCCGCGTCTGTCCGCGTCTGTCCGCGTCTGTCCGTGCTGCCGTCGGTTCGGAGCGTCGTGCCGCAAAGCCCGCGGGGGGGGGGGGGGGGCGCTGCCCACCCTTCTGTTCAGGGTAAGGGCGCTGACCTCGCCGGGCAGCTGCTTTGTGCGCAAAGGGTGGCGGCTGAGCCCAAGGTTCAAGGGCGAAGTTGAAATCTGTTTGGTCCAGGCTCCCTGCGGCCCCCGTCAGCCCTTCCCAGGCCGGTGCCGTCCAAGCCTGGCGCAGGCGGCCCAGCCAGCTCGCCCCTTGGGCGTGGGCCTTGGCTGCAGCCTGGCGGTTCTCTGCAGCACGTGCTCCGCCCGGTGTGGGAGACGCGGGTTTCTGAGCCTGCTCGGTGAGCGATCGGGGCCGGGCAGGGAGGTGGCAGAGCGATTCCCTGAGGGCGGGGACCTCACCGCCACGCGCAGCGCTGGGACCGAGGACTCGGCTGGAGCCCAAGAAGTTTTGGCCTCTTCGGCAACTCCCCCGCCAGGCTAGCCTGAGTTCGCGGTGGAGCTGTAAAGCCGCCTGCTTTGGGGTGTGAACGAGCCGGAGCAGGGGGCAGCAGTGACCTGCCTGGAGGAGCAGGGGGCGGGCAGGGAAAGGGGGCGGGGCGACCTGACGGCGGGGGGCGTCCAGGAAGGGGACAGAAATGGGGGAAGCAGCGTCTGCGCGCGCCCCTCCCCTTCGCCCAGCAGTACGGAGAGTAAGCCCGGCTGCCGCCGGCCGCGCTGCGAGAACGCTCCTCGGTTTCTCAGCTGGGGGGCTCGGCGCCCGTCCGTCCCCAGAGCCGCCAGGCAGCGCGGCCAGCGCCGGGCCGTGTCTCCTTAGTCTGATCTCGCTTTGGTGCCGGCGCCACAGCCCCCCGTGCGTTGCCGGTCGAACTGGCCCGGAGCGGAGCCAGCTGCTGCTGGGGCGGGGGGTGGCCAGGGAACCAGGCCCGGCCCCGCAGGCGTTGGGCCCCAGTCTCGTGCGCCCCCTGCCTGGGCTCAGAGCGCCTGGAAAGGGGCGGGGCCGGGTGGGGGAAATCCCCTGGGAAGCCTTTGATCCCAGCAAACAGCAAGGGAATTGGCTTCGTTGGTTGAAACGTTCTGCTGAAAACTCGAAGCGCGATTGTGCTGCTGCCAGCGAGCGGCGCGGTGCCTTGTGGGAGCTGGAGTGTGCGCCTTGTCTGCTGGCGACTGGCTGGACTACATCTCCCATAATGCATCATGGCCTCCCTCAGGCCCTGGTGTCTTGTGGGAGCTGTAGTCCGGCTGGAGATCCTGCCTAGGAGCTGTCTCCTTTGACCAGTTGTTCTGACGATGAACCGGTTGGGAGGGAAAACGCCTCCCGGTGGCCTGGGGGCAGCCTGTGCTGGAGGGGGAGACTCGGCCCGGCCCCGTGGGTCACTGACCTGTGCCCCCTCCCAGGTAACATGTTCCCCACGATCGGCGACGTGCACCTGGCCCCCTTCACAGACGAGCAGCTCTACATGGAGCAGTTTACAAAGGCCAATTTCTGGTGAGTCCTGGCCCTGCCGTGAGGCTGGTGCCCTGCATGCTGGGGGGGGCCGGAGAGCGCTGAGGGGGGCACAGTGGCACCAAGCTCAGGCTGGCCGCAGGGAGCAGGCAGGACTCCCCGCCCAGCACGGTTCTGCCATCCAGCCGCCGTGGGTCCTGGCAGAGACGCCCACGTCAGCCCCCCGCCCCGTCCTGGACCAGGCGTGTGCTGGCACCAGTCCCTGGGGAATTACCAGAGCCCCCTTTCCAGCCCACCCCGGCATTATCCTCTGGACCCCGGAGCCCGGCCTCAGCCCAGTTCCTCAGGGCCCTGGTGCCCAGAGCTCCATCAGTCATGCCAGGGTGAGGCGGTTCTGTGGGGGCTGCCTCTGCCTGGGCTCTCCAGGGAAGCCCCCGCGTGCGTGGCGTCCACCCGGCGGGAGAGGCTCCCGAGCTGCTGCCTGCTGATGCTGGGTCCCTAGTGACCTGGCTGCCCTGCCTGGTGTCTGTGCGGGACCCCGGAGGGAAGCGACTGGTGCCCGGGCTCAGTCTCCGGAGAGATCGAGAGACTCCACGCAGGCAGCGTCCATGGTGTGTCCTCTTGCAGGTACCAGCCGTCCTTCCACGGGGTGGACCTGTCGGCGCTCAGAGGAGCCGCGGTCGATGAGTATTTCAGGCAGCCTGTGGTGGTGAGTGGCGGGAACGAGCCGCCGTTTCCGTAGGGTGGGGGGGCAATAGACGGGCGCAGGAGGGGGACGCGTGGAGCCGCTGTAGAGTGGGATGTTGGTGACTGGTCCCCAGTCCAGGCAGCGCACCAGACTGGGGTGCAGGAACCCTGGGCTGTGGGCTGGGCTCTGCCTTTCCCGTGCCTCGGTTTCCCTATCCCTCAAGGGGGCGGGTAATGCTGACTCGCTTTGAGAAGCCATTCATTAATTCATGTACTGAAGTCATTGAACCTGGGCTCACCCCATGAAATGAACAGCAGGTTTAAAACAAGCCAAGGGAAGTTTTTCTTCACACAGCACACCGCCAATCTGTGGAACTCCTCGCCAGAGGATGCCGTGAAGAGCAAGACTTTAAGAGGGTTCAAAAAAGAGCTAGATAAATCCATGGAGGTTGTGTCCATCGCTGGCTCTTACCCAGGCGGGGCGAGGGTCCCTCACCTCTGTGCAGCTGGGAATGGGTGACAGGGAGGGATCACGTGATGAGTCCCTGTTGTGTTCCTGTCGGCAGCCAGGACGCTGGGCTAGATGGGCCTCTGGCCGCTCCCACGTTCTTGTGTGATGAGCCTCCAAGAAACAAGTGGCCAGATGCTCTGGTGATGGGCTCACAGACTCCGAGGCTGTGCAGGGGCCTCCCCCTGGTGAAGTGTTGCTGCTCTGGGCCCCTGGCTGGCCTGTCCCATCCCTCCGGGCCAGGCCTCACTCTGCGTGGGCCCTGGGGTGGGGACTTGCTCTGGGACCCTCTGCGCCGAGTGTCGGCTGTCGAAGCAGGCTCCTTGGCCCCTCTCCTGGGGTCAGGGCTCTGAGCGGGCTGAGCGTCCTTCCCTCCCCGGCGGAGCCAGGCAGCAGCGAAGGAGACGGCTTGTGCCCACTTGCCAAGCACTGGGGGGCGCTGCGCCAGGGCCGCCTCTTGCCTGAAGAGCTCTATCGTCGAGTGACCCTTCAGGACCCTGGCGCAGGCCATGCGAGCTGGGGCGTTAGCTCAGCCTGCTGCCCCCGGGCGCTAGTGCCGCCTCTGCATCCCCGCTGCCCTGAGATTGGCTGCCTTCTCCCCAGAGGTGGCCGCATTTCACAGCGCGGTTCTGCGCTTCCCGGCGTTCTCCCCAAGCGTGATGCTGGCAGGGTCTGCGCCTGGCTCCCCGCGCCGGCCACGCTCCAGGCTACTCCGCCGAGTCCCGTTTCCTCCGTGGCTCCTGACTCAGTTTCCTTCCCAGCAAACCTCGTGGGCGTTGTGCCAGGCGGCGCGCTGCGGCCCCCGGGCCGGGACGCTGACCAGTCTGCCTCTCTCCTAGGACACCTTTGATATCAGGATTTTAATGGCTAAATCCGTGAAGTACACGGTCAACTTCTTAGAAGCCAAAGAAGGCGATTTGCACAGGTAGCGGTTTGCTCTCTCCGGCTGGGGGGGTACTGACGTCTGCTCGCTGGCTGGAGCCCAGCCCCATGCGCGGGCGGCTGAGCACGACCCTGGGCCCGTGGGGTTTGCCATCAGTGAGGGGCGGCAGAGCACTGGGGCTGGCGCGCTCAGCAGCCCCCACGCATCCCTCGTGCTGCTGGAGGGTTGTGTGAGTAGCCCGGGTTCCTGCCGCACGGGGCTGTCCTGATGCATCCGCAGACTGTGCAGCTGTGTGGGGCACCCCTGGGTCTTAGTGTCCCCCCGGCTCGCCTTAGCCCCGCTCCATGGCTCCGCGTCCTTCGGGGAGGATCTAGCTGACTTCAGAGAGGCACGGCCTGCCCGAGACACAGCAGCACCTGACCCTGGGACGGAGCCATGGAACAGGCACGGGCCAGCCCCAGCTCTCTCCGGCCTGGTTCCGAATTCACCGTGGTACTCGGCAGGCCCCGAGTTTGCAGTGGGCTGTAAAAAAGCGAGTCGGGCGTCGCTGGAGACGATCCAATCACAGCTCTGAGCCCCGCCGGTATCTGGGCGCCAGCTGGGCCGTGCTGTGTAGGCCCCGTAAACCGAGGGGGCCCCCAAAGGCTGCTGGGTTCAGAGCTGCAGCCTCCAGCCGCTTGCCATGCTCGGCGGGTCCTGCCCTGGCTGTGATCTGCCCGTGGGCCCTCCCCTTCACCCGCCCTGTGGGGCTGGGGTGGCAGCTAGAGGGGAGATGGCGTTTGGAGGGGCCTGTCAGCCACGGCAGCACTGACCCTCCTAGAGCGCAGCCCCACTTCCCCCTCCCCTGGCCAGGCCTCTTCTCTGCCTGGTCTGGAAACGTTTCCTGCGGGGGAGCCCCTTGAAGGGAAACCCACCAACCAGCGAGAGTCGAACTCAGTGCTGGGCCCTGTACGGCATTGAGCAGGGGAATTACGGTAGCACCTAGGCACACCAGTAACCCCCCCTTCCCCCTTGTGCTGTGCGCTGTTTGGTATTCAGGGAATTACGGTAGCACCTAGGCGTGCCGGCTCACCCTGGGCCCCGTTGTGCAGGACACGGTACAGTATTGTAGAAATTACGGTAGCAGACGGCACACTAATCGCCCTCCAAGAGCCTGTTGTCTTGGGTGCTGTACAGGATCGATATGGGGAATTACGGTAATGCCGGGGTGCTCTACAGTATTAGGGGAATTACGGTAGTCCTGGGGCGCACCAGTCCCTGCCTGGACACGGGTACAAACACAGACCCCCGGCTGGGCCCGTCCCCAGAGCCCCAGTGTGGCTGGGCCATGGGGCTCTGCAGCTCGGCCCCCCGCTGAGCCGGGCGAGGGCTGGGAGGGGGGGTATGGGGGAGGGGGCAACGGCTGCAGGCCGAGACTCCGCGGCCCCGCTCGCTAACGGCCCCTCCTTGCCTTGCAGGATAGAAATCCCCTTCAAGTTCCACATGCTGCATTCAGGCCTAGTGCACGGCTTGGCTTTCTGGTTTGATGTAGCCTTCATTGGTTCAATGTAAGTGGTGGAGAGACCAGGCCGAGCCTGCCCCTCCCTCCCCGCAGAGCTTGGGGGGTGTAAAACAAATAAGTGGCGCTCGCTCCTAGTCTACATTGCAATCGACTGGCAAGTTCCGATTCGTTACCTTTCCCCCGTGCTCCCGTCTCCATAACGTCCCGCTTTGCCTAACCCGCTGCAGTGAGACTTCTTTGGGAAGAACTTGGGGGGGGCGGGGGGGCGCCCGGGGAAGCCAGGACTCCCTGGATTTGCGGGGGGGGGGGGACCCACCCGCCAGATTCTTCCTAAAGAGATTTGACTGTAGCCGACCGTTCTGGCTGGCCGGAGGTGCTGTGTTGTCTGCCATCGTGTATGTTGATTGAGGATGCTTTGAGTTTCTCCGTGCTTAACCCGGGCCGGCTCGGGGGGGGGGGGGGGGGGGGAGACGTGGCCTGTCCCGGCCAACTCTGGCCCCGCCTGCCTTATCTGCCTCAGTGTCCCTGGCTGGTGGAGTGGTGCCATGGCTCCCAAGCGGGCGCGGGACCCTCCCCGGGGAGCCGGGGCTGACTCGGCTCCAGTCCGTGGCAGGGGAGGCCGGGATCAGAGACCTCGCGGGTTCCAGAGTAACCTGTCTGCCGCCCGGGGGCCGGGGCTGGGCCTTGATTTCCTGCCCCTGTGCCCAGCATGGTGGGCTGTGGGGAACGGCCACGTGGGGCGGCTGGCCAGGCTGGGCTGGGCTGGGCTGGCGGCCAGTCCCGGCCTTGATCAATAACCGGGCGCTGTCCCCTCTCGCCCCCAGAATGACCGTGTGGCTCTCGACGGCCCCCACCGAGCCGCTGACTCACTGGTACCAGGTCCGGTGCCTGTTCCAGTCTCCGCTGTTCGCCAAGGCCGGGGACACGCTCTCAGGGACGTGCCTGCTCATCGCCAACAAGAGGTGGGGCGGCCGGGCAGAGCCGGCCCAGCGACTGCTCTAACCACTAGGCAGCCCTCCCCTCCGCCCAGCAAGCCTGGCTAGACAGTGCACACCCGAAGGCCTGGGAATGGCGGGGATCAGGCCAGACGCCCTCCCCCGTCACAGGCAGAATTGGTCCCAGTGGGCGTCTCCTTTTCCCCGGCTCCCCTGCCCGCCTGCTGTGCCCGGTGCCACCTGCCGGCTGGGCTGGGCCGGGCCGTGACCCGCGTCTCCCTCTCTGCAGACAAAGCTACGACATCAGCATCGTGGCCCAGGTGGATCAGACGGGTTCCAAGTCCAGCAACCTCCTCGACTTGAAAAACCCCTTTTTCAGGTACGGCCCTGGCCTGGCGCCCCGACTCCCCGCCCCGCCCGGCTCCCTGGCCCCTGCCCCAGCCGCCCGCCTTCCTTTGCCCCGCTGGCCTGGCGCCCTGACTCCCCGCCCTGCCCGGCTCCCTGCCCCAGCCGCCCGCCTTCCTTTGCCCCGCTGGCCTGGCGCCCTGACTCCCCGCCCTGCCCCCTGCCCCAGCCGCCCGCCTTCCTTTGCCCCGCTGGCCTGGCGCCCTGACTCCCCGCCCTGCCCGGCTCCCTGCCCCAGCCGCCCGCCTTCCTTTGCCCCGCTGGCCTGGCGCCCTGACTCCCCGCCCTGCCCGGCTCCCTGCCCCAGCCGCCCGCCTTCCTTTGCCCTGCTGGCCTGGCGCCCCGACTCCCCGCCCTGCCCGGCTCCCTGCCCCAGCCGCCCGCCTTCCTTTGCCCCGCTGGCCTGGCGCCCTGACTCCCCGCCCTGCCCTGCTCCCTGCCCCAGCCGCCCGCCTTCCTTTGCCCTGCTGGCCTGGCTCCCTGATCTCCCCCCCTGCCCCGCCCCACCCCACCCACCCGCCTTCCTTTGCCCTGCTGGCCTGGCTCCCTGATCTCCCCCCCCTGCCCCGCCCCACCCCACCCACCCTGGCTCCCTAGTCCCCCCGCTGGCCCGGCTCCCAGGTCCTCCTGCTGCCCTCCCCCAACGCGTTGGCCTGGCTCCCCCGCCCCTGCTCTGCCCTGTGAGCTGGCTCCCTGCCCAGCCCCCTCACCCTCTCCCGGCTCCCCGTCCCCGCTACCGGCTGGGGCTGGGCAGCAGCGGCTCACGTCCCCCGTGTGTGGCAGGTACACGGGCACGACTCCCTCGCCCCCGCCAGGCTCCCACTACACGTCTCCGTCAGAGAACATGTGGAACACGGGCGGCGCCTACAACATGAGCACGGGCATGGCTGGTAAGGCAGCGGGGGGGGGGGGCGTGGCTGGTAAGGTGGTGGCGGGGGGGGGGTGGCTGGTAAGGCCGGGGGCGGGGGGGGGCGTGGCTGGTAAGGTGGTGGCGGGGGGGGGTGGCTGTTAAGGCCGGGGGCGGCAGGGGGGGGCACTGCCTGGGGCTGGCCCCGTGGCCAGGATTTGGGAGGCTCCCTCCCTTGCCGCTCTGCCGGGGGCCTGGCGGGTTCTTGCTGCGATGGGCTGGGTGTCCTCTGCGCCCCCGGGACAGGTGGGGAAACCAAGGCCTGGAGCAGTGGGGGGCTGGCTCCCTGTCTGAGCCTCCAGCCCCTCCCCTGCCAGAGAACCCAGCCGGCCAGTCGCCACCGGGGGCCCTGCCGGCTGCGGGCGCCGAGGCTTTGCGCCCACCCAGCCCCGGGGCCTGTCCTGGGCTGCCCCCTCCCAAGCCCGCGGGGCCCCCAGTCCCGGGTGGGTTCTGGGCTGGGCTTGGGGGCCCTGTCCCATGGCTGAGCCCCCCCTCCCCCCAGCAGGAATGCCCACAGCCTACGACCTCAGCAGTGTTATCGGCAGCGGCTCCGCCAGCCACAACAACCTGATTCCTCTCGGTGAGTCTGGACGGAGGCCCCAGGCGGGGGATCGGCCCCTGGAACGGGGGGGCCTGGTGGGGGGTTCAGTGGCTGCTGGGAATGGGGCTGTCGGGGCCCCAGCTGTGAGCTTAGGCCGCGTGTCCCCGCGGGGTCGGGGAGCCTGGACAGAGCGAGCGGCGCCGCAGGCCCTGAGCGAAGGCGCCTGAGCCAGGGAAGGCCGAGAAGCGCTCGAGCCGAGGGGAGGCGCCTTCAGGAACCGGCAGGGAGGCAGCTGTAGCCCTGGGCTGGGTCCACGACCCCCGTGGTGCCTGGGGGGCGTGGGCCCCTCCCTGCTCACCAGCACCTCGTGTCTCCCCGCAGCGGCCAGCGCCGGGATCGTGAATCACACGCACTCCAGGATGGGCTCCATCATGAGCACAGGCATCGTCCCAGGTAACTCCCCGGGCAGCTCGGCCCCCCGGCGCTGGCCCTAGAGCTGCCGGCACCCCCGGCTCTGACGGCGCCTCCTCTCCCCTGCAGGCTCCTCCGGCAGCCAGAGCGGCGGCGGCTCGAGCGCGCACTACCCCGTCAACAGCCAGTTCACCATGGGGGGGCCGGCGATCTCCATGGCCTCCCCCATGTCCATCACCACCAACACAATGCATTATGGGAGCTAAAACACCTCCGCCCGCTGCGGCACAGCGCCAGGAAACCAAATGAAGACAAGCCCCTTCCCAGGACAAACTGTGCCCCCCCCGCCCGCCAGGCCCTTTTCCTGGCCCCTCGCCGCCCCCGGCTTCTCCGCTCTTTGATATCGGACTCGGACAGTTTTTTATGAAATGTCGAACCTCAGCTCCCCCGCCCCCGATCATGTAGCAAAGTCCTTAGTCGCCATCTTCCCTAGCCGCCCCGCGGGGCTCCCCGTGCCCCCTGGCTGCAGGGCGGGCAGCCCCCAGCGCCGTCAGCCCCGGGGGAGGGTTTTTAGCTCCGTGGCCCTTGTCTCTGCCGAGGCCCGAGGCGGCAGCCAGCAGGTCTGGAACCTGCCTCCCGGAGAACGCGGGCGCGGCAGGAGCCAACACTCGAATGTCCCACGCGCCCGGCTGCCGGAGCAGCGCCAGGCTGGGCGGCCGGCCCCCCGCTGTGGGGCAGAGCCGGCCTTGCCCGCGGCTGCCCCGAGCCCCCAGGCCAGCGCTGTCGTGGGTCGCGTACCCGCCGCCCCGGCAGAGCGGATTGTCGTTCCTTTCCTTTCCGAGCGCCCCGGTGAGTTTCCACAGGAGGCGGCAGGGCCCCTGGAGCAAGCGAAATAAAGGAATGGCGTGTTCCACGGGCCTCTCCTTGCGCCCCAGCCCGGTTGCGCTGGGCTGGGCTGCGGGGGGCGGCCGGGGGGAGGGGAGCTGCTGTCGTACCAATAAAGCAGAAGGGTTTTGACGTCTGGTGCCAGGCTGGTGGTTTGCTGCCCCCTCGTGAGCGTGCGACCTGCCGCGCCAGCCCCCCCCCCCAGGAACCAGGCCCAGGCAGGGCTTCACCCCAGCTGCTTTATTTCAATCCCCTTGGCGTGGAGAGTGGCCTTGCCCGCGGCGTGGGCTCTGGCCGGGGGCAGGGCGAGCGGTGGCGCCGGCAGGGGGGAGCGGGTTCCCTGGGGCGCAGGTCCCAGGCTCGGTCGCTGCTGGGCTGGTCCCTGGGGCTCAGGGCCCCTCCTCCAGCCAGGCTGCCGCAGAGGTGAGGGGATGGGTGGGAGGAGCTGAGCGTCCCAGGCCCTGCTGCCTGGCACGGACAGGCTGGGGCCTGGAGCCTGGTTCTGGCCCAGCAGGGGCGCTGGGATCCGCACCTACAAACGGAGAAGCCCAGGGTGAGGGACGAGGTTCCGTGTCTCCCCGGCTGGCGGCCGCCCAGGGACCGGGGGGAGATGGGTTGGTGCCCTTCTCCTGCCCCCGGCTCTCGCTCCGTGGCAGAGCTACCCCCCCCCCCCCACCACCACCACCGCCACCGGAGCGAGCTTGGGCCTCCCTCCGGCACCCCCAGCGGACGGTTCCCCTCCGGCACCCCCAGCCTTACCTCACTGGTGCAGGGGGCCTGAGGTGTTGGCCGGGCCCGGAGGTGGCACCTTGGGCTGCGGGGGCGAGGGATGGGCCGTGCTGTGCGGCACCTGGAAAAAATAGAGCTACGGAAAGAAACAGGAGGGTGGGATCAGCTGGGCGGCTGCTGGCCCTGCCCCCTCCTGTGCCTCAGTTTCCCCCCTACTACAGGACGCTCAGGGCCTGCATCCCGCCGCGGGGGAGACCAGGCCCAGCCGGGCTCTCTGCCCCGGGAATGGGCCGGCCGGCGGCTCTGGACGTACCTTGCAGCCGACAGCCAGCAGCACGTGGAGCGCGAGGATGGCGGCCAGCAGGGCCAGCGCGGCCACCCTGCTGTCGGCGCGGAGCAGCGGCCAGAAGGCGAGCACCAGCACGGAGCCGGAGAGCGCCGCGGCACAGGCCAGCAGCAGCCACTGGAGCCAGGCGGCCGGGAGCAGCCACAGGATCTGGTGGGCGGCAGGGGAGAGGGGAGTCAGTGGGCCGGGGAGGCGGGGCTGCCCGCTGAGCGGGACGGGGGGGGGGGGCTCACCGAGGCGGGGATGTAGGCGAAGAGCGAGTAGCCGTACACACAGGCCGTCTCCAGGAAGCTGTAGGAGTCCACCTGGCCGCTGAGCCCTTTGCGCCACTGCAGGTAGCCCCAGAGCGCCAGGGGCGCCAGCCAGGCGTAGCAGTAGACCACGGCGCCCGCCACCGGCACTGGGGAGAGGGGAGAGGCCGGTTACCGCGGGCCGGCAGGGCCAGGCCAAAGGCCCCTCTAGCCCGGGGTGGGAAGCGGCAGGGACGCAGCCAGTGGAGCAGTCGCTGAGCGGGGGACGGCAGAGGTGGCCCCGGGACCTGCCCCCACTGTGGCTCTGTCTCTGTAGCCTGGAGCCGGCTCTCCCCACCTCACTGCCCCTCTGACAGAGCAGGCAGCCGAGTCCCCAATGAGCAGATGGGCAGCGGCTCGGCGACCAGGCGCCCAGGGTCCTGGCTGCTGCCAGCGGCCAGAGCCAGGTGCCCCGGGGGAGCGAACAGAACAGGGAACCATCCCGGGATCCCTCCCCTGGCGCCCAGTCCCAGCGTCTGGTATGTGAATGGACCCAACCTCCAGCAATTGATCTAGCTCTGTTTGAACCCTGTTAGTCCTGGTCTCCACCCTGTCCTCCGGCAGGGAGTTCCACAGGTTGGTTGTGCGCTGTGTGGAAAAAAAACTTCCTTTGGTTTGTTTGAAACCTGCTGCCTGTTAGTGTCATTGGGGGTCCCCAACACAGCCCCTAGCGGTCAGAGCAGGGGGCGGAGCCAGGAGCCTGGGTTTGGGAAGGGAGTGGGGGCGGGGGGAGGCACCAGGCTGCTGGGTTGGCTCACTGCGTGGCCCCGCCTTTCTGGGTTGGTCTCCCGGGCGCTGGCTCTCACCTTTGTGGAACTGGGGGCTGTAGCGGAAGGAGGGGTCGCTCCGTCTCTCCAAGGCGCTGGCCACGTTGCTGCTGGCAGCGAGCGTGAAGGCCAGCGTGGCGCAGATCCAGAAGGGCCCTGGGAGGCACATGGGCGGCTTTAGGAGGTCCAGCGCCAGGAGCCGGGCTCCCCCAGTTCCCCCCGAGGAAGCTGAGCCAGGCTGGCCAAGGCACCGGCCCAGCCAGACCCCCAGCTGGGGGCGTCCCAGCTCCACCCCGCGGCAGGGCCCCCCGGCGAAGGGGCGCGCCAGCCCGGGGCCCTTGGCTGCCCAGGGTGGTCGGGGACCAGGGGGGCCCGGCCCTACTCACCGTACAGGTCGGGGTTGTTCCGTAAATGGTGCTGCACAAAGTTCTTCCCGGGCAGCGGCAGCAGGGACCCCTTGAGCCTGGCCAGCACCTGGCGGCGGATCAGACCGGGGTCAGCGGGAGGTGTGGCCCCCCCCCCCCCCCCCCGGGCCAGGATCAGACCGGGGTCAGCGGGAGGTGTGGCCCCCCCCCCCCCCCCCCCGGGCCAGGACCAGAGCGGGGTTAGCAGGAGGTGCGCCCCCCCCCCCCGCCCCGGGCCAGGACCAGAGCGGGGTTAGCAGGAGGTGCGCCCCCCCCCCCCCCGCCCCAGGCCAGGACCAGACCGGGGTTAGCAGGAGGTGCGCCCCCCCCCCCCCCCCCCGGGCCAGGACCAGAGCGGGGTTAGCAGGAGGTGCGCCCCCCCCCCCCCCGGGCCAGGACCAGAGCGGGGTTAGCAGGAGGTGCGCGCCCCCCCCGGGCCAGGATCAGAACGGGGTCAGCAGGAGGTGCGCCCCCCCCCCCCCCCCAGGCCAGGATCAGACCGGGGTTAGCGGGAGGTGCGCCCCCCCCCCCCCCCCGGGCCAGGACCAGAGCGGGGTTAGCGGGACGCCCCCAGCCATGGAGCCCGCTTCACCCGCAAGTGCTGGCTGGGCCGCGCCTAGTGGAACAGACACCCCCCCTCCCCCTCCCCTCCGGGCCGGTCCCAGTAACTCCCCTGGGGCAGGCAGGCTGCTGCTGCGTGTGCTCCACCCCAGAGCCCGGGGCTGGCCCTGCTAGGCAAGACCTCAGCTGAGTCCCACAAGCGTCCCCCCGTTTCTCAGTGGGATGGTGCCGTGGGGCTAGGCTGCCCTGGAGCCGGAGGCTGGGCCCGGAGCCGGCGGGGGAAGGAGGCCGAGGTTCAGCCGGGCAGCGCGGGCGGTAGGAGGAGTGTGAGTCACCCTCGGGACGCAGGCCCGGACCCTTAGCGCGAGCCGCAGCAGCTAGCGGCCTTCAGCGCCGGAGAGCCCTCGTCCGTCCAGCCCCGCGGTGCCGGGGGCCAAACGCCAGGCCAGGCCTCAGCACTGCCCGGCCCTGGTCAGGGGCCTTTTCCCTGCTGGGGGGAAGAGCCCTTCCCTCCTGCGAGCACGGCCTGGCACAGCTGCCTGCCCCGGCTGAGGTCTGCCCCGAGGGGACGGGGGGGGGGGGGGGAAGAGCTCCTGCCCTGAAGACAAAGGCAGCTGGTGTCATAGCAGTTAGGCCACCCGCAGCCTGACGTGCAGAGCCAGGAGCCCCTGACCCATGAGGGGGCTGCTGCCATGGGAGCCTCCCCCCAACCCCCATCTGGCACCATCTCCTGCCCCGGCTGCACTTCCAGCTCTTGCAGCCCCGAGGGGTGGGGCGGGGCGGGGCGGGGTCCCAGGAGGGGCGGGTCCCAGGAGGGGGCGGGGTGGGGTCCCAGGAGGGGGCGGGGTTACTGGCTGCGCCTGGTACCTGGTGGCTGTCGACGTCGAAGAACGTCTGGTAATATTGGAAGGTCCAGAATCCAGGCTGCTGCTTCTGGCCGCTCAGGAGCTGCGTGGGGGGAAGGGGGTGAGGGGCCGGTCCCTGGGCCGAGCCGGCCTGGCTCCCAGCAGAGACCTGCCCCGGCATCCCGCACGAGCCAGCAGCCGCTCTGCTGGACCCAGGGCCCTGGCTCAGCCCCCCCCCGCGTCAGAGCCAGGTTCTTCTCTGCAGCCGGGCAGGGCCCCGATTCAGGGAGGCTTTGAACACGTGCTTGGGCTGGTGGTTTTGGTGGGGGGGGGGGGGCCCTCCTGGCTGCCTGGCCCAGCAAAAGGCAACTACCTCTAGTCGCCACTGGTGGGGCAACTGGGGCTGAAAGCTCAGGAGTCCAATACTGTGTCCCTGCCCCCCCCCCCGCCCGCCTGGAAGGGCAAGGCCATGTCCCATCCCCCACCCCTAAGCCCGCCAGGTGCTGGGGTGGGTCGGGGATGGCACCCCCCAAGGGGAAGGTGCCTGTAGCCCCCCAAGCCAGCCCGTCCCTGTCCCCCCGCAGCTTTTCCCCTCACCTCGGTTTTATCGGTCTCCTCCCCCAGCTCCCCCTCCTCGCTGGAGCCCAGGTTCACGGCCACCTGGCTTTGCCGCCCGCTCAGGCTGGTGGTCGTGGCGTCCGGGTCCATGGCCAGCAAGTCGGCCGCCTCGTCGAACTCTGCAGGGCGACCCCCAGCGTCAGAGCAGGGGGCTCTCTGGCTGCTCCGCGGCGGCCAGGACAGACCAGGCCCCGTCCATGCTGCTCTCTTGGACCCGGTCGACCAGCCCCCGCCGGTGCAATCCCTGCCCCTGCGCAGCCTTGGCCAAGCCCCTGGAGCGTGCCAAGTATCCCCCCCCCACACCCCCTGTCCTCACTGGGGAGGCCCACGTCCAACCCCGAAAGAGGGAGAGCGGGAAAGGGCCCATCAGCTCCGCGGGTTTCAACGCAGCCAGGGCAAGGCCGATTCGGAACACAAGTCCCACAGCTGGGGGCAGCGGTGGGGCTGCTTTCCTGGGGGCGGGACCAGCTGTTGCAGGGGAAGATGCCAGGAGTCCTGCAGGGGGCAGCACTGGGCTAAGCTCCAGCCAGGGAGCGGTTACCTCTGGTGTCTGCCCCTCCAAGGTCGCATCAGGGTTTATAACCCTCCAAACTGGCCTATTTACTCTCCTGATTCTGGACCCTTTTTATCCACAGTCGCCTTCTGTCCTCATCTCGGCCCTGGGCAGTGTTTGGCGTCAGGCTGTGCTTGTGGGGGGGAGTTCCGCAGGCTCGCTGGCTGATCACTGCATGGCTTTTCTTTATCATTCTTCCCATTTCACAGGTGGGGAAGTGGGGGCAAGGGGCGGGAATGGCAGAGCTAGGCAGGGAACCCAGGGCTCCTCAGTCATAGACCCATGCTCCTGCCACTAGGCCTCCTAGTGACCCCGAGGAAGCAATAACATCGCAGGCCAGAGATGCAGAGCAGCCTGCGGAAACGCACCCGTCTCTAACGCCCTTTTGCGGGGGGGAAGGGGACGGCGGGGCCGGCTCACCGTGGAACTGGAGCTCGTCGGAGGCTGCCATCGCCGCGGGCTGGGGCCACCGCTGCGGGGGCAAAGCAAAGGGGCGTGTGACGGGCGGGGGAAGCGCTGTGGCCTGGGGACTCCGCGGCTCCCGCGAGGGGGGGCGAGGCGCCGGGCAGGGTCCTGCCCCCGGTCCCACTGGGCGCCAGCGACATCCGGAGTCACCCCGGTTCCCTGCACCCCCGGCCGAGTGTGGGATCCTGCCCCCCAGCTCTAATCGCCCCGGGGGGGCCAGGCCCTGGGAGCGGGCGGGGCGGCGCGCACCTGCCCTGCCAACGTGGCAGAAGCTGCCTGGGGGGGGGGGGGGCTGGCCAGGGGCGCGCGGGGCCGGGGGGGCCGGGACAAGGCTGCAGCCCCCCCCCAGCTTTCCGGCCGCGGGGTCCTGCCCCGCTCCTGGGGGTGCGACCCCCCCCCCCGCGCCGATTGCTTCGGGTGCCCCGGGCCCGTGGGCCCCAGCGGGGGAAACTGAGGCAGGGAGCGGGCAGGGCGGAGCAGCGCCGCGGGGCCCTGCCTGGGCGGGGAGGGGCATGAGCCCCCCCGGACCCCTCAGGGGGCAGCGTCACGGGCCGGACCACGCAGGGTGCCCCTCCCCCTCTGGCCCCTCCCCCGCCTGAGCCCCCCCCGCAGCCCCCGCTACCTGTCCTGCTGCGTGTCGCTCTGCCCGGCCGCGCGCACCGCCCCGCGCGGGGGAGCCCGGCACCTCCCCCCCCGCAGCCCGAGATGGTCTCGCCCGGTCCGTCCCCGACTCGCGGCCGGGCGGGAACCACTTCCGGTCCGGCCATGGCGGGGGGCGGGAGCCGCTGGCAGCGGATCGGCACCAGCCGCCTAGGTGAGGCGCGGCCCGGGGCCCGGGGGGGGAGTGTCGGGGGGGGGCTCGGAGGTCAGGGCCCGGGGGGGAGGGGAAGGGAGGAGAGGGCCGGGGGGGGGGAGGGGCCGTCCCGGGGTCTTGGGGGGAGGGTCCTGGGGGGGAGGGGAGGGGAGGAGAGGGCCAGGGGGGAGGGGCCGTCCCGGGGTCTTGGGGGAGGGGCCCGGGGGGGAGGGTCCTGGGGGAGGGGAGGTCCGGGGGGGCGCTGGCGGCCCGGGTGCTGCTCCCAGCTCTGCCTGGACCGTCCCCCCCCGAGCTGGACCCAAGGGGGCTGGGGGCGCCCCTCCTGCCGGCAGCCCCTGACCTTCCCCCCCGCAGGGCTGTGGTGCCGGAGCCTGCTGCACGACTACGCCGACGCCTGCCGGGACGTGGCCCTGGGCGCCAGGGAGCGGCCTGGGAAAGCCGGCCTGTACCTCTCGCTGCTGGCCGGAGCCACCGTCTGCAGCCTCAAGGTCCCCTGCGAACCCTCCTTTGAGGCCTCCCTGCTGGAAGCCGCGGGCACCCTCCTCCTCCTCTCCCCCTGGGTCCGGAACGGCGGCTCCGAGGGGCACGTCCAGCGCCTCATGAAGCTCCGGAACCAAGGGCAGCTGCGCTACCAGAGCCTGGTCTTCTTCTCCCTCGTCTACCAGGCCCCGTTCGATGCGGAAGCTGCTCTGTACCAGGCCCACTGCAAACACCTGCAGCCCCGCTGGACGGAGTTTCCTGGACGGATCCTGGACGTGGGATTCCTGGGACGCTGGTGGGTTTTAAGTTTGAAAATGAAGGATCCGGACATCAACGAAGAGGAGTTCAAATATCTCCCCGGGCACCTCAGGACCATCTCGGCCAAGAGCCTCCGCTCGGAGGCCAATGAAAAACTCTTTGAGGAGAAGTACAAGCCTGTCATCCTGACGGAGGAGCAGATCGAGCAGGCGGAAAAGGAGCAGTCGCCTCACGCAGCCTGAAACTACTAATCGGGACAAAGCGATCGATCGTCCCTGAGAACCAGCAGAAAACGAAAATCTAGGGGAGGGCGGGGAGATGAAACGTGAAATAAATCCTGGAATGAAATACACTAAAGCCCTGCAAATCTGCAGATACCTGCTTTACATCCGTGGGCACCTCGCAGCCCACGTTTGCAGACACGGATGTGGATACAGATGTTGTATCTAGAGCCCTGCAAATCTGTGGCGATCCGCTTGATAGCCCCGGGTATCTGCATCCGTGGATGCGAACGTGGATCTCTGTGACTCATGTAGGTGGGTACGAATGCAGATACAAATAGTAGATCTGCGCAGGGCTCCAGTGATCGTCACGTTGACCTCTGAGCAGTTACTGGGATGAGATAGCCCCGGGCTCTCCTGAACTTGTGGTCGCCACGCTGGCCCGTGCCTGGCCTTTTAGCCTAAGGCTGGGTCACGTGAAGGGGCTGCATTCCTAAGGGAAGCCACTTCCTTGTGCTTTTAGATAAATTCGCAGCCGCCGCGTGGGTGGGTGACCTCAGTGGAGCAGTGTGCTAGTTGAACTGGCAGTGGGGATGCAGTAGGGGGTGCTCCCTCTTTGGGATCCCCTGGCTGCAGTGTCCCATCCCCTCCCCCAGCTATCCCAGGGGTCTGTCTTCTGACAGCGGCCAGTGCCCGGTGCCTCAGAAGTGACACAGAACAGGGCACTTAGTGAGTGCTCTGTTCCAGTCAGTCAGTGGCTTAGTGACACCCGGAGCGTGGGGTTGTGGGTGTCCCTCCCATCCTCGCTAGCAGCCGTGGATGGGCCTGTCCTCCATGGACTTATCTAATTATTTTCTAAACCCAGGTGTTCTTTTGGCCTTCATGACATCCCCTAGCAAGGAGTTCCGCAGGTTGACAGTGCATTGTGTGTAGAAATCCTTCTGTTTGTTTTCACTTTGCTGGCTATTAATTTCATTGGTTAGCGCCTAGCTCTTGTGTTATACAAAGAGGTAAACAATCACTTTCTCCACCCTGTGGCTTTATAGACCTCCGTCTTATCGCTGTTCTGAGTCAAACAGTCGCAGTCGGTTTGATCTTTCCTTGCATGGAAGCTGGTCCCGACCTCAGTCGCTTGTGTCACCCTTCTTGCCCCGGCTTCCATTTCTAATGCCTCTTTCCTGAGGTGGAATGAGTAGCCTGCACCCCGTCCTCCCGGTGGGGACATACCTGGTGGTTATATAGCGGCACTGTGATATCTCCTGTCGTCTGCTCTCTCTCCCCTAACGGCGCCTCACGTTCTTTTTGCCTTTGGGACGGCTGCTGCACATTGAGTGAATCTTTTCCGAAAACCGTCCTTGATGGCGCCCCAAACTCAATTTCTTGAATGGCAACAGCTAATTTAGACCCCACCAATGTACATGTCCAGTTGGGATTTTATTTTCCCGTCTGCATCACTTTTCAATTCTCTGCAGTGAGCTTCATCTGCCGGTTTGCCCACTCCCCGGGGGTGTGAGACCCTCCTTTTGGAGCTCTTTGCCATCCGCTTTGGATTGAACTCTCTGGAGTAGTTTTGTATCATCTGCAAACGTCGCCTCTCTGATTTATACAGCTCACTTATGCATCCAGTGACCCGCACGGCTCTCCTTACACGCCCCGGGGGACCTCGCTGTTTGCCACTGGCCGTTCTCAAAGCTGCCTGGAGGTCCGGAGCTGCTGATTTTGAGCTCTAGAACCACTGGTGACATGTTGCGTATGGCTCAGTGAGCACAGGCCAGCTGGTCTTCAGGAGACCAGGCCAGAGCAGGGTGGCAATGGAAGGGAGAGATCTGGTTCGGGTTTAGCAGTCCAGAGCTCACTCCCCGACAGTCCAGCTCTCTGTCAGGCTGCAGGAATAGCTGAGTCTGAGTCATGGGCCAAACCAGAAAACGCTGTGGGTGGATTAAAACCTTCCCTTGGACCCAAAACCCACATGTTTGGGTTTTACTTTATTGCATATTTTTAAAAAAAGAGTGAATGATACTGACGCTAATTTCTAACCAAACAGCCGTTGGGAATGGAAACGTGTATTAAAAACACTGACGGGACGTGTTTCAATTTCTTAACGTTTTTTTTCCAACCAAACTGATTTGGTGACAGAATTGTAGGGTCCTGGCAACACGAAAATTGTTTCTGTTGATCCAAATCTGCATTTGTACATTGCTGGGGGCGGTAGAAAAAGAAAGGGCCAGACACGTTTCACCCAGCTCTGGTTCTCGCACGAGAAGTGGAACCTTTTCTCGCTGGCGCCTAAAGAAGCAGCAGAGGGCACCAGAGAACGAAGGGAAAACTCCCAGGCGCTGCTGCTACCGCGCCGTTCTCGTGGGCAGACGCCACGGGCCGGAGCCTCCAGTCCAGAGAGCAACAGGACAGGACAACCCGCCCGTCCCTTTTCTGGGCAAGGCGGTTGGGGGGGGGGGATGAGAGCGTGGCTACGCAGGCCATGCGGCCTGTTCTGCGGCTGGGCTGCCACGGGGAGGGTGTGCCCGGGCGCACGTTGGGCTCTTACTAATTCCCTCCTGACGATTGATTTCACCTATTTAATAAGTGACCAAGCCGCTGCAGGGGCCGGCGTCTGAAGGGCTCCTCTTTGATGGACCCTGAGCTGGGCTGGCTTTTGGTTGTCTGAAAGCCCCTTTAGACCCTCTGGTAATCCCTGCTGGAAAGGGGCCTTCCCGGCTGGGGTGGAATTGGCACAAGGGCTCTGCACCTGCCCCGGCATGGAGGGGCAAACCAGACTTGCTGCACTGCGGCTGTTCACTGCTTCCCAGGGGCCAGGCAACCCCAGGATGTAGGCGCATGAAGGGAACTTAACGCCACCAAACGCCATCCCAACTGTACATCGCAAAGGAGGGGGATGTTGGAGCCGCTGTGGAGTTCTCTGAAAACATCCCCTCCGTGGGCAGCGGCCGTCAGGACCGGGATGTTGGGACTCATTAAGGCTGGAGGCTAAGACGAAGAATCTCTTATTGGCTCTGTATAAATCCAAGGGACGCCCACAGCTTGGTTACTATGTGCAGCTGTGATCACCTCATCACAGAAAAGATCTCTTGGCTTGGAAAAGGTTCAGAAAAGGGCAACAACAAAGATGAGGGGTTTGGAAGGGCTGCCATATAAGGAGAGATGAGTAAGACCTGGGACTTTTCAGCTGGGAACAGAGATGACTAAGGAGATACGGTGGAGGTCTATATAATCATGAGTAGTGCGGAAAAAGTGAATCATTATTTACTCCTTCCCATGACACAAGAACTGGGGGTCACCAAATGAAGGGGATAGATAGCAGATTAAAACAAACACAGGGCGGTATTTCTTCACGCAATGCACAGTCAAGCTGTGGAACTCCTTGCCAGAGGACGTCGTGAAATCCAAAACTTTACTGAGTTCCAAAAAGAACGAGATACGTTCATGGTGGATGAGCAGGGGCAGTACCAGCCGTTCTAGGGTCGCCGGGATGGGCGTGGGTGGTGTGCCTAGCTTCTGTCGGAAGCACGTGAGCTGCTGCAGGGGACCTGGCGGGGGACCCGACCCGTTTCCCAGCCTGGTCTGTGGATTCCTCCCATGCAGCTCTTCAGGCAGCGGGGTGGAGGACGATGTGGGCAAGGAGGTCGGCAGGCGAGGGGAGCATCCGACCTCGACAGCCCCGAGCTTTTTATAAGGTGGGAGCCAGTCCCCTCCTCCCGAGGCCTCGCGGCTGGGCCCTGAAGGCAGGGAGGGCCTTTCTGGTGAGTCCGGCAAGTGGTTGAAGGCAACTGGGTGTGATCTGTGGAGGCCAGTCTGCTGGTGGGGGCAGCAGCGAGAGGTGGCCCCCTCCCCCAGCTGCTCAGCAAGCCCAGATCCAAAGGTGAGAACGTAATCGGGGAGGGGCTGCTCGGGGATCAGATGCAACCTGCCCGCACGGGCAGGGCCGGGGAAGTGCGGGGACAAACGGGGTGACAGGCCCTGCGGGCAGAGCGCGGGGCAGGCCGGCGAGCTGGGGACAGGAGACACAGGAGAACATCGTGAGTGTCGGGGGAGCCACTGAGCGCCTGGGAGACTCCCAATGCACAGACACGGGGCTTCCTGCAGCCGGGGGGCCAGTGCTCCAGCCCCCACAAGTCCCCGAGCCTCGGTGCCCCCAGCAGGGCACCTGCCGAGTTGGGTGTGAGTGATGGGTCTTTTTATCCGTCTTGTGCTTCCCCCGTGGGGGCCAGCGCGGGGAAGGGTCTTGCTTTGGGTTTTGTCTTCTCACTTGGCTGCGAATTTCTCCGGGGCTCAGTGGCCCTGCCTTAAAGCAGCAGAGTTAGCGATGGAGGAGCTCCACTGAGTCCCTCCTCCCCCCCGTCAGGGCTCCGATTTCTCCTCCGCGCCCGTTTGCTGAGCCCCCAGGTCACAGAGCCCCGAAGCTCGAGGCTTGGAATGGGAGCAGTCGCCGGGTGCCGGGTTCCCGCTGGACATCAGGGTCTGGGCGCTTGTCAGAGCTGGCCGGAGCACGGCCGAGGATTCCACGGTAACTCCGCGGGGGAGCCACGGCCACTAGCTGCAGCCAGGCACCCGGCTCCTTGGGGTGGGGGTGGGGGCAAAACAGTGGAGCCAAACCCTCGCTGCAGCCTCAGTTTCCTTCTGCTGCTTTTGGCCAACGTTCCCGTTCGCAACGCGAAGGCCACGCCTGCGGGAGGCTTTCCTGGCTCCCCTTTCCGCCTGGCCTGGCGGGAGCAAAGCTGCTGGGTGTGCCGGTGTAGCCGGCATCTGCTTGAACAGGGGGCAGATCGTGGCTCGTAGCAGCACTACGGGACCATATGCAGCCCCATGGCCCATGGACAGCAACGGCACGGAGCGCTGCTTTGATCATCTCCAGCGACGCGCCGAGGCTGGATTTGTCCAACAAGGTCCTGTCGACTCACTCGCTCGATTCAGAGCCGGACAGTCCAGACCTGGGGCCTGTTCCCACCGGACTGGGCTTTGCCAGCTCCCTTGTTCTCACGCTCCCCAGCTCTCCCGTAAGTTAGCGCAAGCAAGGCCCGGATGGCGTGTTCCCTTCCCACCATTCTTCCCCTGCCCCCGGCTATGATTTGCTCGGCGCACGAAGGTGATTTGAACAGTCTAGATTGTCAAGGAGACAGCGGCCCTGTTGCTGTTAACTGCAGTCAGGCCAGCTTGTCTCCTGGCAGAAAGAGGGGGAAGGAATTAATTTAGCGGCGCGCCCGGGAACTGTGGAGGCTGCTGGCTTTTTGGTGGAAAGTCTCTTACATCGTCACCCATTAACACAGCTCCCATCCTTTTTTATACCGCGGACCGGCACGCCCCGTCAAAAACTTCCAGCAGACTGTCACGCACACAATTGCATATTCATGGTGGTGATTAATGATGTGCATATTTACATATTCACTGGTCATTAGTTTTCAGCAGTCAGGTGTTATTTTACATTGCATCTGTGCACACACAGTACTGGGCAGTGTAACAGGTTTTGTTGATTATTATCCCCCCATAAGTAGTATTCAAGAATTGCACAACAGAACCAAAAGAGGGACGGTGCGTTCTTGTCAGAAACCCTCACTGGTGGGGCAGGATGGGGCAGGAGGCTCTCAGCCGGGGAAGAATGAACGACAGGGATGGATGTGCGACGGCTTCGGGGATGCTGGGCTGGGGGAGTCGTGTGACCTTTAGCCGAGGAATAAAGACGGCGAACTCTTGAGCTGCGATGCCGAGACACCGGGCAGCTCTGTACAAAATGCAGGTGTAGGGACAATGCAAAGAGACGTTCCGTGGGTGCCAGAATCAAGGATGTGACTTGCTTTTGGGACCCCTTGAACCCTGCGGACCTGGCCGTTGTGACGTGACTCGGCTGGTGCTCCCGTTCCGGCGCCGACTCTCGAGGGGCCGTAGACACCAGCTGTTCCGGGCGAAAGGGTGGTTTGGGCTGAAGGCGCGGCGCAGTCTACGGCCCCCGCTGCAGAGCGATGTGGATGTTTAGGGGAGGCAATGTCCCGCCTGGCAGACCTTTGGCAGCTGTCTCATCCAGAGGACGGATTGGAGCAGCCGCCACAGGCCCTGCGGTTTTGGGGGGCCCCCCGAGCTGTCCTATGGACGGGAGGGGCCCAGGGCGTGACAGGGGCCTGGTGTGGCAGCAGCAGAATTCACCTCCCCTCCACGCTCACCACACGGGCGGTGGGACCTGGAGCTGCAAAGGGGGGGGCGGGGAAGGTGACCCCTGCTGCCGCCTGCCCCCTAGTCACCCGGGCCGTGTGGCTGGGGCAGGGGTATGGCCTGTGGAGGGTTGTCTTGGGAGCATGGGGGGTGCCCCCCTGGGGCCGACCCTGACCTTTGCATGCCCGGGGAGAAGGCTGCCCTGGAGGGTCGCAGAAGCCCTGAGGACAGCCCGGGGCGGGGGGGGGGTGCGAGGTGGGGGAGACCAAACTCAAAGGATCTTTGTGTCCCTCTCTGTGCATTCGGGGTGGGGGAGGGGAAGGCGACCAGGTTTAAATGGAAACAGACAGCTGGGCGGCCCCCTTCCTCTGGAGAGGAGCGTGGTCAGCTGACCCCTCCTCCCTGCCCCACAGCTCCCCCCACGCCCCTCAGGGAATGCTCCTTACAGGAGGAGCAGGCTGCTGCCCCGTGGAACGCCAGGCCCTGCCTCCCGTTGGTACCTGGGCTGCAGGCCGGCCCGTCTCTCGCAAGGTGCCACGTGGCCGCTGAGACGTGGGGCATGGAATCCGAGCGAACCCGCAGGCTACCGACGGGGCGGGACGGCGACTGGGATGCTCAGAAGCGCTCGGGCGTCCCGCTGACTGGGCCGCCTCGTGCTACAGGAATGCAAACAAGTGCCAAAAGTCCCGGTTCCCTAGGGTGGCAGGAGCCTCACGCCCAGGTGGTTTGGGTGCCCGAGGCCCTTGCAGTTGGGCATTTTTGAAAATGCTTAGCCTTCGTCTTTCACGGACTTTCCGACACGACGGTGAAACGCGGCTGATCCGAGTGCCGGTTGGTTTGCAGCAAGCTCTCTGGCCTGCAGCCTCTCTCCCCCACTGCAAAGCACAGCCCCTGGGGCCGAGCCGCCTCGCAGGCCGCTGGCGGGAGCCGTCCAGGGTGGGGGCTTTTCTCCACAAACCTCACCGGGCGCCCGACAGGGCGAGGTGCGGGAAGCGCCCGCCGAGAGGCATTGCCCCCTGTGGGTGCCGACGCGGGGAGCCCCGGGGCGAGCTGGCCGCGTTACTCGCTGTGCAGCTGGTGCTCCTCGCATGGCTCTTGGGAACGCCAGCGGAGGGACGCGTGGGAGAGTTTCGCCCTGAAGGGCGGGGGCCCGTTAGCTGGCGGGGAACGTCTGGACGCACAAGTTGTCTTCTCCCACTCGCGTTGCCCCGACAACGGCTGGTTCCTTCTCTGACGCCCGTCGGGGCGCGTTCCGCAGAGCGTCCGGGGCGCCGGGAGACGGCGTTTTTCTTTGAACTCGCTCGACTCTTACTGCAAACCTCTGAGCGTCGACGTCTACTCTTCCTCATTGGCCGTTTCCCTTACGCAGCGGCAATCGCCATCCACGCCAGCACACTGCGCTGTCGGGCCTGCCATCGGGGGACGGGAGCAGGGAGTCCCAAGGGCCCGGGGCTTCTAGCCGCTGCCGCTATCACAGGAGAGGTGGCAGCTGGAGCACCATGGGGACGGGGGTGGCGCTGCGCACTGCCTCATCCCCACACCGTCCCCCTGAGGTTTTGCCCCTTCTCCCCGCCTTGCCCAGGGCCCTGCCAAGTCTGTCAGCCCCCTGCTCTTTCTGTAGAGACACCCTGGCTATGTGCCCTGTAGCCTGAAGCCTTGACCACGATGCTCGCCGGGCCCGCTGTGTGCTGCGCTGGTTCTGCGCAGGCAGCCTCCTCTGCAGAGTCTGGGGGAGCCCCCAGAGATCGCACAATCAGATCCGGGACGAAGGCCCCGGGCCGGGTTTATTGTCAGCAAAGCGCAGCAATAGCTGCAGGGGTCAGAGGACTCCAGCCCCAAGAAGAACGTGGTCGAATCTCCACAGCCCCCTCGGCTGCTCGAGGGCAACCCCCTTCTGACACGTTTTTATACTCGACCGCGGACACGTTCCACGTCACGCCAGACAGAGCAGGGCGCTACCCTCGGACGGACTCAGCTACCGCTCGCTAACGCTATCGGGCGTCCCGAGCTCGGGTCCGGTTGTCCGTGGGGAGTGTGCTGGCACCGACATGGCTCCTCACGAGGCGTCCTGGTGCCCCCCTCTGGGATGCGTTTATGGCCGGGGCCTCTTACCTTTGAGGTCTGAGTGTTCCTGCAACATCAGCCCGGTTTGTGCCATGTTCTGTGAGCAGGGCCGGCCTCTTGCTCGTGGCTTCACTTGGCTTTATGTTAGCAAAGTCTTGGCTGTTAGTCTCAAACCAGGCCTGTGCTTATGTCATAGGCCCTCATCTTCCTCCGCATGCATGTGTGTCCGTGTTAGAACGAACACAGGCAGGAGACTGCCACAGGACAGCTCGTGGGCGTTAACGTTGCAGGCGAACCCAGCCGCCGCTCCGCGACAGACAGGCAAGAGAGGGAATACAAGAGTTGGTGTTGCCAACTCGCATCTACCGAATGCAAGTTTCAGGATATGTGGTGTGTTTCTGTAAGGCCCAGCTGCCCGAGTCATGGCATTTATGTGGAATGCTCCGCTTTAATGGAACACAAGCAAGTCTCGGGCCTTCGTGGCGACACAGCCACGCTTGAGAACGCAGAAGGGAAGAGGAGAAGGGAAGCTGCGGCAGACAGAAGCCTGGCGCACTTCCTGCGTCACCTAATTTTAACACCTTGTTTCTGTCGTGCTAACGGCGTAAGACCCAGTCTTTCCTTGGAGCTGAATCCACACCAGGTGCAATTCCATTGGCGGGAGCGTGGCCTGCGTGCTCACGACCTCAGACCACTCGAACAGGCAGCGGGTTGCTTGGACAGCGCGCTTGCTTCCTCCGCGGCCCTCGTGGGATCGCTGACTCATTTTAAAGCTGCACAGAGAGAGCAAAATGTGTCCCTGACGAGGACCCTGGACTTCTAATTCTAAGTTCTGCTGGGAATTACAATGAGGTTCCCACTCTGTCTGCTTGGACAGTATTTCTGAGCTCTCGGCCCGCCTCCCAGCTCTACCCCTCTGGGTGCAGAAGCGGGGAAAAGAGAGAGGGGATTTGTGAGTCATCCCGTGTACGCCTTCCTTACCGGCCCCTGCCGGCGGTGTGGCTCCCGCTCCGGGGGAGCAGACAAAGCCGAGGGCACGCCTGGCTTTCCAGCAAAGACGAGAGCTGGTGGCATTTCCCACAGCTAGAGGTCGTCCCCGTGCGCTACACTTAGCACGGACGCTGCAAACTGCCGCTCCCGAGTTCGGTGCCAGCGGCGCTGCCACGGCGAGTGTAGCCGTGAGCCTTCGTGGGCGTCACTCACGTAAGGACCAGCAGACACTGAGTCCTGCCGCCGGCGCGGCGGATTTCCATGATCTCTGCGGTCCAGGTCCCTCCCAGGCCTGTTTCTGTTGTTGGACGGGCCGAGTTTCAAACTGGTTCCAGCCTCCCTGCTTTCTGTCTGTCAGAGCATGAATCTTCCCGGTTTGGGCGCTGGGTGCAGGCTCTGGACTGGAGCGGGGGATTGGGGGGCATGATGGGGGCAGGCTCTGGGAAGGGGTTTGGGTGCAGGAGGGGCGAGGGGTGGCGCTCTAGGGGCCTTGGTGCAGCTCAGGGTCTGGAGTGCAGGCTCTGTGACGGAAGGTGGGGCAGATGGGCGTCTAGCCTGGGTAGGGGTGGGCAGTCTGGGTGCAGGCTCTGGAGGGGGCGGGGTGCCACACATGGGGGTACCCCCTGTGGCTATGGCTACTGGGGGAGCAGGGGTGGCAAGCAGCATGGACAGGCCAGGCTGTGCCTCTTGCAAGAGTCCGTGAGCCCCCCCCAGCCGCTTGCCACCCCCAGCTCAGGTAGGCAGATCCTCTTGGGGGGGCTGCGCCGCCCAGTGCTAAGGCTGCGCCATCTGCTTTGGGGGAAGAGGGAGCCATGTGCAGCCCCACTGGCACCCTGGGGTGGGGGGTGTCACTGACCAACACTCTGGACCTGGAGGCCTGTGGGCAGTCCGGGGTTGGGGCAGCTCTCTGGGGGGCGGGGTCCCAGGCGGGAGGGCCAGGCTGGGGGCTCGCCTCCGGTCACTTGACTCAGACTCTGCTCCTACTCCCCGTAACCCCACCCTGACTCCCTGACCCCAGCCGCCCAGTTCCAGGGCTCTCGGCCAATTCCCGGGCTGGGCCGCCCTTCTGCCGACGGCGCCTCCCTCGTGGCCTGGCCAGGAACCCAAACTGGCTTTGAGCTTGAAGGGGCCACACGGGTTTGTGGCGAACCCTCGATCTGGGATGTGGAAAACAAATGTAACAAACTGCGAGATTGAACTGGGAAGCGTGGCAGCTGTGGGAGGGGCCGAGGAACCGGTTTTGAACCCATCGTGAGATTTGTTGATAGTGCATTCTCCAGCCTGCACAATTACAATCTGCTGGTGAAATATCACACTTAGCAAAACAGCATTGTCCGGCTTGCGAATGTTAACGGTGAATTCTCACAGCCCCCGGGAGACTGGGATATCCCCACCAGAGAACACTAGGACTGGAGGGGCCTCGAGTCCAGTCCCCTGCCCCCATGGCAGGACCCAGCCCTGTCTAGACCAGGGGTTCTCAACCTTTTTTGGTCCCCAGACCCCCTTGTCTTTCAGTAACCCTTCCCCTACCCCCTATTCAATAGGAAAGGAAATAAATTCTAGACTCTGGAGTCCACAACTTTTTTTCACTAACACTACGACTTTTGGAATATTTCAATTAGGATCATCTAGTTATTTACCAGTTATTCCCTGTCCCCTCTTGACAAGCTTTGTGTACCCCAGGCTGGGAACCCCTGGTCTAGACCATCCCTGATAGCCATTTATCTCACCTGCTCTTAAATATCTCCAGAGATGGGGATTCCACAACCTCCCTGGGCAATTTATCCCAGTGTTTGACTAACCTGACAGGTAGGAAGTTTTTCCTAATGTCCAACCTAAACCTCCCTTGCTGCAGTTTAAGCCCATTGCTGCTTGTTCTATCCTCAGAGGCCAAGATGAACAAGTTTTCTCCCCCCTCCTTGTGACACCCTTTTAGATTCCTGAAAATGACTATCATGTCCCCCCTCAGTCTTCTCTCTTCTAAACTAAACAAGCCCAGTTCTTTCAGCCTTCCTTCATAGCTCATGTTCTCTCGACCTTTCATCATTCTTGTTGCTCTTCTCTGGACCCTCTCCAATTTCTCCACATCTTTCTTGAAATGTGGTGCCCAGAACTGAACACAAGACTCCAACTGAGGGCCTCTGGCCGCTCCCACGTTCTTGTGTGATGAGCCTCCAAGAAACAAGTGGCCAGATGCTCTGGTGATGGGCTCACAGACTCCGAGGCCTGACCAGTGCAGAGCAGAGCGGGAGAATGAATTCTCGTGTCTGGCTCACAACACACCTGTTAATGCAGCCCAGAATCACGTTTGCTTTTTGTACAACAGCATCACCCTGTTGATTCATATTTAGCTTGTGGTTCACTCTGACCCCAAGATCCCTTTCTGCAGGGCTCCTTCCTAGACAGTCGCTTCCCATTCTGTGTGTGTGTGAAAGGGATTGTTCCTTCCTAAGTGGAGCACTTGGCATTTGTCATTATTAAACTTCATCCTGTTTACCTCTGACCATTCATCCTCAGGTCACGAAGATGGAGAAGCGAAGGTCCATCTCTTCAACAGGGCCATTCATTCTGACTAGCTCCGGCTTTGTGTAACTAACCTAATACCCTGTAAGCCTGATTTTTCTGAACCCCAGAACTGCAAGACGGGCTCAACCCCAAGCTCCATCTTGTCCCATCCACCACCTTTGCCAGCAACCAGCGTTAGAGCGTCAAAGGCAGGTGTGAGAACCGTGCGGTGAAATAGTCGCCCCTCTGCATTAGGCTCCCTGTGAATCAGCAGCAGCTGTTTCAAACAGGGATAGCTCAGTGGTTTGGGCCTTAGCCTGCTAAACCCAGAGCTGTGAGTTCAGCCCTTGAGGGGGCTATTTAGGGACCTGGGGCAAATCTGTGAGTGCAGGGGACAGGACCTGATGACTCCTCAAGGTCCCTTCCAGCTCTGTGAGAGAGGTATCGCTCCATATAGTATAAACCCAAAACGTGAGAGTGAATGGCCCTTCTGTGACGCTGTGTAGTCTTGTCCATATCTGTGTCCAATCCCCTTTCGAAACAGCCGAGATTCTTGGCCTTTGTGACTTCCTCTGGCACGATTCCACTGCTTGATTGTGATTTTTTTTCTGTTTCTGTGCTTGCCGCCTACTACTGAGCAGTGACAGCTCTGAGTAAAGGGGGGGAGACACCTTGAAAAGTCAGGCCTCCTCTCAAGTTGGGCACCCCAAAATTGAAGCACTTAAAACAGACCCCGATCCTGCTATTCATTGTGCCCTCAGAGCCCCGTCACTTCCTAGATTCTTAGGGCTCGACAGTACTGGGACGATCCTCTAGTCTGAGCCTCCTAACCCTGGCCAAAAAACTGGGCTGTGTCTGCATCTAGTCTACGGCTTATTAGAGAGAGTAAAGCTCTTAGAAAGACATCCTGTCTTGGATTAGTCAGAGAGTTTAAGGCCAGAAGGGCCTATTAGATGGTTCAATCTGATCTCCCCATTCACCCCGTTATCTCGTGTCTGGCTACAGTATGTGCTTTGGAAGCTTGTCCCAGCAGTGAATCTCCCCCGTTGTTCAAACACATGTTGCCTGATTTCTGACTGCGTTCCAACGACTAGTCACCGTCATTGTTACAAAGGCACGTGCCCTTTCCAGGCTGCGTGTGCCTGGCCTCCGTGTCCCAGCGCTGGCTCTCACGGCTCTCGGAGACGGATCCTCCCCCGGGCAGTGCGTGGCGGTGAACGTCGTTAGCCCGTTGTGGGCAGGGCTGGTTCCCAGGGCATCAGTGATCCAGGTGGTTCTGTCCCGACCTCGTTCCCATGTTTCAGTCTCCTTGGACGTATGGATGCTGGCACCGGGCATAATATTCTCAAAATGGTCTCACTCGGGTCTAAACCCAATTTACCATAGGGCCAGTGCTGCGTCCTCCGCTCTCCGGCGGGGCGTCTCTGTGCATCCCCCTTGTGCATCACTGAGCCTCACCTGCCAGCCCCCCCCCCGTGCACCCCCAGCCCTGCCTGCCACGGCTGAGCGGTTTAATGCCCCTGGGGGCCCCGTGCCACTACCAGTAGTGCAGCAGGGTAGAGCAGCTGCTGGCTGCTGGCTTGGGGTGGCTGCTGTGGCCCCGGGGAGGGGAAGCACTCCACAGAGCCACCCCATCCATAGGACAGTTCCAAGCAGCTGTCCCGAGCCCTGCACTTTGAGGGGCCCCGTGGCAGCCACCCCAACCGTCCTATGGCCGAGACAGGCCCCATACTCCGATTAGCCCCCGGGGCAGGCTGGGGCTGGCAGCAGGGGGCAGCCCCCCCGCCCTCCACACACTTACCACAGCAGCGGGAGCTGGAGGGAAGCGGAGCTACACAGCCGCCTGCTCCACTCTGCCCCCACCCCGCAAGCCAGCCTGCGCAGCGGCTGCTTCCCGCCACTGCGGTGAAACGGGGCGACCGGGCTGGCGTGGGAGATGGCGCTGCAGCAAAGGATCTGCTGCCCTACAATAGCTCCTGCTGCTGCAGGGACCCAACCGTTACTGCTGCCCCGTGCCAGGCCCCCTGGTAATCCCCAAGGTCATGTCCCTCAGGGAAGGGGCACGATGAGGGGTGGGAATAGGCGGGGCGGGGCAGAGCAGGGGCTGGAACTGGGGGGAGGGTTTGGACACCCGTCCCCCTTCCCCGCCGGGCCACAGGGACTCATGTGCTAGCTGCATTGTGGAACTGCTCTGCAATGTTCCCTCTAATTTTTTCCATCCATGTGCAGAATAAATTTTATTTTATTACGTGCACTGAGGCATGTACATATGTGCACCGCCAATAGAAACACAGGCTGCTGGCTATGGTTGTTCTGCCAGTCAGCTGGGTGGCACCTAAATCTCTCCAATGATTGGCTGCCTGAGTGCTCAGCTTACAGGGAACGCTGCTGCTCGGGCCGTGGGTTTGAGACCCCTGGTGCCATGGAGAGAGCTAGTACCACCTCCTTATTCTTAGTTTATTTCTTAGCTACTGCCTCACACTGGCAGCCAAAGCTCAGTTGGTTTCACTCTCCACCATGAACCCTAAGCCCTCCTCTGAGTTGCTGCTTTTCAGAGCACACACCCATGTCTTACAAGCACGACCCTCGTTCTTACTTGGCAGCCGTGCGCGCTTTGCTGTCTTCATCGTAAAGGTGTCACTCCGACTGCAAGAGAGGAAAGCGGCTTTGAATGACAGTCAAAGAATTCCTGCCAACTGCAGCCTAGAAAAATGAAGCCCGATTCCCCCCACAGATATCTTCCCTGAATCTGTAAATCCCCATTTGCATCATCCCCGTCTTTATTTATTCCTGCCACTGGGCAGTGCAAGAGAAGGGAGCGGGGGTGGGGGGTAGGGGGAGCACGTCCACATTGCAAGCTGAGGTGTGATTACCGCATGGCTAGACATACCCAAGCTAATTTAGCTGCAGTAGCATGCAGGGCCGTCCTTACCCATATGCAGAATACAAATTTGGGGCACCCCTGGGTCTTAACGTCCACTCGCCTGCCTCTTCCTATCCCAGTTCTGCGGCTCCGCATCCTTCGGGGAGGATCTAGCTGACTTCAAAGTGACATGGCCTGCCAAGCCACGAGCAGCACCTGACCCTGGGACGGAGCCACGCCGGTGGGAATGAAGCCTCTACTATCCGTTTCTGAATTCACCGTGGTACTCGACAGGACCTGAGTTTACAATTGGCTGTAAGGTATTGCACCGCGGTGTCGCTGGAGATGAGCAAATCGCAGCTCTAAAAAACTGCCCCCGTCGGACACAGAGGCACCAGTTTAATGGTACCGTGTAGGGCCCCTAAATCCTACGGACAGCCCTGGCAGCATGTCTAAAAATAGCCTCAGGGGTTTCAGTGCAAGACAAGCACAGCCCGGACCCTGAGTCCACACACAGCCCATGCCAGTGTGTTTAGACTGTCATGGATGTGTCTACCCATGCTGCAATCACACAGTTGTGTTGTCACTTGCTGAGATTCTGGGTTCTAGTGTCCGCTCTGCCACCAACCAGCTGACTGGCCTTGGGCACATTGCTGCCTCGCTGCCTCAGTTTACACCTCCGCCACGTGTTTTGTAGATGGAAAGCATCACATGAAGGTATCTGTGTTAATGCTGCATTGCTTCTGCTAGACACTATTAGCATTCAAACTCCATGGTGGTGGTGAAAGACAGAGGAGGGGAAAAAATCAATAAGCAATAAACATGTGGGGCTGACTGTTGCTCTACATGAATTTCCTACCAACAGCACCTCTCTGGCACCAGCGACTAGCAGGCAAGAAAATGCAAATCATTCCCCCTCAGTCTGCCGCTTTCCCTGATTTATGCTCATTTAATACAAGTAGGATTTACAGATTTTCCTCTTGTTTTTACCCGGAGCAAGCACTCAATTTCTTTTTGCAGAATAACAAAAGAAAATCATCTTTGGTGTGTAACAAGAGAAATCAATTGTCCGCTTTGCTGCAGTGACAATTAATTTTTTTGGGGGGAGAGTAATAATACAGCATTCTGAGCATGTACTGCTGTAAAGCTCAATTAATAATGTGCATGTTAATTGAAGCTTAATAATATCAATGCTTCTCAAGGAATGAACGTGAGGAGGAGAAGCCTGAATAAGTCATTTATGCCTGTATAAGAGCAGTCTCTTAAGGTGGAACACTCAAGCTGCAGGGTGGAATAAGCAAGTTCTAGGCATCGGCCACCCTGGGCTGAGAGGCAGACAACTGTTCAACTAGCTGGCACAGAATGAATAAGGAGCACTCATATTTACAGATGCGTTCTTTAGTTAATAGCAGCCATCCCTCAGGGATCCAGCAGGCATTCTGAATTTGATAGGGGGGTCCCTTCACCCACCACTGAAAAGCAGGCACTGCCCGACCCCAGCCTGCCAATAAAATGGCCCCTTTTGTAACTTTGTCCTTTGTGTTGTGTGTAGAGCAGTTGAGAAGGGAGACTTCGGAAAGCGGAGAGACAAGCCCAATGTCCACACCCCCAGTGGGGGAGAGAGAAACGCGCCCTTAAGAAATACGGCTGATTTTTAGATTGAAGTTGCGCTACTCTCAGGATTCATTTCAACCACATTATAAATCCATGCTTAATCTTGGCCATTTTATGTAAGAATGGAGAGGCCTAAGCGGAGAGAGCTAAAAGCCTCACAAGTGTCCACTGTTCAGTGGCCTCACTCTTCGGCAAGAGGGGAGGAGCGGTGAAAGAAAGGAAATAAGGAGAAGCAGTAGCAGCGGGAAAGACGTCCGGAGACAATATCCCCTTTCTGAACAAAATACACCTGTGATTCAGCTGTCCTCTCCTCAAAGCTGGTCCCCTGCCTCCCTCTCCCGCCCCCGCCATTTCTCATGGCCTCTTTTCCCTCCTTTCTGTTCAGATCACTCCTCTCTGCTTCCCTTTCCCACTGTGCTGCTCCAAAGGGGAGGCATGGCAGTGGTAGGAAGGGTTGTTTGTGCTCCTTCTGTTCCAAGAGCCATAGCTGACAATGCCCACGAGGTGTAGCAAAATCACCCCAGCAGCCACGTCAATCCACGCTTCCGCTCCATGCCCAACCCTCACGTGGCCGGAGGCAGAACTCCCTTTCTTTCCATCCGCCATGACCGCCAACACGTGGGCCTCCACCCGTAAGGGCTCTAGAAGCCCAGCAGCCTTTATGGGACTCCACTGAGGCACCGCTGCCCGTTTCCCTCACTTCCAGCTCACTGTACATGCATTCAAATGACACTGTAGCGTGCTACATAAACAGCGGTCACTCTTAAATGCTCACGTTTCCCACAAAGAGGTTACATTCCGAAAGCTTTTGCCATGGAAAGGCCTAGGCGTGGTGTGTGTGTGGGGGGGGGGGGGGGAAGGGGGGGCATTGTTCAGATGTGTGTGTGTGTGTGTTCCAGATTCCTACTCCGGGCAAGGAATCCACGTGGCTGGGCACTCATTTAAAAAAACAAAACAAAACTAGATGGCAAGAGACATGAGAAAATGGAGACCAGGAAAATCCATCCTACCACCTACCCTGACATGAATTTTTGCTTCTAAGAGCTTAAAATTGAGCTCAGGGGACAGATTTTTCATGGTGCTCAGCTTCCAGGTGTCAGCTAGTATAGGTTACAGGAGCCCCTTGGGGCTGGGCAGAGAATCAGGGGCCACAACTAGCCCCCAACACCATATGTTAACTGTAACAGAGAAGATAGGCCTAGATTTTGTGGGAGAGGGAAACTGTCTCTATTTTGTCACCGGCACATGCAACTTACTCCACTGATCACATTTCCACTGAGAAATTTGTTGACATGAAGGATCTAACCCCTTTGGAGGTACCACTATTTCCTCTGACTCTTAGCTCTCGCATACTAACAGTGTCAGGATAGGGCAATAGTTGGATTTCTCCTCTAAATAAGTGCCACGTTGCGGCAAAGACTACATTTAGATGACTCCTACAGTTTAGAAGCCGGCCACCAACACTGGCCATGTTTACGTCTTCTGGCCCATTATGCAGATCTAAATTCCCCTGAGGTTTCAACTATATATATATATATATATAGGGTTTCTTATGTCCTGCCCTAAACTATTATGTGGAATTTTGGCATGTTGCTAAACAGAGGCTACATTCTGCCCCAGATGTAGTTGGAAGCATTCCTATGTACCTTGCAAAATGTGGGGCTGCTTAGTGTATATTTATAAAGTGCTTTGAGAGCCTTGGAAGAGAGGGTCTGCAGAAGGCCACCGGATTTTTTAGGCGAGGACACACCGTTTTTTGACTGTCACATTACTTAGTGTGCTGAGATAGCCCCTCTCACAGGATGCTGCAAATAACGAGTGGATGACTGGAAAGGGAAGAGACAAGGCATCACTATGGCATTTTTCATACTGAAAAAGAATGGGACAGATCAAGAGAATCCCAGATGTTAATGCTGGCAAAGATCTGTTAGATTATCTAATCCATCTGTTCTACTGTTCATTTCACTTGATAACTGCCCAGTTTTGTTCATTCCTTCTGAAGCATCTGGTACTGGCGCTGTTTGAAGACAGGATACTGGATTCGAAGGGCCATTGATCTGACCCAGTATGCCCATTCTTATCCAAGATCTCTCCTTAAAAGGTCTCTTTTCAAAGATTTGGTCCAATCCCAAACAATAGAGCTTCCATAATTCCTCAAGGGATCATTCCACAGCCCACCACATTTCCTTCCCAGGGAACGCTCCAAGAGTTTCGTCCTAAAGTTCTCATTGCTTCATTCATCCCATTCCTGCTAGATGGTCTCCCGCCGGGCCCCTTCCATCAACACCACTAAACTTGCTTCACTGAACATGATGGCTTATTGACACAGGCTGGCTACATCTAGACTGGCCCCTTCTCCGGAAGAGGCATGCAAAGCAGGCAAGTCAGAATAGGGAAATCCGCAGGGGATTTAAATATCCCTCGCGGGATTTAAATAAACATGGCCGCCGCTTTTTTTCCAGCTTGGGGAAAAGCCGGAAAAGAGCGTCTAGACTGGCGCGATCCTCCGGAATAAAGCCCTTTTCAGGAGGATCTCTTATTCCTACTTGCAAGTATTCTGACTTCCCTGCTTTGCATGCCTCTTCCGGAGAAGGGGCCAGTCTAGACGTAGCCGCTATGTCTACACTACAGAGATTTTGCAGAAAAACAGCTGTTTTTCCGCAAAAACTCACAGAGCGTGCACACTTCAAGTGCTTTTTTGTGCAAGTAAATCGAAAGATCAGAGGGGTTTTTGCACAACTGGTAATCCTCATTCTATGAGGAAGAATGCCTTATTGCACAAGAGCTGTAGCGCAAAAAGGTGTACGTGGACGGGAAAGAGGGCTTTTTTGCACAAGAAAAGGGAGGAGGAAAAAGCACAGGTGCCCTGGTGGCAATCCTGTCCATAGCAATCACTGCTTACTTGCAAGAGAGCATCCAGGCAGTCTGGACGCTCTCTTTCGCAAAAGTGCATTGCTTTTTTGATGCACTTTTGCAGTGTGGACACTGTCTTGCGCAAGAAGCCTACACTGTCTTCCGACAAAAACTTCTTGCACAAAAAGCCTGCAGTGTAGACATAGAAGAAAACCCCTTTTTCCTCCAGACTGCATGAGAGACCTGACAGTGATGGGCAGCCTGTGGGTCATATGCAGCCCATCAGGGCTCTATGTGTGGCCCCTAGGACATTGTGTTTGGTGTTGCTCATGTGCAAGGTTGCCAGATTCTGCCGGCATAGTTTTTTTCTCTATTGGGATGACCAAAGTCGCACATTTAAAGCAAGGGCGAGATAAGGTGCATGCTGATTGCACATAACATTGACAGTGAGCGCTATGAACATCCAATCATCCAATCCAAGCGCTGCTGCGGTTCATTCGGCACACCTCCTAAATTCTAGGTACGCAGTTAGCAAAAGTGCTGGGAGACCATCTTGGTTAAACAATCTTGCAGCCCACTTGTGTGGCCCACTCACTAGCCTACATTGCCAGTGCCTGCCCCAGGAGAACCGCCAGCTCCTGTCTCATCATGCCCTTCCTATCAGCATTCAGCCCCCATCCCACCGGCTTCCTCCATCATTCCTTGGCCACTGTCCCCTCTTCCTCATGAGCCCCCTTAGCTTTCCCTGCCCATCAGCCCCCCATTCTCCTCCCCCACCTCCTGAGCCCCCTTCCTCCTCCCCCAGACCCTCCCTTTCCTGTGCCCTCAGCTTTCCCTGCCCATCAGCCCCTTATTCTCCTTTCCCCCTGAACCCCCTTTCCCCTCCTATGGCCCCCCTCCTCAGCCCTTCCCCTTCTGAGCTCTCTCCCCTTAAGGGCTCCCTGAGCCCCCCTTCTTCCTGAGCCCCTCCCCTCAACCCCCTCCCCCTCCTGAACCCCCTTACTGAGCCCCTCCCCTCAACCCCCTCCCCCTCCTGAGCCCCTCCCCTCAACCCCCTCCCCCTCCAGAACCCCCTTCCTGAGCCCCTCCCCTCAACCCCCTCCCCCTCCTGAGCCCCCTTCCTGAGCCCCTCCCCTCAACCCCCTCCCCCTCCTGAACCCCCCTCCTGAGCCCCTCCCCTCAACCCCCTCCCCCTCCTGAGCCCCTCCCCTCAACCCCCTCCCCTCAACCCCCTCCCCCTCCTGAGCCCCCTTCCTGAGCCCCTCCCCTCAACCCCCTCCCCCTCCTGAGCCCCCTTCCTGAGCCCCTCCCCTCAACCCCCTCCCCCTCCTGAGCCCCCTTCCTGAGCCCCTCCCCTCAACCCCCTCCCCCTCCTGAGCCCCCTTCCTGAGCCCCTCCCCTCAACCCCCTCCCCCTCCTGAGCCCCCTTCCTGAGCCCCTCCCTCAACCCCCTCCCCCTCCTGAGCCCCCTTACTGAGCCCCTCCCCTCAACCCCGTCCCCCTCCTGAGCCCCTCCCCCTCCTGAGCCCCTCCCCCTCCTGAACCCCCCTCCTGAGCCCCTCCCCCTCCTGAACCCCCCTCCTGAGCCCCTCCCCTCAACCCCCTCCCCCTCCTGAGCCCCCTTACTGAGCCCCTCCCCTCAACCCCGTCCCCCTCCTGAGCCCCTCCCCCTCCTGAACCCCCCTCCTGAGCCCCTCCCCTCAACCCCCTCCCCCTCCTGAGCCCCCTTCCTGAGCCCCTCCCCTCCCCTCATTTTCCCCTGCCCATCCCCTCCGCCTTCGAAGTTCCCTCCCCTTCGCCGCAGTGGCGCCCGCAATGCGCATGCGTGGCCGCGGCGGCGGTTTCCAGCCGGTTGGGAGGAGGAGGCGGCTCGCATCGCCAGCGCGCGCCACAAGGACGCGCGGACGCAGCTCGCCCCCTCCCCCTTATCCCCGCCCACGACCGCTCGAACGCTTCCTTCTCCCTGCTTCATTGGCTGCGGCAGGCTGGAAGGCGTGAGCGCGAGCCGCTTTCCTTAGCTCCCATTGGCTGATCGCGACGACTCTCGGCCGCAGGCAGGGGAGGGACCAGCCAGAGGTACTTGCCCATTGGTTGCAGCGCCGCCAAGGTGGGCGGGGTTAGCTTGGCTCGTTCTCACACCATTGGTCGAGGCGCGTGTCAGCTGTGCTCCCAGTGGAGGAGGGCGCTTGGCGCGCCGCCCACCTTGCCCGAGGGAGGGGCGGAGCGCGAACGCCCCTGATTGGCTGTGGCACGCAGACGCGAACGCCAAGGCGAGGCAGGGTCGGGAGGGGGCGGGCGGTGGCGCGCGAGCCCCACCGGGGCCTTCCCATTGGCCCAGGCTGCCGCCCCGCGCGCGCGCTGGAGCCGGATCGGGAGCGCGCGCGCTGCTGCTGCTGCTGCCTCCCGCGGGGGCGCGCGCTAGGGGGAGCTCGAGCCGCGTCTCCCTCACGCTCGCACAGTAGCGGCGGCTCCTTTGTCCCGCCGCGACGCGACCCGGCGGGGATGGAGCCCGCGAGCGGCCCCGCGAGGGGCGGGCACGGTGAGCGCGGGGAGGGGGGGCCGGCGCCCCATTGAATGGAAGGGCGGGGGGGGCTGAGGGGCTACGGCGGCCCGGCAGGGTCAAGAGGCCTCCGCGACGTTCCCTGCGCGAGAGCTCGGCCGCCCCCCCGCGCGGGGACCCTTCCAGCGTCCTCCCTGCCCCCCCCGTGGGCTGTGCCCCCCCGAGCAGCGCCCCTCCCCCATCCCCGGGGCACAGCTCCCCCCTCGCCCCTCCCCCATCCCCGGGGCCCTGGCCCCATCGCGGCCCCCCTCCCCGGGGCACAGCTCCCCCTCACCCGCCCCCACCCCTGGATCACTGGCCCTCCTGGGTATCTCACCCCCCCAGTCTCTGGAGAACTGGCCCCATCATGCCCCCATCCCTGGGGCAGTGTTCTCCCTGAGCATCCCTCTTCCCCCACCTCCCAGGGATGGGGGGGCAATGTGGGAGGGGTGATGCTCAGATGATGCCCCTGGGATCGGGGGGTGATAGGGGATGGCAGTGCCCCCCCCCCCCGTGATCATCTCATTTCTGGTGTACTTGCCCCCATGAGCACCTCTCCTTTCATGAGCACGCCATCCCTGATGTACTGCACCCTGTTTGCGTTTCCATCCGTTCTGGGGCTCTGGCCCTCCATCAGCATCTGCCCCTCCTCAAACATGCTGCCCTTATCCTTTAGCATCAACCCTTCCAGTCACCCCAATTCATTAACAGCCCTCTCTTTTCTTCCCAGAATACTTCCCCACCAAGGGGTTGTGCCCCCCCCTTGCTAATCAGCCTCTTTCCTGCCCCCTTTCTCCCAGAATCTCTTTGCTTCCACCTTGCTATCATCCCACTCCACCCAAGAAAGCTGTCCTTACCTTACTCCTCAGCATCTCCCTCTTTAGGCTGGGGTGCTTCCTCCTTATTGTTCAACATAAGTATCTTCTATCCTGTTTAAACTAGTTCCCACATCAATATCCCCCTCTCCCATTTCCGTACCTCATTTTGTGGATCCTGCCCACACTACCATCATCTGCCCAGTCCCAAGGAATTGTGTTTTCCTATCTCTTTTCTCTAGCCCATGGAGTTGCTCTACTCTATTCTCAAGAGCTATGGTCCCTCCTCCTTCCACCTTCTCTTTCTTTGGAGAATTGGTGATTTGAGGGGGTTGGCCTTAGATCCCCCAGGCTTACAACATCCTGGCTGGATTCCCTACACATTCATATATT